>NC_039364.1:35696131-36012268 GCF_003573695.1 Papaver somniferum
CTTAGGTTTGTACCGAGACCCTGTAGGTTAACGACTTGAAGACTTCATTGGGATTGTGAAGCTAGACCGATACTACTTTCTTGTAGTTGTGTGATCTGATCTTGCTGTTTCTATCGTATTGAGTACAATCGTAATGATTGGCTTGAGATTGATATCTCCGATAGGAAAGATATAAAAGTAATCACAAACATCTTCGTCTCATCGTTTGTGATTCCACAATATCTTCTTTCGTCACGTCGATTAAGATTATTGTGAGGTGATTGATAATACTAGGCTGTTCTTCGGGAATATAAGCCCGGGTTATCAATTGGTTCCTGTTCACCTTGATTTATTAAAAGACGGAACAAAACTCGTAGGTGTTTCTGTGGGAGACAGATTTATCTATTACCGTAGACTTTTCCGTGTGATACATATTTGTTTATTAAAGTCTTCGACTTTGGGTCGTAGCAACTCTTAGTTGTGTGTGAGATTATCTAAGGGAATCAAGTGCGTAGTATCCCGCTGGGATCAGAAACGTAAGGAGCACAACTGTACCTTGGATCAGTGTGAGATTGATTGGGGTTCAACTACAGTCCATACTGAAGTTAGTTTGTAGTAGGCTAGTGTCTGTAGCGGCTTAATACAGTGTGTGTTCAATCTGGACTAGGTCCCGGGGTTTTTCTGCACTTGCGGTTTCCTCGTTAACAAAACTTCTGGTGTCTATGTTATTTCTTTTCCGCATTATATTTTTTTATATAATTTAAATATCACAGGTTGTGCGTTTGAATCAATCAATTGGGAAATCCGACCTTTGGTTGTTAGTATACAAAGTATACAACCTGGTACGCGAATCCGACCTTTTAGTTACATATCATGAAATCACCCAAAACAAGTATAAATATAACTTTGCAAGTATTATAAACAAGAATTGGGCATATCACAATGGTTTAGTACCCCCAAATGAACTATAGGCATATGTCAAGTGTTATATCTTATTAAATTGTGAATTGAAGATTCATAGTCAATTCTTAATATTTATAAAAAAGTTAATGTACATATAAATATATACCAATTTTTTATGAGAATATTACATCTTAGATTTTTAGTTAGTTAGCATTACTGAAGTATATATACACAAATAACGGTTATGTATGTGGGTGATATTGATTGAAGGGTAAATAAATTTAATAGCCATTGAAACATACAGTTGTTTTAGTCTCGTTATATAGGAAACAAGTGTGAGGTTCGAATCCCGTGGGCCATAGGGATTATTTTATTATTAGTTTGAAACAGAAAACGTGAACTGACTAGTCAAAAATGGTCAAGAATACTTTATTCTTGAGGAATCTTCTGATTCTAGGAAGGTTCAATTCATCATTACGAGTTGAATGATTTTGAAATAATTGAAACGACTCGTACGATTCACGAGTTGGATTGTAAGAGTCTAAAAACTATGACCAAGGATGTTACACAATTAAACTCTTTAGACGAGTGAGCACATAATTACACTCTCTTATTATCCAGTATATCTATACCTATGACCAAAGATGTTACACAATTAACCTCTTTAGACTAGTGTGTACATAATTAAACTCTTTTGTTATCCTCTCTTATTATCCAGTGATACTGATTATATTCTCAGGGCATCCGTATCAAATTAACCACAACTTAATAGAAACAAATGGTTCATTACCAGTCCATTATTTGGAAATATTAAAAGAGATTAGAGATTATATATTGACATAAATTATGTGCAATAGAGTTTAAGCATCTAGGAACAACAAAAAATAATACTTATAAAGTCTTTATTATTATTATCACGAATTGATACTTTGTATATTCTAGAGAATATTCTACGTATGATCAGTGATTGCCAAAGGAATAATAGTTGTATCTCCTTTCAAAATGATATTTGGAACTTGAAGCCTCATGGGCAATTAAAATCCAAATTTATAAGATTTTTCCTTTGCTATAGTATGTGAAATTGATGAATAACAAATGGATCCACTTTCTAAATGATGCCCTCTCAAATCCATAGCAATAACACTTGCAACACCTCTACCACTGTAAAAAATGCATCGACATTAATCTTTATGAAATATATAAGTGGTATGCTCCAAGTAAGGTTGGACCATTTGATGTTGGTCTTCTCAACAGTATATAATTTTTTGCACCACAGATATGAATGTGTCTTACATCAAAATATTTAAAATCTTGAAGAGACTTTTGTATCAAGAAAGTAGATGTGAATAAAGGATTATTAAAGATCTTCTGATTTCCTTATTTTCACAAGTTGCATGGAATTGAAGCTCCAAAGTTAAGATTGACGCCTTCATCTCTTTCATTTAACCAAAACTGAAAAATAGTTTTGTCTTCATTATAAAATGGAATTGAATTTTTGTATTGGAGATGTCTGAAAAACTTCCTTAGCTGAAAGACATAAAATAAAAATGTATTATACTTTCTTCTTGAAAGGACGAGGGTACCGAGTACACCACAATCTTTTCGATTTCAACCAACACAGATACACCTTGTATAATCTCACAAAAATAATAATTGCTAAATTAAAGATTATTTCAACAAGGCGTACTTGGTAAATAACCATAGCTCAAAATTGAACTAACTATAATATTGTTACCAAGTGGATTAATTAAAGTACAAGTGCAAATACTTAATTATAACTATAACAATAATTATAGTACGAAAAGTAAAGTAATGGCACGACACACAAGATTTTATTAACGACAAAAACTTCCTGGTAGATAAACCTTGGGACCTAGTTCAATTTTGAATACTCTCATAATTAAGCTGTTATACAAATTGACTACCACAACTTTGTGTAGTTGGAGACCAAGTAAACACTCAATTTCTTGAGTATCACTAAGCTTACAACCAATCTGGTCTACGCACGTGAAGACTTCACTCAGCTTCTTTGGATCGTAACCCGAGCTAAAATATGACTAAATATGTTTCAGTAACCAACACGTTTATCAGTCTCCCAAATTAATCTTTAAATCATAGATACAGTAGAGTAAACTTCTTTGGTCAAAGATCAAAACAAGACAATAATTATTGAAAAATCAATCTCAGTGAACAAAATTTATCCAAGCAACTTAACAAGAAGAAGCAACTAGACAGTTTGATCTAAGTGGCCTTGCATCAGAAGAGAAGTTTGATCTATGAATGATAACTATACTGTTAGTCCTTAATAACATCAGTAATCATAAAACTAAAATAACAATATGATTTAGTTTCCCACCAACGTACTAAAAAAGCTTCTTGATCCCAAACAATACTTTAAAAAAAGGTAACACAAGATGTTTGACCTAATTAGATCACTCATATCTCTTAAAAGTTGGTTTTGTCACACGATCAATCAAGACGTTTGTCGATCGAGGGATGAGTCTATAAAAATACAAGCTCCACTATTTATAGTGTTATGAATAAGGCTTATTGGAAGACAAGATATTATCAATTCTGAAAATCCTTAAGATATGAAATATAGATTTATTTCCGAAATTAACAAACATCAACTATATTCCAACACTAAACCGATATCACTCATAGATGACAAAAATATTATGTAGCACACATCCATGTATTACTAATATAGTAACTAGAGATATACAAACCTATGGGATATGGTAAGCATATATTGCGATTGCATGCCTTGAGTATCAAAAGAAAATACTTGAACATTAAGATATTAAATTTTAGCACATGTTCAAATAATTATGTCGACATTTATGAACATTCCCAATCTAACCCATGTACACCTTGGTATCTGCAAAAACCTGACAATAATAGATATATCGAAACTGTACAAGTTGGTCAGACTTATTAGGTCCAAACTTAAATCCTTATTAGGGATCGGTCCCGACTTCGATCC
This sequence comes from Papaver somniferum, assembly GCF_003573695.1. NCBI lineage: Eukaryota > Viridiplantae > Streptophyta > Magnoliopsida > Ranunculales > Papaveraceae > Papaver > Papaver somniferum. The sequence continues at coordinate 35,700,000 of NC_039364.1, forward strand.
TTAGGATCAGTCCTAATTTATATACTTATTAGGGATCAATCATAGTTTAGATCCTTACTTGGGATCGGTCCTTCAAAAGATCCTTATTAAGGACTGGTCCTTAGAATAAATCCTTGCATCACCTTTTGAACAACAAAATAAGTTTCACAAGTATACTTCCTTCAAATATATAATTGAAATTGCTTTTAAACGTAATTTCAGCGTATGGATTCATCCAAAAGTTCAAGACACTAATAATGATGAATTACCAATTAGTGAAATGTAGATCATACATAGTTCATATATAAACTATACTTCGTAATTCCATAAACTCAAGTTGTAGAAATAAATAGTATATTATTCCTTAATGATAATTTGATCATAGTATAATGACTAAGTCACTAATACCAAAGTCATTGTAAATAAACTTTACTTCGCATGTTATGTTTTCAATAAATATTGACTTAAAAGAACAAAAAATAAAAATGGAAAAAGTCAAGTCTATAGTTACTAACCTCGACCAGAAGGATGAAGTCTTCCTTGTTGTCGATACATCTTCAGGTTCTTTATAACTAACCTAAAAAAGTTGACTTTAGTAATCAAGCGACTTCGAATTTTGGAACTAAACTTTGACATACCAATGCTTGGTGGGTTCAACCGAGCAATGCTCTAACTCTTCTTCTATTCCAGAAAAGCACACTGATCCACATTGATTCTAAATTAGCCATACACACTTGCCACAATAAGTTCAAACTAGAATCAATCAACCCAGGATTGGAAGAAACACTTGATATTTTTCTCTAACTCTTATTGCAATCCCATGATGAAATAAATGGTTTTCCATGCAAATTATTCAAAAGTTAATTTGGTGGGTTGTATGTCGGTGATATTTCCCATTTTTATTATCCATATGAAAATTTCTTCGTTAATTTCTTCGATGTGTTAATTGATATTTTTTTCTCCTGTAAACCATGTCAAATGGATATCCTCTCTTTAATTGTTAGGAGAATACTCGTTTTTAAATCATGTAGTTAATAAATTTAATCTATAAAATTGAATTTAGTCTTCTTTAATTCCAAAGAGAAAAAAAGAGAAAAAAAAATGGACCAAGTATTTCTACTACCAATCATGTCTTTCTTGTTGAGAAAATATATTCATTTAATGCATATCTTTTTCAACTAATTAAGGAAGTGTTGTTGCATAAATAACCAAAAACAATCAACGTTATATTTTATTTTTATCAAAGTTAAAAAGAAAGAATATGATAACCTATACAAAGAAAAAAAATACAAAAAGAAGATGAAGTTTTTAAGTGCGTATACGATTTCTTTAATCATTTTTTCGATTCTATGTTCTTGTGTGGATGCAAAGTATTTAATAGTCGTAGGAAACAACGGTCGGAGCCTAAATACGAATACAGACGATTGGAGTGGATCCATTACCTTCTACACTGGAGATACTTTAAGTAGGTTTTGCGAATTTATTCTTTTAGTATTCATTTATTTGGCAATGAACTTAATTAGTAGATTGTATTAATTTAATTAAACTATGATGCATGTTTTGATTTTACTATGCAGTATATCACAATGATTCGTTGGCTCACAATGTCTTGGAAGTTAATGCAACTCAATACCTTACATGCAACCCAAAAAATTCTATTAGTAAAAATAAAGGGGAATTTAACTATTATCGCATTGAAAATTTTTGGAACAAAATATTTCATTTGCGAGAAAAACGATCACTGCAACAAAGGAATTAGGGTTAAGATTGAAGTCTTGGTTCCCGAAGGTGAAAAATCGAACGCACCTCCAACAGTTCATAAAGAATTAATAATTGTCATGCTTAATAACTTTATTATCATATCATCGATGTGCAACTTTATATGATAAGGTTTGGGTGCCTTTTTTTATTCGTAGTTTGGGGTGTCTTTTACTTCGGAGATATGTATCTTTTATCAAGATATATATTAGTTATATTTTTGGGCACGTACCATAGTACCTGTTTATCAATCTAAAGTTTACGCTTGTAGTTCTTTTTTCTTTGCAAACTTGATGTTAAGTTTGTTTCAAGTGATTTTTTCAATTAATTACCACTTCGTTTTGGATGTTTTGTATTATCCGAACTTTCTACTTGATGAGAGATAAGGTTTAGATATTTTTTTTTATATTCATAGTTTGGGGTGTTCTTTTTTTGTGGAGATAATTATCTTTTATTAAGATATATATTAGTTCTTGTTTTGGGTACATACAACAACACATGTTTATGAATCTAAAATTTATGCTTGTGGTCTTTTTTTCCCCTCATTACGAAGTTGATGTTAAATTTGATTCAAGTAATTTGTGTCAATTAATTATCAGTTTTTTTGGATGTTTTGTGCTATATAGATTATTATTGATGAGAGATAGGGTTTGGGTGTTTTTTTTTTTTGTAGTTTGGGGGTGTCTTTTATTTTGGAAATAAGTGTCTTCTATGTGAAGATATATTAGTTCTTGTTTTTGGTACGCACCACAATATATGTTTATCAATCTAAAGTTTATTCTTATAGTATATTTTTCTTCTTTATAACGCTGACAATAAATTTGGTTCAAGTGTTTTAAGTCAACTAATTATCAGTTATTTTTGGATGTTTTGTGCTCTATAAACTTTCTAATTGATGAGAGATCCTAACTCAGTCTCTTGATGAGAGATCTTAATTCACAAACTTAGAAGAGTACATGTTGTTTTTGTCTCCTTTCTTCTTTGTTGACAACAATAACAACAACCACAATAACAAAAAATAAGATGGTGATTTTGTACTTACCCCATACCAATATCAGCATGCAAGAACCTTTTTTACTCGACACATAACAACATCAATATGCATTTTTTTTCAAATCGTAAGAGCATCCACGATCGATATGCTAGTATGGTATATTTACCGTATTGATATCAACAATTGGTAAAGTAAATTGCTATTTATGTTATGTATGGTAAACTTTTACGGTAAATATACCATATAGGCATACCAATTCCCAAATTCAACTTTCGGTCTATTTGAAATTAGGAACCAAGTTTTAGCATCCACTCAAAACGTAGGATGTGCTTGAAACTTAGAATGAGTTTAAAATTTCATGTGCTTGGTGTTTAAAAGATGGAACCAACCTTGAATTTAGGATGTCGAAAAAGTTTTAATTTTGGATATGGACAAAGGTTTTTGGGTTTGATTATCTTGTTCAAGGCAAAATTTCAAACACGGCATGCACTCACCCATGCAAAAGATAACAACCAATTATTGACATTGGAAGTTGTAAATAAATTTAAAAGAAATAAGAGAGATGATGTTATCTTGCATTGGAGAATACAAATTGACTAGGATTTTTTCGATTTTTTTTTCTATAAATGCATTGCATTCTCCAATGCTTGCGAAGCATGCTTGCAAGGGAAAATCGACGTGCATTTACCTATGAACTTTGAAGCTTTATGGCCCGGTTACTGCGTATAAGCGTGGTGCATCTTGGAGTTTCTGCCTACGCGGCTTGGTGCTGGAGGCGTAATTTTCCATCCGTCGTACTGACTCTTGACTTTAAAACTTGTATTCTATCTTTTTCTTATTTATGAATGCCCATACAAAGCTAAGAAAAAAGTTAAAAAAGCGGGGGTCTAACAACCACACCCAATATTTCGTTTGGCAATCTGAATAGACAAACTCCAATATACTTTCAAGAGAATCAACTAAACAGTCAGACTCAATCTAGAGAAAAGTATATCAAAGAGTTTTATATCTCTATCTCTCAATTCAATCTGCAATCAACAAATAGGAATTTGCAAGCCCGATTGAATATAAGGGAAGTAACTTGAACGGTACCAAAGACCAATGTTCAAGGATCAATCAATTTAAATAAACAACCAAAGGTTGAATTTCCCAATTGATCGATTTAATGCACAACCTGTGATATTTCAATTATATAACAAAATATAATGCGGAAAAGAAATAACACAGACATCAGAATTTTGTTAACGAGGAAAACCGCAAATGTAAAAAAAAAACCCGGGACCTAGTCCAGTTTGAAACACCACACTGTATTAATTCTCTAAAGACACTAGCCTACTACCAATGAACTTCAGACTGGAATGTAGTTGAACCCTAATCAATATCACACTGATTTAAAGTACAGTTGTGCTCCTTACGTCTCTGATCCCAGCATGATACTACACACTTGATTCCCTTAACTGATCTCACCCACAACCAAGAGTTACTACGACCCAAAGTCGAAGACTTGATAAACAAATCTGTCTCACACAGAAAAGTCTATCGAAATAGATAAATCTGTCTCCCACAGAAATACCTACGAGTTTTTTCCATATTTTGATAAATCAAGGTACACAGGAACCAATTGATAACCCAGACTTATATTCCCGAAGAACAGCCTAGTATTATCAATCACCTCACAATAATCTTAATCGTATGGTAGCGAAACAAGATATTGTGGTATCACAAACGATGAGACGAAGATGTTTGTAATTGCTTTAAATCTTACCTATCGGAGATAAATCTCAAGCAAATCTTAGCAAAGATAATACTTAATCACGATAGTAAAAGTAAGATTAGAACACGCAACTACAGAGAAAATAATTGGGTCTGGCTTCGCAATCCCAATGAAGTTTTCAAGTCGTTAACCTACATGGTTTCGTAAAAAACCTAAGGTTAAAGGAGAATCGAATCTAGCTTATACAACTAGTATCACACAGGAGGTGTGGGGATTAGGTTTCTCAGTTGCTAGAGTTCTCCTTTATCTAATTTTCAAAACAGGGTTTGGAATCTAAGTTACCTTGGTAACAAAGCATTTAATATTCACCGTTAGATAAAAACTTGATTAGATTAAAGCTAATATATTTCAACCGTTAGATCGAACTTAGCTTGTTATACACAAATGAAATGTACCCTCATTTTGGTTTATGTAACCGTACCTAAACGTGTACACCATGTTGGCTCAACAGTATTAACCGAAGTTAGCTATATGAACATTGTCATATCAACCTTATTAATCTTAACCATAAATATTTCAAATGAATCAAATGAAACTAGTTAAAGAGTTGTTCAATTGCTATATTCTCATAGAAGTATACAAGAACACAATTGTAGCAAATTTGATTTGATTCACTCGAATCAATTCATGAACATTATAGCCACGGTTTGCATAGAATGCATTCCTTAATATATAAATGTATTAGTTCATGAAAAAACCAATTTTAGAACTTTGGTCACTCAAGCATCCAAACGGTATGCATACTTAAGTAGCCGGTCTGAGTTTGGGTTCGCCAATATGCAAACGTGTACGCATACCTTAGTACACTTCCAAAACCTTGCAGAAATTCCCGTACCTATACCTTACGCAAGTATGTGTACCGGTATGTGTACTTGGTACACGGAATTTCACAACTACAAGTACGCATACGGGTATGCATACTTTAGTTCCGGTCATGGATCACATACATGCAAGAATGCAAACTATGTTCAATCTTTGAATCTTTCTTAGAGTATGATAATAGCCGTTTTCATACACTATTAGCTTCAAAGCAATTTTCAAGTTAATGAAATAATCATAACGAAACATTCCAAGTCCACACAAAATGATTGTATCACACAAACAATGTAAGATGTTACTCGACGATTTTCACATGATCATCTTTTGACTTTCGTCGAGAATATAAAATGAACTTGGTTGAAGCGAAATCTTACCAACACATATTTCGAGAAATATGTAAGCGAATTGATCTCAGCTCGAAATCTCAAATGTGTATAAACGAAAACCCTAGTAATACGACTTATGTCTCAATATAGGAGATAGAGTAGCAATAGACTTTCCAAGTGATAAATGAGTTTTAGTCTCCACATACCTTTTGTTGATGAAGTTCCACAAGATCGCCTTAGTAGTTCTTCGTCTTCAATTTGATGAACGTCGTGAAGTCGAATGCTCAAATTCACAATCTATCCTAGTCCTAGACATCACTATAAGTAGACTAGAAATCAATACTTATAGTTTTGATCACTAACATTGAGAAACAAGCTTGAGATAGCAACGCTTGTGAGTTCGACCGAGCAGTGCTCTAACAATTTCCCCCTTTGTCAATTTTAGTGACAAAACTATCCATACATATGGAATACATAATAAATAAACATTGTAGCTTCTCATCCAAATGCTTGATCTCCTTGGTTATTCAACATTACTCGAAATCTTCGTTACTTCCAAGTACTCCAATGATTCCAAATGTGTTCAATTAAGCATCATCGTTGTTGAAGATCCGTAGCAATAACAATGAGAAAATGGTTGCTCTCAATCATTGTTATACAGTGTCATAGTATTATTACACAACATCATAGTTCAATTGTATCACAACTTTGACAACAATACTACGGTGATATGTATCACTCCCCCTTAGTCGATACTTCATCTCACATGAAAACCACTCCCCCTTACATAATGATCCGTAAACCATATGTATTTGTAGTGTAAACTACACATTAATTCTCCCCCTTTTTGTCAATATAAATTGGCAAAGATACGAAAACTAGTGGGATCTTTATGAAATTTCCATAGAGATACTTCATGACCAAAAGATAACAACATATCAACTTGTTTAGATGCAATCATATATCCGAAACTAAATGCATTTATCAAGGAGTTTATAAAGATACAAGATAACCCCTATAATATTCCACAGCCGCACTCCCCACAAAGATTTGGCAATTAAGGACAAGTTCAATTAAGAACTCTCCCCCATAAAATGTCATTCCCGAAAGAACAACAAGAGCGACCTTACTTTTACAAGAAAATAAGGATTTCTTTGGACATTAACAAATATCATGAAACATGAATTTGTATCCAAAAAACTCAATTGAATTAACCACAAGGAAAATGATCAATTCAATTGGTCATGCTCAACATAAGATAACTTATGGAGTAACACAGTACATACACAAAGATATGGATCAGGGAAAAAACAATACTGCGGAATAATCAAAGATTCATTCTATTTTTCATCACTATTTGCACAATGACATATAATAGACTTAATCTTTGTAAACAAAAGTTCATCATATCTTCCATCAAATAATGACATAATAAGCTTAACTTTTGTAGTCAAAAGTTCATTCTATCTTTTATCAATACTTTCATACGGACATATAATAGAGTTAACTTTTGAAAAAATATGGGACAGTCAAGGTTCATGGATGTAAACAACATATCCCATAATAATTTGCAATATCTAAAACCATAAAGATTAATACTGCACAAATCATCTTCCAAATAACCTTTAGAATTTAAACAGATAAATCCAAAAACATTGCAAGATGAAAAACGTTGGCAATAGATATGTGTACTCACAATAATGACTATTCCAAACCCTAGTTATACTTCTTAAAAACACAAGAATAAATTCTCATAAAAAGTTTCCTAGACAAAATCAAGACAAACTCGTAATGCACATACAAGATGATTTGTCCTTACAGGGTAGAATCAATCTTTTTCGCACGGATTTACACCAAGAATTGCTACCAAAAGCGTATAAAAGAATTTTCTTAACAAAGAAGAACATACAAAGTCATTAACGACCATGCACCATACTTCACATAATATGATTGTCAATATTCAAGAATCCTACAACAATGCGTACTACTGCCCATTCTTGAACTTCCTTCTTTGTGATTCACCAACAACATTATTGTAAAAGCTACAAATGAACTTAGACGAGTAATGATCCAAGAATCCAAGTGCCCAAGTCCAGGAGAAGTGGAACAAGTGCGACGAAACAGACCAACACTCAAAAACAAGAAACGAGACAAAGACCAATCTTAACTCATCCAAATTCAAGAATTCTCATCTCCATTTTGAATAGAATTCAAAGAGGAAGATAATGCAAAAAGAATGAAGTCATTCCTTGAATAGAATTCAAAGAGGAAGAGAATGCAAAAAGAACGATGTCATTCCGAGTTCGGACAAAGAAGTTACGGCCAACACAAGTTTACCGAATATCGACGTCTACGGGCAAGTACGCATACCGGTTTGCAAACGAATTTTCATGACCCGGAGCAGTATGAGAACGGGTATGCCTACTAAAATCCCTGGATTTTGATTTTAAATGATGGTATGCATACCTGGTATGTGTACCATGAAGTCCAAACATCCTGAACTACTATTTTCATACCTAAACATTTAAGAACCTTAAACACATATCAAGTTAGGTAGAAATGAACGATAAGCATGGTACATGGATCATTATAAGTACTCTAAGAAAATAAAAAAACAAATATTTCTCAAGTTTATAGAAATACCTTTTTAGAAGAATCCAATCGAATTCTACAGCCTAACCGAACATAATTTGTGCGCCCCAATTCTCATACTTCCCTCACCGTATAGATAGAAGGGCATTCCTTGGTGAAGATGCACTTACATGCGCCCCAATTCTCGTGCTTCACTCATAGCAAGGCATTCCTTGGTGAGGATGCACTTACAACACACTCAAGTTGTGTTGAGGTGAACAATATCTTGCTCACCACAAGTGACTTTGGATTACTATGAGAGTGATCGCTTTTAGAACCTTTCACATCCAAATCCATCTTTCCAAAGAACTTTTTAAGTTCCAATTGTAGGATCAGAATCTCGCAATGACAATGTTTCAGTGAAAGTATCAATGACACATCATAACAGCGTCGCAGAACAGTTTCAAAAGTGATAAAATAAATGACGTCATCTAAGATCACGAGAAAGATGTGATAGTCCTGCGAAGATTAGAGAGTTTGCGAAATTAACATTTGTAAGGTTGCGAGAATGTCGCAGACCATATCCGAAAATAAAGGACAGATTAGCTGTCATCCACTATGTATTTTCTTATAAATAGTCATTCGAGTTGTAAAGAGGGGAGGAGATCTTTTTTGAGTAAGAAACAAGTAAATAGGAGAGAGAAAGTTCAGAGCAGAGATCATTCTTGATTTCTTTATCTTTTCTTGTAAGAACATTCAAATATTAATCAATAAAATTAAGAGTGTAAACCTAAAAATGAGTTGATTAACAATGAAATCATATGAGCGGTGTAGTGTAGGATTTCCTGCAACTACATAATGGCGCTAGAAACAGGGACGTGTTGAAGATTATTTTAGAAAAAGCTGAAGATTGATATTGAGATTTGTGAAAATTTAGAGTGATTGATTAAGAATTTTCCATAGTTTCTTGCAATACTGTTAACATTGAATAAATGGCTAGAAGAAGAAATACATCCGAACAACCGACTACTGTTAGAAGAAGCGAAAGAATTGCTGGAAGAGAAAGAAGTGAAATGGGAGAATCTACTAGAATGACAAGTAATAGAGAAAATCAAATTCAACCACCAATTCAACAAACACTAGTTCAAGGGAGGAATACAGATTATGATAGGGTGAGCATACACACTTGGCATTCAAATTCGGCAGGATAAATACAAGAAGAGCAACAAAACAGAAATTATAGACAGGAAGAGAGAAATCAAGAAGCAGATGAAGGAATAATTCATGGAGATGAAGAAGTTGGAGCATTAGAAAGGTTGAGACGAAGAATACATGAAGAAAGAAGAGTTGAGGCAGAAGAACGTGCAAATTTAACAAGGAAAAATCACGAATTAAGGATGGAGAATATAAGACTACAGAATAGAAGATCGAGAAGTATTACAAAATCATATTCAAGATCGACTAGAAGAGAAATGAGGCGAAACTCACCCACAATCAATGCTGGAAACAATATTCAAGAATAATATCAAATCCTAATGAAGAACTTCGTGAAAATAGAAAAAGAGTTGATGATCGTTACGTTCCACAAAATGAAACTTTTGATGATGGGCAAAATGGCGGAAATCAAGAGAACGAACAACATCAGGGACGAAATGACCAAGATGGCCAAGGAAATCGAGAGGAAGGAAGAAGAATTTTACATGTGAGAGAAACTCAAAGAAATCAACAGACAATTGAAGAAGAAATTGAAAGACATTATGCTGAACAAGCACGTTTAATCTGCAAATGTGAAAGATTGAGAGCGGAAATAGAAGAACAAGAGTTTCAGGAGACAATTCGCCAGAACAATCATGACAATCAAGAAAGAAGGCGTACACAAAACCGGAATAACTGTAATCTCAATGAAGAGTATGATAGAGTAAAGAGGATGGCTGAAAGACAGCGAGTCGAATTGGTAAGAAATGAACAAAATCATGGAGGGAAAAATGAAAGACATCGTCATATGCGAATTCAAGATAGAGATGAGGAATAAAATCGCAGAAGAAGACGAGATGAGGATAATGAAGAAGAAATGCAAAATTTCGCGAGAGAAGATAAACAATAACGCAGAAAAAGAGATGCGAAATTAAAGAGACCAATGGATCAAGATTCAGGTGTAAATAAACAAATCTTGAAATAATTAGAAGAAATGAGAGGAATGCTAAATAAAGAGGAAAGTAGGTAGAAGACAATTGGATGAAGCAATAGAAGAAGCTGCGAAAACTCCATTTACAAGGGAAGTACAATTAGGAGGAATACCACCGAAATGCAATTTCCCCGTTAACCAGCATTTTTGATGGAACAACTTGTGCAATTCAACACATTAAAGCCTATGTGAGGTGCATGTTACAATGGGAAAATCATGATGCGTATTGTGCAAATATTTCGCATCCAGCTTAACAGAGAGGCGTTAAAATGGTTTGAAGGTCTACCAAAGAACACAATAACCTCCTTCAATCATTTGCAGACTACATTCTTGGGGCGTATATAAGTAATAATTCCTCGCGACCTGGTATAGAAGATGTGTTTGGATTAAAACAAAGGATTGGCGAAAGTTTGAAACACCTGACTAAAAATGGAGAACTATGTGTAGCGAAATGGCTGGCCGTGTAGATGAGAGATATCTTATATTATCATTTATCAATGCTATGTTGCAACAAACCTATTGTATGTCCAAATTTTCAGAGTCAAGAATACGATCACAATGACTGAATTGCGAGAACTTCAAAAGAATACATTGCTCTAGAGGACAAAATGAAATGGAATCATATCCAGTTGCGAACACCAGCTCACAAACACGAATGCAAGCTTATTACCCAAGCTAATAAACACAGTGGCGAATACTTCGCAAGTACAACAAGAGAAGGTGACAAGTAACAATCAACAAAACTGGTAGCTATGGGAAGCCGAGATCAAGAAGAGTATGAAAGAGAAAGAAATTTCTACAATCGTGGAGGAAATAACAAGATTCAAAGACTCGATCAACCGCAAGAAACTTATGGAGGTCAAACAAAACTATAATAGAGGACAAGGAGGTCACAAGGTAGTATGGGAAGAAATCAAGATGCCACCTCTAAATGCAAGTGTGGAGAAGATATGGGAAGCTATAATCTTGATGGAGAATATACCAACACCATGGAACATGGGAACGGAACCACCTCCAAACCACAGAAGTCATGAGTTTTGTTCTTATCATCATTTTCATGGACATACCACAAATGATTGCAGAAATGTAAAAAGAATTATTTTGAGAATGATAGATCAAGGAAAACTAAACGACTTTCTGGTAGGGCATCCACAATCTCAACCACTGCCACCACCACCAGAACATCACAAATGAATACGATGAAAAAGAAAGAAACATTCTTCATAGAAGTTGGTGCAAAAGCAAAAAATATATTCTGTCACTCTATCGTACATTCATATAAGACAATTGAAGATTTTCATGATAATGTTTTGAGTAGAGTGTTCGCAAGAGATAATGATGGAAGAGAAATTATGAATATTGCGAAAATCTCGCCACTAGAGGAATGGAGAAACAGATCATTTCTTTTACCGCAGAAGAAATTCCCGAAGGAGAAGAGGTGCATGACAATCCATTGGTAGTAAAATTAGAAATTAATCCAAAACCGAAAGAAGATGAGGATGATGAAGCTGAAGATTCATGGGCAATCAATAGAATTCTAATTGATACTGGAAGCTCTGTGAACATCTTATTTTATCATACTTATAAAACCATGGGTGGAAGAGATGATGATCTTATACCATCAACATATAAGATATATGGTTTTAATGGTACTGCTAACAAGCCTAAAGGGGAGGTTACTATGCGAATTCCATTGAAGGGAATATCTTCTGAAATCTTATTCTGTGTCGTTGATGTAGAATCACCCTACAATGCGTTAATTGGTCGACCTTGGCTACATGGGATTCTAGGTGTAGCTTCAACTTTTCACCAGTGCATCAAATTCCCTCACCCCAGTGGTGTAGGAATCATAAAGGGAGATTGGGTTGAAGGAAAGAGGTGTTACGAAACTGAGATAGAATCTTGCGAAGGAAGAGCAAACAAGAAGGAAAATTGGCGACACAAAATCAAAGATACACAAAGAAGTGAGAGGTTGATGGTGGATACAATCGAAAGGAAAGGAGAAAGATGTTGCGAAATTAATGCTAGCTCAGAATAAAAATAATGAACATACCACTACTAAGGAAGCAGTAGCAGAAAATAATAAAGAAGCAGAGGATGACAAAGGTAATAAAAACAAGAAATGTATGAATGATTAAGTTGTTGCGATACTCTCGCAATAAGCAAAATTCTCAAAAATACATTTGATTGAATGACAAAATTGAGATTGCGAAATTCAGATACAATATGATGATTTGCGAGACTCTCGCAGAGATAATGAATTTTACAGAAAGTAATCAGGAAAAATGACAAAAGAGAAAGAGGCAAACCTTTATGGCGTACACCCTAGTTCGCGAATACAATTTCGCAAGAGGCAAATGTAAGACCTAAAGTACGTCATATAAGGGGGTACCTATTGCATGACTCAGGGAAAGGCTACACCGCCACCGGAACCTGAGTCATGGAGATTTGGGGTCAATGAAGCCCATCCGGGAGAGGCACCTTGGATTCTCACTTAAGCATATGACTTAGGTTGGGCGACTAAGGTAATAAGGACTCTCCAAGGAGTGCAGATCTGATCAAGGCGCCGAGGTACACGGTTGAGTCAAGAGTGCCAGAGTGTTTGAAGCTACTTTCCATTCTTGAAAGTCTTGGCTTATACTGCACTCGGCCTGAAGAAAACCCCACTTAGGGTGCAGTCTCGTAACCATAACCCTATAGGTAAAAGGGATAAGAGGCTGCGAAAACAACTGGTTTGTTAAGACTGGATGGGAGGAGCTAACCTTGTATGGTAGAAGTACGCCTCCTTGAAGGGCAACCAAGGGGAAGATAAGGGCGGCAAAACTCCATTAGGGAGCTGATAAGTGTCTTAAGACGCAAATGTCATGAGGCTTTTTATTCGCAAGGATATTAAGGCTTGTCATATTTGTGCAACAATCCTGAAGAGGCAATAATACAAAAGAAAAGGATAAGACGAGATCAATGGGTTTTCGCATGAAAGTGCGAAGACGTCCTGCGATTTCGTCGCAAGACGGCAATGTCATGGGGCTTCATTTTCGCAAGAATATTTAGGCCTGTCATATTGTCGCAACATTCCTGAAGAGGCCATAATACAAAAGAAAAGTTAAGGCAAGATCAATGGGTTTTTGCATGAAAGTGCAAGGACGTCCTGCGATTTTGTCGCAATGACAAGAGGTGGCATAATAAGACCTTTAATTAGGAAGGCAAAAATAAGACCACACAGGAATGAGATTTTGAAAAGAAACAAAATTCACTTCGCAAAGATTGCGAAGTTATACAATAAGAATTTTTTATGAAATCTCTCATTTGGATTCAAATAACAGAGGCAAGTATGGGAATGTATGAAATTAGAAAATGTTATTTGTCTCCATATGAGAGATTTACTCAAAGATTCAAGAATTAATGATTATATTGATTAACTGTATTGCAAAGAAGAATTGTTTTAATTAATGCAGGTCAAAATGAAAGAAACACAAATATACAGAAAGAAGAAATAAATGTACAAGTATTACAAAGAATCAAAGAAAGAAGTAAAGACTATTTTTGTTAATCCTTCATTATCTTCATCAGACTTGTTTCCTTCTTCGTCTGCGTCAGAATCTTCATCACCATCAGAACTTCCATCACTATCAGATTCTTCATCGTCAGCTTCGCTATCAGAGATAATCAAACTGGGAGTATTCTGTGGGATTTCTTCTAAAAGACAAGGATAATCAGAATGTGGGATATTATGATCATCACAAACCATTTGGTTTGATTGCGAAAATGCATAGCGTCATTCTTAAAATTCGCAACAGTGATCTTGATTTGATTCTTTAATCTAGAATACTTGTCGTTGCGAGAAGAAAGATTCTTTGCGAGTTCCTCCTTTTCAGCTTCAAGTTCTTCAATCTTTTCACGATATTATTTTCAGAATCTGCGAAAAAAGACAATCAATTATTAACTTGATGAAAATTCATAAGAAGCAAAAGATTAGTAAAGAAGAGCAATTAGCAACCTTCTCTGTCAGAAATCATATCTCTAATCAAGGCTGTATGTTCAACTTGGAGACTAACATTTAGCCTAAATCTTTTCTAGCATCATCTAAATTTTCGCAGCCCAAACAAATTCATCCTCACTACTTATGAGAAGACGAGAACGAATTTGATTTTCCCTTTCGCAGAGTTCGATATTCTTGCGGTTAGCTTCATCTCGTTCAAGTTGAACTTCAAGGAGAGCCTCTTGGAATTTCGCCAAAGCCTTGGCACCTTGATCAGAGATACGATCCTTATCATCTATGAGACCGCTAATTTTGGTTCTTAACTCATTGGTTTTCTCTTTGAATCAATAAGGAGACGCTTAAATCTTGGCTAAGCCTAAACTGATCTATGATCAATTTCTAAGAGGCGAAATTTAGATCTAAGCTCATTTAGAGAAAGAGATGAAATTCTATCATTTGAGAAGCTATTTAAGGAATTGTTAAGACGTTCAAGAAGGGTATCATTATCCAAGGCATTAGGAAATGAACGAAGAAGGGTAGCTTCATCAGAAAGACCATAAATGTCTGCAAAAAATCATTTAAATAAGATAAAACAACAGGATGAATGAATAAAGGAAAAGAGAAAAGTAACATACCGTAAAGCTGATTATTAGCTTGTTGAAGACTAGAAATTTTGTTCTTATACGAGAAGAATCAATTTCTAATTGTCTATTTTTCTCGCGAAGACCTTTAACTTCAGCTTCCAATTCTTCATTCTTTTTGCGAAATTGAAGATTCTTCTTTTCAAGATTTTCGCGTCTTCTCTCTAGATCTGAGGCAACAACAAAAGAAGCTTTTCCAGCCTGAAAAAATATAAAAAATATTAATATAGAAAGAAATTTTGAGTTATAACAATGAAGAAGTAAAAGGATAAAAGTATACCAGACTATTGAGAGAATGCAAGAAGTCGGGAGTCACTGATCTAGAAACTCCACGAAGAGAGCTATCACCATCTAGTAAAGGGACATCGCAAAGGGTAGCGAGAGCTTTGCAGGTATTTGCGAATTGGCTATCTCCCATTCCTTGTAGAGAATCAGAAAAGAGGCCAGAAAGCTTAGCCATAGAAGATTCAGGTGGAGAATCTTCACTTGCAGCAAGATCATCGTTGTCCTCATCACCCTTGTCACTTTCGGAATTTTCGTTAGGAGGAATTTGAAGGAGAAGAAGAACGAACTTTCCTTTTCTTGGAGGAGGACCAGTTGATTTTTCCCTGCGAAGAGCACCTTTACCTTTATCACCAATCTTCGCAACATCGACAGATTCTTCTACTTCAGCAATAATCTACACACACAGAGAAATAAGAAATGGAAGCATGGAAACAGTATACTTTAAAATCAAAGAGAATGAAGAAAATTTAAAATCATAAGAAAAATTTCTTACCTCATCGTGTATGAGCGAAGAGCTAACAGAGTACTAGATTTCCCAGTCCTGTTATAACTATCTTTCAGTTTTTGGATCTGCGGAATGCCGCAAGATTAGCGAACAGAATAATAAAAATCAATAAAGAAATATAAAGTGAGTTAAATGAAGAAACATACCTCTTTCTCCTTTCGGGCCAAGAGAAAACCCAAGGTTGATAAGCAGCGAGATTCGCAGGAAGAACATTTGACCCAGCAATGTAGGGTCCTTTAGCATTAAAGGAAAAACACACCATTTATCATCTTTAGATTGGCGAGGAGTTGTGTTTTTACCAGAATGCCAGTCAATATCTTGCATGAGAATTTTGGCTTCATCAATGTTATCTTTCCTTTTTAAGCGAATACCCCAGCGAGTATTCTCTTTCTTCATGGAGATAAGTTCATAGTTCTCAAAGAAATTTACTGTGTATTTCTCAGCAACTATCTCTAGGTTTGCGAATTTAGGATCCCTAAGTTCTTTGGAGTAAAGAGATCCTCTACCAGCACCACGATTAGCGAACTCTAGCATCAGACGGATGCAGTCCCCACTCAGTTGGAAGATAGCTCGCGAAAATCCCGAGTGAGCGAGAATTTCATAAAATAAAGGAAGATCTGGGTTATAAAGAGGAATAGGGAGACCTGCGAGAATCTGACCTAGCGAAATTATGATTGATTGATCATCACAATACTGATCAGAGAAAAGTTTGACAGAAAGAATTGATTTGGCATTTTCACCAGGAATGGTGGAGAGTGTGAAACCTTTATCAGCAAGATCTTTTTGGACATCTTGTAAATTCTTTCATATCTATGACCACTTGGAGCCATGTTTGAATATAGAGTATGGGAATGAATAAAAAGTAAGAGGATTGAAGGAGGAAAAAGTTACAGCAGCAGAACTTGCAGAAGAATAACAGATTGCAGAGAGAGAATAAAAATAGAAGAGAAAGTAAAAAGAAAAATAGAAAGAAGAGTAAGAGAGTATATAAAGGAGATTTTTTTACTCGAAGAAATAAACACCATTAAGACGAAGAGAGGAGACGGTTGAAAAGTAGCGGTTACAGAAGACGTGTCAAGAAACAAATGGACGAAAGAAAACGTGTGATAAATGCAGATTATGAAAAGATGAGTAGCTGCGGCATTTCTCACATCATTCTCTACTTTGCAGAGAAGATATGAGAAGAGGCAAGATGTAGGATCAGAATCTCGCAATCACAATGTTTCAGCGAAAGTATCAATGACACAGCATAATAGCGTCGCAGAACAGTTTCAGAAGTGATAAAATAAATGACATCATCTAAGATCACGAGAAAGATGTGATAGTCTTGCGAATATTAGAGATTTTACGAAATTAACATTTGTAAGGTTGCGAGAATGTCGCAGACCATATCCGAAAATAAAGGACAAATTAGCTGTCATCCACTATGTATTTTCTTATAAATAGTCGTTCGAGTTGTAAAGAGGGGAGGAGATATTTTTTGAGTAAGAAACAAGTAAATAGGAGAGAGAAAGTTCAGAGCAGAGATCATTCTTGATTTCTTTATATTTTCTTGTAAGAACATTCAAAGATTAATCAATAAAATTAAGAGTGTAAACCTAAAAATGAGTTGATTAATAATGAAATCATATGAGCGGTGTAGTGTATGATTTCCTGCAACTACACCAACATCATGGATACTGCCCTCTCCATAGTCATGGAATTTTCTGGGAGATCATTCCTTTTCTCACTCAAAGCATCATTAACTTTCTTTGGTCCCACTTCTTAGTGTGTTTAGAAACAACCTGACCTTTCTTCCCATTACTCTCTTCTGGAATTCTCGGAAGAGAATTGGATTGAGTATTCTTTTGCAAGTTAATCTTTCTCCAATTGGGAGCATCGGATCTTGTCTTCGTCTTTACAAATTTATCTTTTTGATAATCATTACGAATGTGAAAAGGCTTCTTATGACGTTTATAGACAAATCTAGGTTTATCACAGGCACTGATTCATTTGCCTAAAGGTTGGACAGTTACAACCTGTAGCGTTAAAGGGGATTATACTTAACATATGATCTTGGTTTCACAACTTCTTGTGATGCCCAAACAAGAACATCATGAATTTTATCATTCCTTATACGGAAACGACATCTCCTTTCCAGGTGACCTTTATTTCCGCAATATTGGCAAACGTAAGGAATGTTCTTACCTCGATCTGAATGTGCTGACTTTGGAGGTTGATATACATTGCTCTTTCGAACTTTAACTGCCGGTGAAGGTATTTCACTTTTTCCATCAGTGGAAACCTTTTTTTGAGAAGAATCACTACCCTTGACAAATTTTACCTCTTTGCTAATACTTGCAGCATTTATTCCCTTATAGCCCAATCCTCGTGTATCACAATGATTTTTACTTGATCTTAGCATAATGGTTAATGTGCTTGAACTAGTATTGAACTTTTTCAAGTCATCTTCCAACATCTTTATTTTATCAAGAGCAACAGTTAAATCATCCTCAAGGCGTTTTTCTCGAGCGAGATAAGCGCTTTCTCTGTCATCAAAACTTGCTTGCTGGAAGTTAATCTTGCTTCAGTTTCTGCAAGTTTCTCTTCCAACAAGAAGTATTTTTGATAAATATTATCACATTCAAGTGACTTTCTACTCAGGTTTTTCTCGAAATCTATGAGGATCGATTCGCAAGAGCGATTCCAACCATAAAGACCTCCGGAAATCCTTTTCAGTTTCTTGTTTTCTCGACAGAGAGGAGTCAGAAGAGGTGTGACATGAGAAGTTGTAATCTTCTTCATTTTCAACGAATCCAAAAACTTAACATACTCTGAGACTTCCTCATCAACATCTGAATCACCTTTATCAGAAAGTTCATCCAACTGTTCTTCTAGGCGTGTTTCCCAATCAACAGTTTCTGACATGATACGTTATTAGAGATAGACTCGTCCATAATAATCATATTGATACAAACACATACTTACGAGGTCTTAAACGTGTTTGCCTGGTTTGATACCAATTGAAAAAGCGGGGGACTAAAAACCACACCAATATTTCGTTTGGAAATCTGAATAGACGAACTCCAATATACTTTCAAGAGAATCAACTAGACAGTCAGACTCAATCTAGAGAAAAAACATATCATAGAGTTTTATATCTCTATCTCTAAATTCAATCTGCAATCATCAAATAGTAATTTGCGAGCCCGATTGAATATAAGAGAAGTAACTTGAACGGTACCAAAGACCAATATTCAAGGATCAATCAATTTCAATCAACAACCAAAGGTTGGATTTCCCAATTGATCGATTCAACGCACAACCTGTGATATTTCAATTATATAACAAAATATAATGCGGAAAAGAAATAACACGAACACCATAATTTTGTTAACGAGGAAAATCGCAAATGCAAAAAAAACCCAGGACCTAGTCCAGTTTTAAACACCAAACTGTATTAAGCCGCTACAGACACTAGCCTACTACCAATGAACTTCGGACTGGAATGTAGTTGAACCCTAATCAATATCACACTGATTCAAGGTATGCTCCTTACGTCTCTGATCCCAACAGGATACTACGCACTTGATTCCCTCAGATGATATCACCCACAACCAAGAGTTGCTACGACCCAAAGTCGAAGACTTGATAAACAAATCTATCTCACACAGGAAAGTCTATTAGAATAGATAAATCTGTCTCTCACAGAAATACCTACGAGTTTTGTTTCATCTTTTGATAAATCAAGGTGCACAGGATCAAATTGATAACCCAGACTTATATTCCCAAAGAACAGCCTAGTATTATCAATCACCTCACAATAATCTTAATCGTATGGTAGCGAAACAAGATATTGTGGAATCACAAACGATGAGACAAAGATGTTTGTGATTACTTTTAATCTTACCTATCAGAGATAAATCTCAAGCAAATCTTAGCAAAGATAATACTCAATCACGATAGTAAAAGTAAGATTAGAACACGCAACTACAGAAAAAATAGTTGGGCCTAGCTTCACAATCCCAATGAAGTCTTCAAGTCGTTAACCTACATGGTTTCGTAAAAAACCTAAGGTTAAAGGAGAATCGACTCTAGCTTATACAACTAGTATCACACAGGAGGTGCGGGGATTAGGTTTCCCAGTTGCTAGAGTTCTCCTTTATATAATTTTTAAAACAGGGTTTGCAATCTAAGTTACCTTGGTAACAAAGCATTCAATATTCACCGTTAGATGAAAACCTGATTAGATTCAAGCTAATATATTTTAACCGTTAGATCGAACTTAGCTTGTTATACACAAATGAAATGTACCCTCATTTAGGTTTATGTAACCATACCTAAACGTGTACACCATGTTGGCTCAACAGTATTAACCAAGGTTAGCTATATGAACACTCTCATATCAACCTTATTCATCTTAACAATAACTAGGTCAAATGACTCAAATGAAACTAGTTAAAAAGTTGTTCAATTGCTATATTCTCATAGAAGTATACAAGAACACAATTGAAGCAAAATCGGTTTGATTCACTCGAAGCAATTCATGAACATTATAGCCACGGTTTGCAAAGAATGCATTCCTTAATATATAAATGTATTAGTTCATGAACAAACCAATTTTAGAACTTTGGTTACTCAAGTATGCAAACAGTACGCATATTTAAGTAGCCGGTCTGAGTTTGGGTTCGCTAGTATGCAAACGTGTACGCATACCTTAGTACACTTCCAAAACCCAGCAGAAATTCCCGTACCTATACCTTACGCAAGTATGTATACCGGTATGTGTACTTGGTACATAGAATTTCACAACTACAAGTACGCATACGGGTATGCATACTTTAGTTCCAGTCATGGATCACATAATGCAAGAATGCAAACTATGTTCAATCATTGAAACTTTCTTAGAGGATGACAATAGCCGTTGTCATACACTATTAGCATCAAAGCAATTTTCATGTTAATGAAATAATCATAACGAAACATTCCAAGTCTACACCAAATGATTGTATCACACAAGTCATGTAAGATGTTACTCGGCGATTTTCACATGATCATCTTTTGACTTTCGTCAAGAATATAAGATGAACTTGGTTGAAGCGAAAGCTTACCAACACATATTTCGAGAAATATGTAAGCGAGTTAATCTCAGCTCGAAATCTCAAATGTGTATAAACGAAAAGCATAGTAATACGACTTATGTCTCAATATAGGAGATAGAGTAGAAATAGACTTTCCAAGTGATAGATGAGTTTTAGTCTCCACATACCTTTTGTTGATGAAGTTCCACAAGCTCGCCTTAGTAGTTCTTCGTCCTCAATTTGATGAACGCCGTGAAGTCTAATGCTCAACTACACAATCTATCCTAGTCCGAGACATCACTATAAGTAGACTAGAAATCAAGACTTATAGTTTAGATCACTAACATTGACAAACAAGCTTGAGATAACAACGCTTGCGAGTTCGACCGAGCAGTGCTCTAACAAAAGTATTTATAAAGTCAATAGTGACTCTACAAGGTTTTTTTGCATCCACAGATGATTCACTATATCCAATAGTGTCTCTGCATAACACCAATTCACTAATTGTCTTATAGGGGAAGAGGCATGGCCCAAAATACACCTCTTGGAGCTGAAAATTTTAAAATAAAATTTCACTAGCGTATTCTCAAAATTCCAACAACAAATACAAAGATCCAATATTCACTCGAACTAACTAAACAAACCCATCCTACTATACCCGACATTCATCTAAAAATAATTACTCAATTTCCGAATACATATCATAGCGCCTTCGAGAATATAGAACAAAAAAGCAAGCCAAATGCTACAAAAATATAATATCATGTATATAAAATTATTTTTGTATCATACAAGTGAATTTAGCATGACATGTTCATGTTCATCACAATCTCCAATGGAAAACGGTTTGTCTGTAATCTGCAGCAACTCTAATTCTCCTTCTAACATTTCTACAACTTTGGTCATGGAAGGACGATCAACAGGCTTCAGTTGTATGCACCATAGTGCAACTAAGATTATTTTCTTTGCTATTTCGTTTTCTTCTTGAGTTGCATCTTCCATGCTGATATCATCACCTTGATTCAACTGTCTGTAAATCCATGATGGGAAATATATTTGGCTTGCTTTCTCTACTGACGTGTTCAAGTTTTTGCGTCTCCCAGCCATTTCCATTAACAACATCCCAAAACTGTACACATCTGATTTGTAGGAAGGGAAAATTAGGGGTAGGCCCAAGAAAAATAATATTCTCATTGTCAGGTCCATAATTAATTTTAGGTATCGTGACACCCATAATTATTTCCGTGACACCCATAATTATATGAAATTATTAAAAATGTCTGCATGACGGATTATGCATCCGCATGACGGGTTATGCATCAGGGGTATAATTGGCAACACAACTTGGATATAACATATCTAAAAATCCGCGCCTTGGAATTTTACAAATTTTATATCGTTGGAAATCTTTTTAAGAGAGCTACGCAACGAGTACAAACAAGAATATCAAATTTTTGTTTTTCACGAAAAAATCGGAAGTGATCATCATTTTAGGAAATTTTTTCGAAAACTTGATACATAACTATTATGCAGCCACCAAAAAAGATGTATAACACATTCTGCAGACGTATAACAAATTATGCAACCATTTTCTCCACTGCATAACAAATTATGCATCTGCATAACAAAGTTATGCATCTATATAACAAGTTATGTAGCCATTGTATTAGTGCGTACATAAAAAATAGATGCATTATGCATCTATTTTCTAGATGCATAAAAGATTGTGCAACAAATTTCTCGATGCATAATGCATTATGCAACCGTATTTTTAGATGCATAACAGGTTATGCATCTATTTTCGCGACTGCATAACATGTTATGCAGATATTATTGTAGGTGCATGACAAGTTATGCAGTCTTTGTTTTTGTTGGTTTTAATAGTGACAAAAAAGTTGTTGCATAACGTGTTATGCAACCGTTTTCTGGACTGCATAACAAGTTATGCAACAAATTTTATAGATATATAATAGGTTATGCATCCATTTTTATAAATGCAACAACTTGAAAAATAATGTCGATATGACGTTGTCCCAACAACGCTCATGTGCACAAGAGAGATACGGCGTCCTGAGATCTGTCGATTAGCGAAGGGAATTTTGTCCATATGGATCATCTCTAGTATCCATGTTCTATCTATAAATATGCATTACTAGTACTCAGTTAGCATTAAAATGTATGTGGTTCACAACTTCAAGCAACCACTACCACTACATCCACATAACAATGAGCAGAGTTACATGTCCATCTTCTAGCCTCTCGGTTTTACAATCCAAGAGAATAATTGGGCTGATTGAATAAAATCATCTGGGTTAACTTACATTTTTTGCAGCCGGCAAAATTCATACTCCTAATTCTCTGTGTAGAAAGTGAACACCATTTCTTTCTCCACCACTGGTTTTTCCTTTGTCCATCACAAAATAAAAAACGAAGGCTTCAATTATCACATGCACTACTGAATTTTTGATCAGTAACAATGGCTATCACTATCTTCTCATGTTATCTCTTCTCGTCTTCATCAAATTTCCCTCATTCAATTCGTTGTTCAGAGACAGACTAAAACCCATTTATTCTTCATCAACAAGTGTGGGCGAAACTCAAAAGCAAGATATAGTCATTGTTGGTGATGGAATTGCTGGTTTAGAAACTGCCTTGTCTCTTCATAGGTTTAAATTCTAAATCCCTAATTTCTGATTTCTCAAGCCATTCATTCTTGGCTTCACTTTCTCCTCCGTAACAGCTGCAGTTCCATGTATTTCCAGCAATCAAAACCCTGTTTAATTCTTCCATTTCTTCATAATAGCAGAAACCACCAGAAACCCATCTCATATGCGAGTCAAAACTTTTCTCGGTTCAGATCCCCTTCTCAGATTCCTTCTTGAACTCCAATTTCTCAATTCGATTACCATACCAAAACCCTAACCAAAACCCATTTCTTCTCTGATTAATTCTGAATCCAAAAAAATTAATATTAGGAAAGAAGAACAAAAGGAGTAATGAAAAAAAAACGAGGAAGAATAAGCGAACAAACAATTTTAGAAATTCTAGGTGTGAAAAAAATTTTCACCGAGGAAATGGATGCGCGCCTGAAATTTTTTATCAGTGGGTTTCACAGTGGAAGAAATCTGAAAAATGGGTGTGACTGTAGTTTTCACTTGTAGCAAACACCTCCGATATTTCTATAAAATAATTCTGGGGCCATATATCCTATAGTCCCTCTAAAGCCCGTTGTTAATGAAATGATACTGTCATTTGCTGAGTACGACTTCGCTAGCCCAAAATCTGAAACTTTAGGGTTGTAGTTCTCATCGAGGAGAATGTTATGAGGTTTGATGTCAAAATGCAAGATTCGCATATCACACCCTCGATGTAAGCATTCAAGCCCACGAGCTATTCCTAATGCAATTCCATAAGTTTTTCCCCAACTAAGAGCAACCACAGTCATGAGATGGACCAAATACCAAAAGCCAGATTAAAAACCAAAAAAATTTGGTTTTCCGTGTGTTCAAGCCCAGTGGGAGAATACCAAATTTTGGTGAAGCGGAACTTATATCCACGCTTGATGCGGGACGCAACTTATATCCACGTTTCTTGATGGAGCGTGTTCATAATATGCGTCTGAATGAAACGGAGGTATAATGCGCGCTTGAATGGGACGTAGGTATTATTCACGCCGTGCACGGGACGTAGATGGTAATTGCGTTTGCTGGGACGGAGTTACAAATGGCGTCTCATTCAAACGCAGATAGAAACTGCGTCTGTGTCGTGAAACCAATTCGTCTAACATCTTTCTTCGTCTCTTCTTTTTCCAACACCGACGATTGCAGTAGCTTAATATCAGCCAACCCATCATTCTTTCCAAAAGTTCTCAAACTCGAGCATAACACGAGCAATGCCATATCAGTCACAGCACCATCGGCCAACAACCCCTGACGCCACTGTTCCATTTCTCCATCTTCCGGCAATAGCACAGCTCGAGCAACCAGTTAACACTCTGCATCTCGTTCTGTTGCCGTGAACTTTATCTCTCATTCAGTTGTACGAATCAACGGCCAGTACCATACTCGAGCAAATTTGAGGATCCATTCTTCCTTTGTATGCAGCCATCAACCGATTGGAACAATGGAAGCAACATCAGCATCTCCTGTATCCACTGTTTGATGCTGTTAGGTCATCATTATCCCAAGTTTATTAAATCATTACTCATGCCTGAACTCCAAAAATCCATCTAGCTTTCAAAACCATCACCACTGCTGGCTTTTATTCCAACCATTGTGAACCCTTCTCAGATTTTTTTCCTTTCGATAAGAACAACCAGCTTCAGTGAGAAATGCAACTTCATTTGTGTTTGATAGAAGCTAATGAAGAAACGCGGAGGGTAGATGGACAAGAGACGTACATTAAAGATACGCCTAGACACAGACGCTCACAATACATGCGCCCAACCCAGACGTTTTTTATAACTGCGCCTCATTCATACGCCCTTTATACATCCGTCCCATTTCAGGCGTAAGTATTAACATCGTCTGACGCGTTTGAAGGGGGCGGAGTTAATACATGCGCCTGACTCATACGGTGATTATATGCTCGCCTGATTGTATACGGTGATTAAACTTACGCCTGATATCATACGCTCCTAATACTTCCGTCCCACTATATCTTTTTTAGTCTGGGCCGATGACCACAT
This sequence comes from Papaver somniferum, assembly GCF_003573695.1. NCBI lineage: Eukaryota > Viridiplantae > Streptophyta > Magnoliopsida > Ranunculales > Papaveraceae > Papaver > Papaver somniferum. The sequence goes on from NC_039364.1 coordinate 35,725,563, forward strand.
TTGGTCTCAAACCCTAAATTTGGCGACCAAATTTGGGTTTACTCCTCACCACTGCGATACTTTCTGGGACAAATTTGGGTTTAGTACCCAAATTTGGTCGTGACTGTGGTTGCTCTAAGAAAGTCAGTTTTTCCTCCTTGAGGAAATAAATATTTTTCTAAAGATCCATTCGGCATGAATTCATACACAAGAGCTTGTTTCGAACGTTCAGCTACAAATCCAGTAAGTTGTGCAACATTTACGTGATGTATCCTTCCCATAGTAGCTACTTCATTGATGAAATCTTGCCCGTCTCCTTTTGATGAGTTAAGAATCTTAACTGCGACATCACGGTTATTACGAAGAGATCCTTTGTATACAGACCCAAATCCTCCTTGACCTAATTTTACCTTGAAATTGCTAGTCATTTTTTTTGACATTGTTATAAGAGTATCTTATAGGCATCTGGTCTTCGTAGATGTCCAAGAAGTCTTCAATACTTGCATTCATAGTTCGGTTTCTTTTTCTTATTGTATAAATCAAAACTGGAAGCACGAATAATGTGGCAAGTATAAATCTCGGAAGCACTATCCAACCTAAACCAAAAAAAAATAAGATATTCAACTGAGGATTGAAATCAGTTGAACGAAAATTGCTATGCATACGTATTACTTAATCAAACTCTTAATTTCCGCTGGTTACTTTGTCAAAGATGCTTAGAACCTGCAGGTCATTAGAGTACTGAATAAAAAGCTAGTAGTCACGTAAAGCCTCTCCAATGCAAAGAGGTCAAGGTCATCTTAGGTGGAGATCTTATTAGCAAATTTTTTTTTTGTGTGATTTCTTTTTTTTACCTAAAGTTCCTCTCCAATCTCCAAGATCTTATCTAACAATTTTTTTGTTTTAAAAAAAAATTAGAGAAAATATGATGATGTGGGCTTAAGATCCAAGGTCATGAAGAAAGTCTAATCTAGACTTTCTCCTTTACCCTCACTTAGCCATGCATGTCATTTTTTTTATGACTTTGACCTTTGCATTGAAGATGAAAATTTGGTGAAAAAGGTCTTAAAAAGTATAGGCTTTAAGTTTTTATACTCTTAAAAATTGAGGTGTTATTATGAAATAGTTGTTCATAGGGTTTTTACGCGTAATGGAAAACATAAAATAAAACAAAGCTACGAAAACTCAAGTCATCTAGGAAACCGGTAATTATGCTGATTTCTTTACCTCCAAAGATGATTAGTATTCCTGCAAGAATAGAAGAAAAAACAACATTCCAAAATTTTTAAGACACTGAACAAATACTCAAAAGTGATAGCAAAAATATTATCATTATTTTACAACCAAAAAGTACACATGGCTTTCGGTTCGATGAATTTGAACTTACCAAAAAAGTATACTTTGACAAAACTGAGAATAGCTGCATTTCATATAAACATAGCAAATTAGTGCATAGAGTAAATAGATGAACCGAAAAGAGATGGTATATTATCTTCTTATGCAGAGTGTCACACAGAAAATAAATCAGTTCTGACCAATAATGAATGAATCAGTGAGAAATTAAGCTGTAATTAACTTACATCCGTCGTAGATTGAATTGGAGAACCCGAAATAATTTTTCATCATTTTGCGCATAAAATCTAAATAACAACCAAAAAGTACATTATTATCATCCAAGACAAAGAAGTCAAAGAATATTCGAGGAACAATTGTAATGAATATGGACGCATTAAACAATAATTATCTTTCCCCTGATCTGGAACAAGCTATTATTCCCCGGATCCCAAACCTAAAACTGGGTACTTCTGATTAAGAAGTAGTAGACATTGAAGTGAGAAGAACTTACTAATGGGGATTGGTCCATATACCTTCACAATAATCTCACGAAGACTTCTATCTGAATAATAATAATAACATGCAAACAATTAGTGGATACAGTAAGTAGATGAACCAACGGGATGGAATGTCGATTGGTTCCTAAGATGCCTTTAATCAGGGTGTTCATGTTTTGCTTGACTAGAAGCTCTTTAGCATGACTGCTAATAAGGATACCAGTTTATTGGGGAGGGTATCCCGATTAGCTAGCAATATATGTTGCCAGTGACGAAATCAGGGGTCGGCTAACCCTGGATCTAGCCCCAAAATCTTATTAATCATCAAAACACCCTCCACTTTATCCTTAGTCCACCAATATTTAGCATTTAGCCTCTCATTTTTTTATAGAATTATTTTTAGGCCCCATGCACAAAATTTTGTGACTCCGCCACTGATGTTGCTCTGCTTATGGAGAGGATAATGATTAATGACACGCACCAAGAGATTTATTGAGTTTAGTTTGATTGACTTGACTGGTTGTTGTGGTTTCTAGTACCTCTCTCTCCACAGGACATCGAAGCCTTTCAGCATTCTGTTATGGAAAATTTCTTGTTTGGTCCTAGGTCCATATAGTTATTTTTTATCCGGAGGTCCAAAATTAATTAAAACATGGAAATGTCCATAATGCCCATTACTACCAAACGTGTGTGTCTACACTGCTTACAAATTTGAGTACATATCTGATACACTGCTTAAAAATTCGAGTACATATTTGCTACAATGCTTACAAATTTGAGTACATATCTGTCTGAGTACATATCTGTCGTACTGCTTACAAATCCGATTATATATCTGAATGCTTACAAATTCGAGTACATATTTGCTGCACTGCTTCCAGGTAGAGTACAAATATGTAAGAATCAATGATAAATAAATTAGAATTAATGATACATATCTGTCGTACTGCTTACAAATCCGCTTATATATCTGAATGCTTACAAATTCGAGTACATATTTGCTGCACTACAATATACGTTTTACATCACATATATTGTAGGATCATACCATTAATCTCTAGTATTTATTTAATACAAAAGAGGTACAGTTTTGCATGATTGAACAGGGTGACATAACCACTAAAAAACTAACCAAAAAAATTAATGTCCATAAGAAGCTACTGAATATCTACAGCAAACCCTGAAAGTGATTATCAAGGATCGAGTGATACATAGAAAACTAGAGTAACATATTAGGATGCTTTGCACAAATGAAAATGTAATAGACAACATTTCAATTTCCTTACCACACAAAGAAGCTGCCGCTTTCCAGGAGTATCGGCTCCGTGGTTGCTAAATTTTGCTTCCAGAACCGCTATTAGCGCAACATTATCCTATACAAAATTGAATGGACAAATAGAATAATACAGGGAGTAAGATTCTGGGAAAGAATCTGAGCACCAACTAACTGCATAAGAGACTCCCAAAGAAGAAAAATCACCTTAAGAAGTCGAGACAAAGCAGCTTTCTTCTGAGTGATTGTGACCACAACATCTGTCAGTGACTGAGCAGCCTTGTTGAATTCGACCTACATACAAAAGTAAACTGTTTAACATGTGAACCAACAGAGTAACAATAAATTCAAAAGAAAGTCTGTCATCTCCAAACCTCGTATTTCTTCACATGGGAAAATCTGTCCCTTCGGAAAAATGTTGCACAACCATCGATAGCATAAGTCCCGGTGTAAACCTACAGTGAACAGATTCATTATCACAAAACTGAATATTTGGAGTTTATGACCATTAAATCAAAAATGTCCGCAAGCAAACCTCTGTTGTCTTCTTCTTGTAGAGAGCTTGATAACCATGTTTGTCCAACTTAGGGGCGAAAAACTCATCAAAATGATCACTTTGAACCTGAAATAAGAAATGATTAGCTTTGTTACAACTAAATCCTTAACTTAAGGATTGGCTATGTGGACATAATCTTGAATCCAAGCTAATACAACAATTTCATATCTAAATAACTAATATGAGACAAGAATAGTCTTTTTCTTATTTAGTATTCCAGTTCATTATACATGCACTGGAATACCATGAAAAGGAAAAACCAGAATGGCTTCTGTCAAAATTATTTGATGTAAGAGAGAAGTTTGTAACAGTACGTCATATATGTACTGCATATTCATGAACTAAAAAATCAATTGCATATCAGGAAGAAGTGATGAATCCATGCATATAACTGAATCAAAGCACATACTTCAGTATTACACATACGTACTCATGGATCAAACCCAAAAACAATAGCAAAACTCAGAAATATAAACGAATCAAAGCACATATTTCAGTATTACACATACTTACTCATGGATCGAACCCAAAAACAGTGGAAAACTTTTGAATATAACCGAATCAAAGCACATACTTCAGTATTACACATACGTACTCATGGATCGAACCCAAAAACAATGGAAAAACTCTGAATATAACCGAATCAAAGCACATATTTCAGTACTACACATACGTACTCATAGATCGAACCAAAAAAAATGGCAAAAATTTGAATATAACCGAATCATAAGAATTTTGTATCAGTACGTCGTATACGTACTGTCAATTCATACACAAAAGCAAACTGTATCAAACCTAAAAACATAATGGCATCATGAAAATCGATTTGATCTTCATAATACAATCGGAAAAAAAATCAAATGAAGAAAAACGAACAAAATAATCAAAAAAGATGATTAAAAAACATACCCGGAAACACAAACAAATCTTCTCGTCGTAAATCATAACGATGCATCATCATCATCATCTTCTTCTTCTTCTTCTTAATAAATTGAGTTTCTGTCAGTACGGGATATACGTACTGTTGCTTCATATACAAAAACAAACTGAAACACATCTAAAACCAACAAAATGGAAGTGGTATAAGTAAATCTAACTTAAGTGATGAATCCATGAGTAAAACAAAATCAAAAGCCGATCTATAACCTAATAAATTAATAAAAAACTGTAAATCATCAAAATCAGTTGGGAATACATCTATAATGATTACCAAAAAGTGATGAAAATATAACTAATAACAAAATTGATTCAGCAGTTTTCAGTACGACATATATGTACTGCTGAATCATACAAATTAAGTGATGAATCCATGAGTAAAACAAAACCAAAGCCGATCTAAAACACTAATAAATTAATAAAAAAACTGTAAATCATCAAAATCAGTTGGGAATACATATATAACGATTACCAAAAAGGAAAAAAAATATAAAACATCATGAAAATCGATTTGATTCTCATGATTCGGTCAAAAAAACAAATCAAAAAAAAAAGAAAACTAACAAAGAATCAAATAAGATGATTAGAAAACATACCTGGAACAAACAATCTTCAAAAACGATGTCGGGATTTTGAAGCTGCATCGAGAGGAAAGAGAGAAAAAAATGGATCTGAAAAAATGAGCGAGTAGAAATATGAAACTGGTTATAAACCTTATAGATAAGGGGTATTTCGGTGATTTTAAAAATACACAGAAAAGGTCCCGCACGTGTATGGACCAGGGACTAAAAATTTGGGTCCAATTTTATTGTTTTCTTTTTATTATGGACCTCCAGTTACTGGGCTTTAGTGGGTGGACCTGCCACTAACTAAAAACACCATAATAGTACCTATAGATAATTCCTACTTCTGTTATAAACATCTAAATAAGAACCAAAGGCAGCATCCCTGGTATCAATATATTTGTTAATATATCTGGTGGTATCATTTATATCACCAGAATAATCCTCATAAGTATAATAAGACATCATCCAAGACGTAAGAAAAGTACTACATGAATTCTTAATTTCTTTAGCTTCTGGATCCACGATGACATATGATGACATATTAAAAGAGGCCTTAACATAAGGTGAAGCGTTTAGGTAACGGGGAAAGTCGCTTATATTTGTTAAGAAATTCAAGTATACTACCGAATATAGCGGATATCGAGTAGTATAATGTATTGGACCAGTAACATCCTTCATAAGAAAGCCATCATCATCAGGAGCTGGCAATGAATGTTGAGGCATTGAAGAATAATTATCTTTCTCAAGACCTGGATCAATTAACCGAATACTCGAATCTGTGTAGTTTATACCAACGACGTAAAACTTTTTCAATAAAAAAACAAACGTAGTTCTGTTATTTTTGCAAAAGAGATGTCCGGTGGCCGGATGATTTGAGCAGTTCCGAGGATGGCCTTCTAAGGTGAAAGTGCACTGGATGTTATGCAAATCTCCGCAAGAGAAAACTGATGATGGTAATGAAGAAACATATATGCAACTGCAATCAGGAAGAATAAGAAAGATACTACCTAAGTATAGTAGGAACCGAGTGACAAAATTACTTTTCATTTTGTAGAGAAAGATATTATGATTAGCGAGTGAATGAACAAAAATGAAGATGTTCTTCTCTTCTTGTCGTATTTATGGACTTTGTTTTATGGGAAGGATGACTGTAATTCCTATTGGATATTAATCCATCCTTCAGACGATTTGGTCCATAAAGCAAAGGCGAAACGAACAATAGAATTTCCATTCAGTTGTCACAAGTCAACAACGCTACAGAAGAAAAAAAATGGACATGGTGCCCAAATAATACGTTAGAAGAAATTAAATTCTCATCGACGATAAAGTATAGCGGAAATTTCCGAAGAACCCATGTTTGATTCCGCTCTCTCTTTAAGAAACCAATCATTAAGATTATATATATTTGTAGTCCAAAAAACAAGATGAACGGTTGAGATTATTAATTTTTTATTAAATTTAAGTTTCCATATTTTATGTGAGAGAAAAAGAGGAATAAGACCTCAGTACTTTGCATTACGAATAGTCATTACATTTAGGTCACACATTTGAATGTTCTGGAAGTTTAGTAATTCCCAAAGTCTGTCTTCAGTCCAGCTATGCATAATATTAAAGTTATTACAAAAAAGAGAAAGTTTTACTGCCCATAAGATATCTATTGTTTTTACTAAAGTAAAATCCTGGGCTTTAAAGTTCATTTCAAATTTTTTAGTATTGCAAAAATCTTCACTGATTATATATATTTGTCTGCGAGCTTCCGCATACATTCCCACAAGCATCACTAGAGTCGGTTCTGAGTCGCTCCTAAAGGAGATCCTGTGGCCACTCCAACAAGTTGCCCATTGGAAAGCGGCTTCCGCTCCTACCCTTTCTAGCTCTTCTATGGTTGTACTGTCAATGGTAATGCTTCTTGCTTCTATGACTGCACCTGTATGATCAACAAGTATTAATCCAATGCCTGCTTTAGAGTTAGAATCTAAAATAGTCAGGGCAATATGTATTTTCAGAGTCCAATTTTTGCCTGCTACTTCGATAGGGTACTTTTTAATTTTCAGAACAACATCATTTAGAGAATTGTAATAAAGATCATTCATAATGTTATGTCCATGCATGTTTACTGTGTTGTAACTGTTGATAAACTGATAATATTGTTTGCAGTTGTTACGCTATTCTGCTTTTTCTTTTTGAAAACCATGTCACACCTAACTTTCCATATAAACCAGATTATAATGCTACACAGAACATGCCATTCAATTTCATATTCTCCCCTGTTTGTGTTTTCAAAGCAATTGGTTAGCCATTCATGGAAGTTAGTTGTTTCATTTCTAATAAATTCCATATCAAAGTTAAGATGCATCCATACCTGAGATGCATAGTTGCAATGTAAGAAAAGATAAGTTAACGTTTCCTGATTTTCATCTGACAACTTACACTTGGTGTCAATGTCAGGTAGTACAACTGCCACTCTCATGTTGTTAGGGAGAATATAGTGGGATACCTTCCAAATAAAGATCCTAACTGCCGGAGAAGTTTTCATTTTCCATATTTTTTTTCCATTTAGGCTCAGGATTTCCATTCGAGTTAATGAGGTTATACAAAGATTTTACAGAGAACATACCTTTTTCATTTAAGGTCCATCTTGGAGTATCCATTTTTTCTTCACTTGGTACAGTAATTTCCCCAATTTTTTCTACTGTTTGGCTGTCAAAGCATTTGTTAAGTTTAACAAAGTCCCATGCTTTTTTGGTATGTTATTAGATCACTAACTCTATCAAGACCCACAATATCAGTCTGGTTTTTAAAGAGAGGTGGTTGAACACCTGGGGATCCAACAATCCTGCCAAATGTCAATATTCATACCATTACTTAAGTCCCAGAAACAACATTTTTTAATTTGTGCAATCCCTGTTAGTAACCCTTTTCAAAGCTAACTGTCACTTTTTTTTGGTTTGCAGTTTATATGTAGAAGATCACATAGAGATAGTATTTAGCTTTCATTATAGTGGCACAAAGGGAATCAGGATTCTAATTAAGATTCCAACCCATTCTAGCTATCATAGCTAAGTTAAAGTTCCTTACATTTTTTATACCTAAACCTCCTTCTTCAAGGATTTTACACATAGAAGGCCAATTTTTAAGGCAAATACATTTTTTCCCTTTTTCGTTTAAACCCTTTTCATTTTCCCCCCACTAATAGTTTCTTGCATTCTTGTTATTTGATCACATATGTTAACTGGAATTTTAAAACAATTCGTTTGATACACATAGATAGAGGAAGCCACATTTTTTATCATGACTGTTTTACCCGCATTATTTAAGTTAATACCATTCCACCCTGTCATTCTACCTCTTAAAGCATCAAGTAATGGTTCAAAACACTGTATTTTAGATCTGTTTGTGACCAAAGGAGCCTAGATACTTGCCAGTTAAAGGAATAGCAGTGACACCTAAGATTTCTTTAGCTCTCCTGCGAGTACTAGTTTCTGTTTTTTTTGCTAAAAAACACCCTGACTTTCTCAGGTTAATGAGTTGTCCCGAGGCCATGCTAAAATTTTTGAACATTTTAACCAAATTTTGACAGGATTCTTCACTAACCTTACAAAAGAGTAAGCAGTCGTCGGCAAAAAGGAGGTGGCTCATCGAAGGAGCTTTATGAACCAGTTTTATACCTTTAATTAGCCCATTATTTTCAGCATTCTGAATGGTTCTGGATAGCGCTTGAATACAAAAGAGGAAGAGGTAGGGAGAGATTGGGTCTTCCTATCTCATGCCCCTAGAAGGTTTAAAGAAAGTTTTCGGGGAGCCATTAAGTAAAACAAAAAGGGTAGTAGTTGATATGCACTCATGCACCAGATTGCACCATTTGTTGTTAAATCCCATTCTAGTCATGACCTTGATTAGGAAGTCCCATTCGACTCTGTCGAAAGCTTTGGACATGTCAATCTTAAGTCCCATAAACCCTTTCTTAGATTTATAATTTTTCATCTTGTGTATTATTTCATGGGCTAAAGTGATGTTCTCAGCAATCTGCCTTCCAGGGATAAAGGAAGATTGGTACGGCGAAATTATTTTTCCTAGAAGGCTCTTCATTCTACCTTCCATGAGTTTTGAAATCACCTTATAGCTAGTGTTCGCTAGGGCTATAGGTCTGAATTCCACAGGAGTGGTGGGATTCAAGGTCTTAGGAATTAAAGAGATGAATGAGGCATTCATTTCTTTAGAGATGTTCCCTGTTTCGAAGAAATTTTGTATCATTTTAGTCAGATCATGGCGAACCGTTTCCCAATTTTGTTGAAAAAGATTGGGAGGAAAACCATCAGGACCCGGACTTTTATCCGGCTCCATGGAAAAGAGGACCTTTTTTATTTCACTTTCTAAAGGAGTAACACACAACATGTCGTTATCAATTTGGTTTACACTAGTTGGGATTAGGTTTATTAGGTTATCATCTATTTCAGGTTTAACAGTAGTTGCTATTTTTAGGAAATGCTGAGTTATGCACTCAACAATCTCCTTTTTAAAATTCAACCAAACATTGTCTTCCTTTTTGATCATATCAATTCTACTTCGTCTAAACCTATGCTTAGATTTTGTGTGGAAAAACCTAGTGTTTCTGTCTCCTAGCGCCAAATTTTGATCTCTACTTTTGTCTTTCCAGAATTTTTCTTTGATTGCGTACCATTTCGCCAGTTCGTTTCTTAGGTTGGCTAGGTCTTCTGTTTTGTTTGGGTAACTGGCAGAAGTGTGATTACTGACCAGTTTTTTCTTTATGTTTTCTATGTTACTGTTTATGTTCCCAATTTTTTTTCTGTTCCACACTCTGAGCAGGTATTTAATGTTACCAAGCTTCTTGTTAATCTTATAAGCTGGTGACCCTCTAACAGAAGAGTTCCAACTATCTTGGATTAAAGTCTTACAATCCTCATGCTTCATCCACTCACTAAAGTATTTAAAAGGTGTTGGTCCATCATCCCAGTGGTTGTGCAGGTTAAGTTTTATAGGTACATGATCAGAAGCTAAAGGACTTAAGTGTTTTAGGCTAGAATTTGGGTATTTTCTATTCCATTTGTCATTTACAAAGGCTCTGTCAAGTCTTTGTTCGATATTTTCCTCATCATGTCTATGGTTATTCCAGGTGTAGGTATATCCTGTAAACCCTAGGTCTACAAGATTACATTTATTGATAAGTTTGTTAAAGATTTTGGCTTCGTTTTACTTAAAAGCAAACCTACTTTTCTTTTCTTACTCATGAAGAACAACGTTGCAGTCACCAATGATAATCCAGGGTTTGTCTACAGTTTTTGGCATGTGTTTTATGATATTCCAAGAGTTAATCTTTAGGTTCCTATATGGGCTACTATAGAAGCAAGTTAGGATCCAACTACTATTCTTAATGGGGTCAGAAATAGTGGCATTTATATAGTTATGATCATGGTCATCTATTTGAATGTTAACGTTGTTTTTCCAGATAAGACACAGACCTCCAGCATAACCTCTAGGGGGGACAAGAAAACAATTATGCACATTTACCATTCTTAATATGTTTTTCATCTCAATGCTTTGTTTTTTAGTTTCAGATAAGAATAGAATATCCTGGTTTTCCTTGTTTAAAATGTCTAACAGGCTATGGCGAGTTTCTAGTGTTCCTAACCCCTGGCAGTTCCAGGATATCATACTTATGAATTGCCAGAAGTAGGATATTTCAGGGTATCTAAATTTTCTAATCCTTATGCTTCTACCTAACATGTAAGTACTTGTTAACCAAATTTCAAATATTCTAATTAACAATTGATAAGAGATTAAATTCAATAGGTTCTCTAACAAATTTCTGTTAAAGTAATAGTTACTTACCTGAGTTGTTTCTTTCACCAGCAAAGCATTGTTGATCTTGAAGATAGTTTTCGCCTGAATGTTGTCAGATTCTTCCTCCATTTGATCCTCTCTGCTCCTATTCTTCTTTGAACAATCCAATTGAAGATCTTCCGATCGCTTTCTCTGAAGAGGCAAAGAACTCATAACAACTACATCTGTTGAGACCTTGTTATTTGGAGATTGAATCTTGTTAACATCTCTCGTCTCTCTCTTCCAATACCCCTTTTTCACTTTAGAGGTTCCAGCAGAATTAGATCCAGTTTGTAAACACTTTTGGTACTGATAGAGAGAAAAGCAGAGAAGTTGTTGTTTTGGAAAGGTCTGAAAAGAGGGTGCACTGGTTCGTCACTGTACGCAGTGAGATGTTGATTGTAGTAAGAAGATTGAATTTCCCTTAAATTTCTCAAAGGTTCGATTAGGGTTTTTTTTCTCCTAATTCTTTTGTTGCTCTTTGATTTCTTCTGATTCGATTGTCTTTCCATATAACTGTTCGGTTTCGGAGTTGATTTCGGTCGGGTTTTTTCTGGGATTTTCGTTTCTATTGAGAATTTGTGTTATGAGCTTCAAATTATCGTATCTTCTCAGGCCCACCGTTCTTAGTCGATGCCGATTCAAGCAGATCAAAAGGATTTTCACGACTACTATTGGTACTTGTTTCACCTGCCTTAAACTGGATGTAAGGAGGAGACTAGGAAAAAGCTTTTCTTTGGATTTCTTTTTGGTTTGCCGGAAAGGTTGTTTTGTGCTTAGTTGTAGGTAGATGAGCTACCTCTTCCTCAGTCGACTTGCTTGTCAAATCTTGTTCGCAAGATTTTGTAGAATGGTCAAGCCATCTACAAGTTTTACATAGTTTGAGATTAAATAATTTATATGAGAATTCAAGCCATTCTGGTTTGGCGAAAACATCAGTATAAACCTCATATCCAAACGGCAGATTATGTTGGACTCTCAATTCAACAAGGCATTCCACGATCTTTTCATCTTGATTTCTACCATAGGGATTCTTGTGTGTCAAGTACTTTCCAGCAGGAGCGCAGATTTTCTTAAGATCATCCTCATTTATGTAGCTGATTGGTGTGTTTTTGATATGCATCCACATTTTCGTTTTGAAGAAGCTATCCTCATCAATGTTTTGTGGCCCTTCAATAGGACATTCTACCAGTACAATCAATTTTCCTAGGATATTCCAAGCTCCCCCTTGTTTGAGAAAGTTGAAGTCTTCAACTTCTCTTAAGTGGTTGGGCTAGAAATATTTTTCCCCAAAAAGTATCCATGGTCAGCACTCAGTGAAGAATATTTGTGTTGTGAGTTAACATTTTGATGGACCAACGAATACTATAGTGGGGTTAGGTGGTTGGAATTTCATTCTGATCAATGACCTGTTTAAACTTGCACCTTGTTTGTTTGTAGTTGTTTGTTAGATCTAATTTAGTATGTTTGTTTGTTTTGAGTTGCAAGGACTCAGTCAACTTAAAAATATGCGAGTAAATGGCTGGGTCTCATAGTCGGTGGTATTTTGTTAATTTACTCAGACAAATCCGAATTATAAATTAGGCCTGAATCAGATATCAGTCAAATCTAATATTTTACTTGCGACAAGTCAGGAATTGAATGATGGTCAGACGCAAACATGGTTTAAGCGAAGATTTGAAATTAACATTTTCTTCCTTATTCGGATGATGTTTTTGTCGTACTTTGGTCGAGTTCGTCAACACCTGTTTCCGGTTCTCTTTCACTGTCGTATTTAAAATTTTAAATCTATTCTATCTAAATTTCGTTGTACAATTAAGATAGAATTTCGCAGGTCAAGATTGTCAGCTTTATAATTAAACTAATATTATTATTGATGGACCAAAGCTAGCAACTAGTGGGGTTGGTCGTTTGCATTTTCATTCCTAAATGACCATGACCTGTCTGGTGCTTAGACTCTAATGAAGACTTGAAATTCTTACGGTCAAGGAGATAAGGACTCAAGAGTATAAACCCCGATCAATAATGCACGGTATATAATTGATGAATTAATATGACAATACCTAGGATCATAAGTGTAGGTACACATTTCATCTTCCGCCACGTGTCCACAAAGACACACGTGGAGGACATGCGTCTAAGAGCATCAAGATATGATATCACATGTGGACAGCCAAGAGTCACTTTATCCTATCCCCAGAAAGATCTAAGATCTACGGCTGGGGATAGTCCGACTGACGCAGACAAGACAGGGGCAGAGGACAACTGTCTTCCGCGGACAGACATCTCAACTACCCGTACTAAATACCCTCAAACAACATACATGTCAGTCAGCCTGTGTAGGAAGCGCAGATAGCACTGCGTATTCAAACAGAACACGCAGATAAAGCCGATAACACGAAGACTTCTGCGTAAGCGGCACAAGACACAAGAGGATAAGGTTATAACGGGCTTCAGAAGTGGACCCCACGTAACCTCCCTGTAAATACCCCTCTCTCCCAAGTGAAGAGGGGGATCCGAAAACATTGAGAGGAGAATAGGAGAGAGACAGAGAGATAGAGAAAGTGTAAGTGAAGTTCCTCCTGCTACGCAGGCTTATGTTGATCTCAAAGTCATTCGACTATTTCTGTAACCATCATACATATAATGAAAAACCCAAACCCGCAGACAGAGATCTGAGTGGTGAATCATATAAGTTAATCGTTTCATCTATATTCATGCATTTATACTTTACATGTTCGATTCGATATTTATGGTACATCATGTTCGTATGTTTTATAAGTCATCCATTATTTATATTATTATGCGAGCTAAGAACAATGATTGTAGTTGATGAGACGAGGAAGAGTATTAGGACTCTGAGTCAAGGATTCGACATAACCAATTCATCCCCCTCAGGCGCAGCTTATTTACTATATTGTCATGAGTCTGCGCGTATTATTTGTGAACACTTAGATGACAATGATCTTTGTGTTCACAATCTGGCGCTAGAAACATGGATCTTCATCCCGGTAAAAGATTTATCTTCTCCTGTGACTTGTTTCAGGCTTCGTTCTCTGAAAATAACGATGCATGGAACACTACGATTTTTTCCGTGCATAATTTCAAAAACCAAAATTATGAACAGATCCTCGTTTATCTAAGTAGATCTGATTTTCCATGCATTTTCTAAGTTTTCACGTCTTTGGAAATCAAAACTATGAACAAATCCACGTTTATCTAAGTAGATCTGATTTTCTATGCATTTTCTAAGTTTTCACATCTGTGAAGGTCAAAACTTCGAATAGATCTACATTTATCCAAGTAGATCTGCGTTTTCATACATTTTCAAGATGTCACGTCTTTGAAAATCAAAATTATGAACAGATCCACGTTTATCTAAGTAGATCTGATTCTCCATGCATTTTCTAAGTTTTCATGTCTTTGAAAATCAAAACTTCGAACAGATCTGCGGTCATCTACATAGATGGGTGCCTTAAGTATTTTCAAGATTTTACACCTTTGAGAACTCAAAACGCTAATAGATATCACGTGGGGACCATTGTCTTCGTGATTTTTTCTCTCTCTTTCAGGAAAATATTAAAAGATGGAGAAAAGCAAAGATGTCGGGAAGGCAAAAGCTTCGTCAAAAGAGACGCCAAGGACAACCCCAGTGGTAACCAGGAGTAAGCAGAGAGGTGAAAAGCTAAAGGAAACGGATAGGGTACAGGATAATGCAGAAAGCACGGCCCCCATCAATGCCAACATCATCGCAGCAAACGCAGTAAATGCCGCGACAGCCAAAGCTGGAGCTTCAAGAGCTGGCGGATCCAAAGTTGGAGCTCCCAGAGTAACTAACGCTCAACTACAGGAACATCAGGAAGTCGTAGCAGAGTCAGGGATACAAAAACCCCTCTATGAGATGCCCTTAACCAACGAACAGAACATACCCTTTCCAGCCAAACAACCGCTTCTAATAGCAGGTCAACCCGCACAACAACCGTCGGGGTCCCAAGGTACACGGTTAGACCCACCAGAACCAGTGATACAGATCGTGGATGGGGAACAAACCATAGCCGCTGATGAACAATTGCGGGAAGGAACACCAAATCAAGGGTCAAATCACTCCGCTCAGATGATAGCCGAGCTGATAGAATTAAGGAAGAACCAGAAAGCATACACAGATGATGTGGCGATATTAGCACAAGATAACCAAGCGCTCAAGGAAAGAATCATTCATAGCGCAGAGGTAGAAAACTAACGCGACGAAGCTAACTCCAAGGCCCTAGCACCTAATCAAGACAAAAGAATGGTGGTCGCAAACAACCCACCTCCATTGAATCGAAGAGGAGCAAGGAGCAGCCAAAGATCAGACCCTGATTATAATCCTGAAAACTCGGACTACTACGACGGTACCACCCTCCGACGAGCGAAATCTACCATTCATGAAGAGCACCAGGTCGCAATGGAAAATCTGCGTGCTGAGATGCTGGCAGAAATCAAGGAGCTAAAGACTATGCAGGGAGGCGGAAGAATAAAACAAGTGATGAAGGAAGCAAACACTACCCCGCTGACGCAACACTTGGCCAGGGCTTCCATACCGCAGAAGTGTTCGGTTCCCGCCTTCGACTGCTATGACGGGTCAACTGATCCTGCGGCTCATCTTCGATATTATAATCGAATGATGGCCCGTTGGGATAACGAAGACTCCATACTGTGCAGATACTTCCCATCAAGTTTAAAAGGGTCCGCGTTGTCATGGTTTGATAACTTGCCATCAAACTCCATCGACTCCTACAACCAACTCACGGAAAAATTTCTAGCAACATACATGTACAACAAGGTTGTCAATACAGGCATGGAAAAGCTATTCTCGCTGGAAATGAAATACAAAGAGACCATCAGAGAATATACTGATAGATGACATAAGATTTTCCAAGCTATTGGCAACGTAGATCCCGGAGTTAGTATCAACTGCTACAAATGGGGGATGGACAGGATGAGTCCTTTGTTTGTCGAGATCCACAGAACCATCCCAACCACCGAAGGATATCTCCGAATAATCATAGAAAAGCATGCCAGGTTAGAATAAATTCAGCGTGAAAATCCCAGAGCTCATACTCAACGTCCCACACGCACAAATTCCGTAGATCAAGCCAGCGGGTCCAAAAGAGGAATCACAGAAGAGCGTCCCAACGAAAAAATGAAAGAACGAAGGGATGATAGACGAAGAGATGATCGAAAATTTGAAGATCAAGTCTATACCAAGCTGAATACCAGTTATTCACGCATCCTAAGAGAGATCAAGGGGAGAGAGAACCTCGATTGGCCATGGTCCAAGGGAAAGCAGCCTCCTAGATCAGAAAAATCCAAGGAATACTGTGAATACCACTGTTTCAACGGTCATCAAACAGAAAAGTGCAAAAATCTCAAGATAATGATTCAAAAACTAATCGACGCAGGAGACCTGAAGCAATATATATACAGAAGATTGGTAACGAAGATAGAACCAAGAGAGACAAGCAGGTTCAATTACTGGAAGGCAACCGCACCCTCAACACGATTTAATGTTCAGAGATTCAAGGACCATCCCAAACCGCCCAGATTGGGAAGAGATTGAGAAAACAATTCGAAGATTATTGTGAGATTTATAAGATCGATGGGAAAGAGGTAAACGAGAACGAACAATGGATGGACGCGCCCATGACTTTCGATGCAGACGATGTGGAAGAAGACATGGAAGACCATAATGAATCTCTAGTCCTCACACTCCCAATAGCAGGGTGCAATGTCAAGAAAATTCTCGTCGATGGAGGAAGCTCGGTCAACGTCCTGTTCTATGACACGTTAAAGCGTATGGAACTCAACGACGAGCAGCTGCTGTCATCTTACTACACCATCTACGGATTCAACGGCGCAGCTACAAAACCCCTAGGGGACATTGTCTTGCAAGTAGACGCGGGGCCCATGAAAGTGTACACTCGATTCAGCGTCATAGATGCACCTTCACCCTACAATGCCATCATCGGAAGAAGATGGGTTCACAAGCTCAAGGGAGTAGCTGCAACCTACCATCAATATCTCAGATTCCCAACACCTCTGGGAGTCATGGAAATTAAAGGAGACCAAGTAACTGCGCGGGAATGTCAGACCTTACAGAATCAGATCACTAATGAGCAGGAAGAGAAGCAACAGTCCCGAAGAGCCAAAAATAAGAAAACCATAGATGCATATCTGGAAGAAATCTCCGGAAAAAGCCTTCTGAACGTCAGCACCATGGGAAGCGCAGAAGCAAGCACCTCCGCGACAAAAGAAGATGGAGAGCCTACCAAATAGCAATTAAAGAATGTTCCTCTATTGGGGGAACCAAAACCCACGTTTACACCTGTCGAAGGAGCAAAAGAAGTCAACATAGGTACTGAGGGAAACCCGAAGATGATCAAAATAGGCACCTTGATGGATGAAGAAAGAGAAGCCGCGCTAATCAAACTTTTAAAGGAATACGCGGACATTTTTGCTTGGAAATTTGGGGACATGCCGGGAATTGACCCAAATTTAGTTCATCACGAACTTCGAATAAAACCAGGTACCCCCCCTTTTAGGCAGAAGGTGCGCAAAGTAGCCCCAGAATACCATCGAGTAGTTGAAGTGGAACTCCGCAAACTACTGGACGCAGGATTCATCAAAGAAGTCAAGTACCCAACATGGATCTCTAACATGGTCATCGTACCGAAGAAAAATGGCGGAGTAAGGATATGCATCGACTTCACCAACCTTAATAAAGCTTTCCCAAAAGATAGCTATCCACTGCCAAGCATTGACCAACTTGTCGAGGCAGTCAAAGGATACGAAGAAATGTCATTTATGGATGGATACTCTGGATACAACCAATTATTCCTAGCAGAAGAAGATCAGCAACATACAACATTCTATATACTGTACAACCTCTATTTCTACGTAAGAATGCCCTTTGGACTTCGAAACGCAGGGGAAACCTACCAAAGAATGGTGGATGCAATTTTCAAACCATGGATTGGAAGTACACTGGAAGTATATGTGGATGATATGCTCGTCAAAATCAAGATACGCAAAGATCATCACCAAGACCTAAAAGATATTTTCCAAGCAATGAGAGAGCACAACATGAAGGTAAACCCAGAGAAGTGCACTTTTGGTGTAACTTCCGGAAAATTCCTCGGATATTTGGTGACGAAGAGGGGCATTGAGGTTGATCCCGCTAAAATTGAAGCCATCGTAAGAATGCCATCCCCAAAGAACTTAAAAGAGGTTCAGAAACTCAATGGTTCACTGGCTGCGCTGGGGAGGTTCATATCCAGGTCCTCGGATAGATGTAAACACTTTTTTAACATTCTCAAAAAAGGAAGCAAATTTGAATGGACGACAGAGTGCGAGGAAGCCTTTCGAAATATCAAAGAATACCTAGCTGAGATCCCTATACTACAAAAATCAGACCCCGATGAAGTGTTGACACTATAC
Source organism: Papaver somniferum (assembly GCF_003573695.1). NCBI lineage: Eukaryota > Viridiplantae > Streptophyta > Magnoliopsida > Ranunculales > Papaveraceae > Papaver > Papaver somniferum. Next base: position 35,744,022 of record NC_039364.1, read on the forward strand.
ATAACAGCAACATAAGATGCAGTCAGCGCAGTATTGGTTAAAAGCAACACGAAGATAGAGCATCCCATCTATTACATCAGCAAGACTCTGAACGCAGCAGAGAGGAACTACACGAAGATCGAGAAGCTCATCTTGGCATTAGTATGGGCAACCCTGAAACTCAGAACTTACTTTTTGACTCACTACATCCGCGTTCCATGCAAATCTCCGCTAGAAGCAGTCCTTAAAAACGCAGGGAAAGTAGGCAGAATTGCAAAATGGAATACTCACCTAGATCAATTCAATATCATCCATGAGCTACAACACTCTCAGAAGTCACAAGTATTAGCAGATTTACTAGCAGACCACGAAGAAGTCATCATCGAAGGACGGAAGGCAGCAGGACTACCAGAAATGGACGAAGGTAAAGACCCTATAGACATCTTGGAACCAAAAAATCCTTGGCAATGGGAAGTCTTTGTAGATGGGTCGAAAAGTAAAGAAGGGGCGGGGATAGGCATCGTAATCACCACCCCAACAGGAGATAGGATCATACATGCTTTCAGGTTAGAATTCAAGGGGCATACCAACAACATAGTTGAATATGAAGCAGTGGTGCATGCCCTTCAGTTGATAATACAAATGGGCATAACTGACGTGCGTCTGACAAGCGATTCGCAGCTGGTCATCCGGAAAATAGGGTTGCAATATAATGTTTATTATAGAACATTTTCAGCATACATGGAATTGGTGCAAACACTGGCATAACAAATTCCAAACATCAAATTCCGACACCTGGCAAGGAAGGAGCTCAGGCACGCGGACGCCCTGGCCTACATATCATCGATGCTCATAAACGAGGACGTCAAAGCAATCAAAGTAACCAGGATTTACGAACCTTCAATTGATATTCAAGAATTCTGCGCTGTACAGCAAGGGAACAACGCAGAAGAAGATATTGCGGATGATGACGCGGGAGAATTCATCGCGGATGATTTCCAAGAAGACGACATCATGACTAAGGCAGACCAAGATGAAGACTTCATCAAAGAAGAATATTGGAGATCTGAGATTCATCTTTTCCTAAAAGAAGGAATACTACCCTCGGATCTAAAGCAAGCCAGAAAAATACAGTCAAAGGCAGGAAGATATGATCTTAGAAAAGAAATTTTGTACAAAAAATCTTTTCTCGGACCGTTATTACGTTGCCTGTCCAGATCCGAAGGCCATTTGATTTTGAAAGACATACACCGCGGCGACGCAGGCAATCACAGCGGAATGAGATCCCTAGCAGATAAGGCAAAAACTCAAGGATATTACTGGCCAACAATGATACGAGACGCTGCAAGAATGTCACGAAGATACGAAGAATGCCAGCGTTTCGCCAAAAAAATCCACGCACCCGCAACAATGTTGAACCCAGTAGACAGCCCTTGGCCATTCTCAAAATGGGGCATAGACATCGTGGGTCCCCTAATTGAAGGATCAGGGAAGAGAAGATTTTTGATAGTGGCCACGGACTATTTCAGCAAATGGGTAGATACTAAAGCCCTGGCAAGGATCCGAGACGCAGATGTCTTCACATTCATCTTTCAAAACATCATTTGCAGGTTTAGCATACCAGCTGAGATTGTATCTGACAATGGCAAGCAATTCCAGGGAAAAAACATCGACTTACTCTTCGATACTTTCAAAATTCGAAAGAAAAAGTCAACACCAATTTACCCTCAAAGCAATGGTCAGGCAGAAGCCACAAACAAAACCCTCGCACTCATCCTCAAAAAGCAGTTAGACGAATACAAGAAGCGTTGGTGCGAGCAACTACACAACGTTTTGTGGGCTTATATGACAACTCAAAGATCAGCCACGGGAGAATCCCCATTCTTACTCACCTATGGAGCCGAAGCTATTATCCCAACATAAATAATCATGCCAACTACGAAAACTGAAGCATGGGAGAAGAACCTCACAGCGGACATGATGTTGGAAAAGTTGGATGATCTGGAAGAGAGGAGGGAGGCAGCACTACAAAAAATGGAAAACTATCAAAGGAAACTAGCAAGGGAGTATAATAAGAGGGTTAAGCTTAGAAATTTCGTAGAAGGGCAGTATGTGCTGAGGACCATTCCCCAATACCAACGAGAAAAGAAGTGGGGAAAATTAGCACCAACATGGGAGGGACCCTTCGTCATACATGATGTTGCAGGAAATGGGTCTTATTATCTGCGCAACCTAAAAGGGGAGATCCTCAGACACCCATGGAATGCAAAATATCTCAAGCCATACTACCCGTAGAAAGCAACGCAGACCTACATCTGCGTGAAGAGCACCAGAAGAAGAAAACGACGCTTGCGATCGACATGTTTCTATCTCTGAGAGAGGAATAGAAAACCTCAACCTATCAATCAAGCAAACTTTTGGCAAAAAATAGTCAAAATACATGGAGCAACATAGTAACAAGACGACCGCGTGTAAATAAAACATCTCACGAGAACCCTACACCTGTAAACACAGAGAAATGACCTCCGCGTCAATACTTCATTCTCCTATTTTTTGCTATTTACTACCTCAGAGGTTCCATCAATGGAATTCTTCTAAATGTAACTCAACAAACTGAATAGACACTTTAACCCTCTTTCAACCGTGGACGTAGACACTCTGCTGTCGAACCACGTATACGCTTGTGTTAATTGTTGTTTTATTTTACTTGGGGAAAGTAGTCACCTACAATCTCTCGGGACTCCCCTATCAGCGTCTATAAGTGTAGGACCATGGGGAAGGAATCCAGCAGAAAGAGATACCCAACCAATCTTATGGCAGCGGGTTGACGGAATGAATGTACATTCCAAACAACTCATATCCTAGAACACTGCCTCGACCCCCACCGTCTGGGAATCCTCTGGCCAAGGATTAGCCAGCGGGGTGACAAGTCTCAAGACGTTCACGAAGATACACATATCTTCGGGTTCGCACTCAAACACTTCGCTATCCTTGATTACATTCAGTTATATTCCAAATTAACCGTAACAATACTTAAAAGGAAATCGGACAACACAAATAAAAATTAAAACAATTATCAATTCATTAAAAGTTGATTACAGGCTTGACAATGATACGCGGGAACAAGAAAATACAAAAGGAATCTCACGAAGCCTTATAATCAACAAAGATCAACATAATAACAGTATTAGCATCGAGTAAGATCAACTTTCTACAATAATCTACTTGGATAGTTCAACCCCACCAGCAGGTTTAGCAATCTTCCCCTTCTGCGATGAAGGTAAGCTCCCACCCGAGGAGGCCCTGAAGAGCCATATGTAGGAGGCGGGGGTTTCTAACGGCGCGGATAACCCTTGATAAGGCCATGCTCGGTCTTAAGATCATACTCGATGCTATCCAGAATCTTGTTAGTCTCTTCCACTAGTTGACATTGATCCTTGTACGTAATAACAATATTCATCATCTCAGCCTTTGACAACAACGAGGAAAGGCGACTCACTTCCTTCGAAGCGGCTTGGGCAGCCTCGTCCCTTGTTGTAGCTAAACCTTTGTGATAATTAATCTGGCTTTCTTGATGCGCTAATTTAGATTGAGCCTTCACAAGCTCTTCATTTGCAGTACGAAGTTGTCCCTGGAGCTCTGCAAGGAAAAGAAAAATGCAGATGGTTAGGTCCAGGAAATTACAGAATCACACTCGATAATATAAGCATATACCTTCGACTCTCGCCGAAGCTATTTCATATTCCTTAACAACAGCATCACGGGCTTCATCAAGAAATTCATACTCATCTGACAACTTCTTATAATCCGCTTGAAGGGTTGAAAGAGCGTACTGACTCGCATCTAATTCTACCTGTTTCATTGAATCCAAATGAAGAAGATGGTTGACCTCGTTGTTTAATTCCTCCATACCCTTGTTGAGCCGATACATATTTACTTCAAGATTTCTCTCAGACTCAGCTTGGCGTACCACATCAGCCCTAGACGCAGCTAAAGCTTTGCTAAGAGCACCAGCTTCAGCCCTAGCGTCATCTCTCTCCCTAGCAAGACGCTGAATGTAATCTCTACTCAGAAGACTGAGAATAACGAGCTTGACGCAATTCTTCTTCCAAGATATTGATTTTAGCTTCTAAAGATGAGACATGTTCTCGGGATTCACGAAGATTATCACGCGTCCACAACAACATTCCATTAAACAAACGACGATCATTGTTATATTTGTTCTGCATATCAATCATTTGGACTCGTCTGCCCCGCCACTCCTCTGCCAGAGCATTATGTTCATCGGCACGAGCATTCCACTTATCAGCCTCGCTCTTTATCTTCTCTACCAACTCTGCGATGCGAGATTTCTGACGTTGCCGCTCTTTCCAAAGCCATACTAATTCAGGAACTCCACCCACTGAAGATAGGGTGGGGGAGGGAGACTCAGACAGAACACTAATTACAGTAAAGGACAACAACAAGGAAGAGAAAACAGATAATCAAACCTGTAACAGCCGAAGAATTCTTCTTGGCCTCTTCCAACTCACTACGAGCCATAGCAAGTTCCAAGCGAAGCTTCTCCTCCTCCTTTCCTTGTTGCTCCTTAGACTTGAGGAGACTCTTCAATTCACCTATCTCCCTATCCCTATCAGAGATAACAGTCTCAGCCGCGGTAAGCTCCTCTTCCCGAAGACGAAGATTAGCTTCCAACTTGAGGGATTTGGCCTTAAAAAACTGGTACAACATGTGGTTGCAATGCTCACTCCTCATCATCTGCGAATCAGAAATTAGAACACCCAGACTCTAAAATTGCTAAATATTGATACAAGGCGAAATGATAAGAGAACTCACTTCTAACATCCGCTGTTGGGGAAATCCAAACTGATACCCATCAGCCAAGGCCATCATATCAGCAACAGTTGAGGGAGCGTCGACCACTAGAGCAGCCTCCAAGGACCGAAAATTCTTATCCCACGCTTCTGCAACCTGGTCCTCGGGAGAGAATTGCATCATCTTACGGGTATAGGCATCAGATTTCTTCTCACCCTCCATCACAAGAGCTGGATTGGGTACGAACATCAAATTCTTCTTTTTAAACCAAGCTAAGATGGCATCATCACCCTCAAGGATCAATGTCTGAGGAAAATCATCTCCAGAAGACCCAACCGAGGCCCTACCCATGTCCGTGAACTTAGCACCCGAAGAGTTCGAGGCTACTCCCGCATCCAAATCTGGAAGATCTCTAGCACCGCTCCCCTCTGGAATATCACTAGCATTCACGACTCCCTTTCCCTTTCCATCCGCCTTGCTAGAGTTACCAAGCACATCCCAATCATCGTTTGGGGAAAGCAGGTTGAACTCAGAAGCCAGGCCCAGGGCAGCGTTTATCAAAACTATCCCCGCAGAATAAATCCGGCCAAAGGAAAACTCCTGAGACGTAGCGGGAATTTCACCACCAACACCCTGATCACCAAGGCAATGTTATCATCACGCATCACTGCAACCCGCGGGATTAGCTTCGGCACCAGCATCATGGCAACCTGCGGGATTAATTTCACCACCAATACCGCTGCCACCAGCGGTAGTATTCCCTTCAACAAATTCTTCATCATCATGACCTGGAGGGGATGTATCAGTACGCTCTTCCCATATCAGACATATCTTCATCCTCTCCAAGCTCAGTCACAGGACTGTTAACTTCTTCATGAACCTCCGCCTCCTCGTTGATTGTTGCGGTGGTGGACTGCTTGGGATTTATCCTCCTCTTCTTCGTCGCCTAAAAAGACAAGGCATATAAGAATAAAAATCCCTGGCTTTGAAAAGAATTAAAACTGCCTCAACTAAAGAAGGACAAGGCATATGGAAATCTTACCTTGACAACCGCAGCATTCTTCGTCTGAAGATCAGCATCGGAACTCTCTTCGTCATCTCCATCAACAACATCGAGGGCATATTGGAAATTCATGCCCTCAAAATTCAAATGCCAAGGACGGAAATTCCCATAACGAGCAGGAGGAGCCTCACGTATCTGGCTATCTGCGGTAGGACGCCATCCTTACGGACCTGGAACCCACCCCCAAGCTCAGGGACCAACAACCTCAATAACAGTCGCGTTCCATTCATAGTCATGATCACGCTTGATCCGCTCACGAGTAGGAAACACCAGTTTGTTAGTAGAATTCTCTGTACCCGGGACGTACTTCACCTTAACACCACTTACTTCACTCAGAAGGCGGATCTCACCACGAGGAGCGGAAATATTACGAAGACTCACACTCCACGGTTTACGATTCCTACTGTTAACATAGTCACCAAAAGACTTGTTAAAACTTTCAGGCGTATACCACTCCCTTTCCTCAGGATTGGGAACATAGAGGGTCATCATTGTCTCTCCTTTGCTCCGAAGATAACACTCCCTCAGTGCACGAAGATAATTCCCATGAAGCTGGGAAATAGAGCGACAATGAGTGTTCTTCGAAGAGCCCTCTCGTCCAGCCAGCACATCATAATAAAAATAATCCCCAGACTTGTACAAAGGCAACATAAGACCCGCTTCAAAGGCCCCCACCGTGGTCAGCAGATGAAATTCATCAAATTTATACGTCGATATCATCTCATAAGTAATATCATCATCAGCAGCGTAAAAACGAACATAGAATAGCTAAAGACCATGCTTTTCCTTAAAAACCTCCAGATCAATATGTTTGAAGGTCACTTTCTTCTCCCCAACAGCGACGCTGCGTATTTCATGAGAAATATCTTCCTCCTCCACGGGATCAGGCGCAGAATCCTTCGAAGGGTTTCTATCGGAAGCTTTTCTCTTAGGATGAACCTTAGATGCATCAGTCTTCGAAACCACTTCTTTCGAAGACCTCCCCTTGGGTTGACACACTGGAGGGGGAGGTAGAGGATGTTGCTGAGACGCGGAAGGAGGCGCCACTGACCGAAGAGGCGGGACATCCCGCGTTCTCTTGGGATCATCACGCGGATTAACAAAGGGACGAGAAATAGCATACCGGGAACCAGGAGCCTCTTTTGGCCGGTCCCCTTTCTGCGTATTTCCTCTCTGCGACTCACCCTTCTTAGAAGATGAGTACCTCTGACCAGAAGAAGACGAAACCCTATGAACCCGGGTATCACCTTGGGAAGACTTAGACGAACCTCCACCAGGCGGAGAAACATCAGGATCTCTACGCGGAGGAGATCTACGCGGACTCGGCGGTGGAGTTTGATAAGAAACCCGCGGACGGTCAGCCATGTCTTCGTAGTACACAAACAAGTTTCAGATTTCCGCGGAGACAAAACGAAAATCAAAAAGCCCAATTTCATCCAGTTCTTCATAATCATGAACCAGATGGAAAATAAGAACAAACCCTAAATAAAAGGGGAAATAACAAATAGCGCCAAGCATACACGAAGGAAGAAATCATTACTGTTTGTAATAACGAACAGGGGAAATCATACACACATCTATATATATGTTCTTCATCACAAACACATATAGCAACAGCAGAAAACGAATGTAGTTTTCATCAAAAGATAATCAAACACAGTAAAACCACTTACCTATAAACAAAAACTCAAGCAGAAAGCCTCGACGAACAGCAGCAGCAGCAGAAAGCCTCGACGAACAACAGCAGCAGTAGAAATCTTCGAGGAACAACAACAACAGCAGTAGAAAGCTTCGAGGAACAACAACAGCAGCAGCAGAAAGCTTTGAGGAACAACAAACAACAGCAGCAGAAAGCTTTGAGGAGCAACAGTAGCAGCAACAACAATTAATAACAAGGATACAAAAGCAGATAACAAAAAATAAAAGCTCTGAGGAAAGAGAAGGAATGAAATTTATGATTAGAGAATTTTAACATTCCTTCTCATATATAAATGCAAAGAGAAATAAAACCGCCCCACTACCCAAGAAGAAGTTATTGCAAATAGTGGGGAATGTGCCCTAAAATCTAGGAAAATAATAAAGAGAAGATGAAGAGAGTAATACGTTTTTCCACTACCCAAGAAGAAGTTATTGCAAATAGTGGGGAATGTGCCCTAAAATCTAGGAAAATAATAAAGAGAAGATGAAGAGAGTAACACGTTTTTTCTTCCCACTTCGACTAACCGCCCAGTAGAAGGAAAAGGGGCAAATTGTAGGTACACATTTCATCTTCCGCCACGTGTCCACAAAGACACACGTGGAGGACATGCGGCTAAGAGCATCAAGATATGATATCACACATGGACAGCCAAGAGTCACTTTATCCTATCCCCAGAAAGATCTAAGATCTACGGCTGGGGATAGTCCGACTGACGCAGACAAGACAGGGGCAGAGGACAGCTGTCTACCGCGGACTGACATCTCAACTACCCGCATTAAATACCCTCAAACAGCATACGTGTCAGTTAGCTTGTGTAGGAAGCGCAGATAGCACTGCGTATTCAAACAGAACACGCAGATAAAGCCGAGAACACGAAGACTTCTGCGTAAGCGGCACAAGACACAAGAGGATAAGGTTATAACGGGCTTCAGAAGTGGACCCCACGTAACCTCCCTATAAATACCCCTCTCTCCCAAGTGAAGAGGGGGATCCGAAAACATTGGGAGGAGAATAGGAGAGAGACAGAGAGATAGAGAAAGTGTAAGTGAAGTTCCTCCTGCTACGCAGACTTATGTTGATCTCAAAGTCATTCGACTATTTCTGTAACCATCGTACATATAATGAAAAACCCAAACCCGCAGACAGAGATCTGAGTGATGAATCATATAAGTTAATCGTTTCATCTATATTCATGCATTTATACTTTACATGTTCGATTCGATATTTATGGTACATCATGTTCGTATATTTTATACTTCATCCATTATTTATCTTATTATGCGAGGTAAGAACAATGATTATAGTTGATGAGACGAGGAAGAGTATTAGGACTCTGAGTCAAGGATTCGACATAACCAATTCACCCCCTCAGGTGCATCTTACTTACTATATTGTCACGAGTCTGCGCGCATTATTTGTGAACACTCAGATGACAATGATCTTTATGTTCACAATAAGTCTTCTGTGGTTCACTGTTAATTGATCCCAATTGTGTTTGGGTAATACCATAAGAGATTTAAGAAACCAGCACATAAAAATACTCCTACTAGCTGTTGTGAGAAAGGAAAAGAAAATGAGAAGTTCAAGAGAGAAGGCCGTTAAATTTTCAATTATCCATTTTATCATGATTCTTCAACACATAGCAGTAAGCAGCAGCAGCAAAGATGCATGTCGAAGTTTTTCGTGTGGGAGCTTACAAATTCGGTTTCCGTTTTACTTGAAGGATAAACAACCTAACTATTGCGGATATCCTGGGTTCGAATTATCCTGCACAAAAACTAAGGAGACAGTAGTTGAGTTACCATTTTCAGGAACATTCTTTGTAAAATTCATCAACTATACATCCCAAACTATTGAAATTTATGATCAAAAGGGCTGCATCCCTCAAAGATATATCGCAGGTTTCAATATCTCTCACAACATTCCTTTCAAAACACAATACGAGAATTATACCATCTTCAACTGTTCCGGGTACATGGAAGATAGACCCGTATACAGTTATAAAAGAATAGATTGTCTCAGTAGTCCCAGTTCGACATTCAAAGTTTTTGCTCTCAACGAACATGAGTCCATTGCAACGAATTTACCGAGCCACTGTGAGTTATTGGCTGCTTCAATTGCATGGCCATTAAGGTTTCCATTTGATGGTGATTATAATGTGAATTTGGGCAGTCTTGTCATGAACTGGAATGAGCCCCAATGCAGCAACTGTGAAACTAATGGACGAATCTGCGGATACTATCATCACAACTCTAGCCATGCCATTGGATGCTTTAGAAAACCCAAAGGTATCTCTCTCTGTTTTGATTATTACTTTTGTCAAATGATCTCACAACTCTAGCTTTTCCAATGTTATTTGGATATCTTGGATACGGTATCGCATTCACTGTTCCGTTTAACCGGCGGCAGCCTTTAATGCCTTTCACTATAATCTTTAATTAGTAATATTTATTTCCCTTCATCCTTCTGGTACAACTAATTGGTTAGATCTGAATTGATAAATATAACGAACTATCACCGATGAAATTAATCCATCCGTTTCTCAAACATTGTCAAGTTAGTGCATGTTACAATGGTTAGACTTTTTATAGTTTGCAGAACAAATTATGTTTAGACTAAGCTAATGCATGTTTAGGATATTTATTTTGTTGAAAGCATGTTAATGGTGTAATTATGCACTAAAGACTAACTTAAATTTGACGCTAGATAAAGTTAACTAAGCGCGACATGTCAATTAGTTTGACACGTCTTATGTGTCCAATCTAGTCATGAGGTGTCCTCCAACTCATGATAAAAATTAAAGTTGAAGTGATATATGACGAGCATGACTAGTACTCACTTCTAACCTCATATGTTATAGAAAATTTATAAGGAAAAATTTATTTTAATCCATCATTAAGTAATGTGAGGAAATAGAAGATGATGATAAGTCATGGAAATTGTTAGTACTTTAGTGTTATGTATGTTATATTTCCTTATTGTTTAATCTATTTTGGATATTTTACTATATGTGTTTTTCTAGTCATATGTGATGTTGTTTACATGAGTTGTAGAGTATGCCAATACTAGGTTCAAGTATAATTTCAGCATGTTGTTAGCTTTATACTATGTTTAGTACTAAAGCATAGAGGTTATGGAGATGAATTTGCAACAACAATAACTAACGAAGTACAAAAATCGGATACACATCATTTTTGCAGAGAAGAAACTAGTAGGAACGAAGATAGCAATAAGTGTGAGCGTTGGATTATTCATTATCGTATTATTGGTGTTGATCATATTTATCAAAATACGCAAGGAAGCAGATAAAGAAGAAAAGGAAAATCAATTACGGATTGAACAGTTCCTGGAAAATAATGCCCTCAAGCCCACTCGATATAGTCATGTTGAGTTAAAGAAGATGACAAATAAATTCCAGACCAAGTTAGGCCACGGAGGATATGGGAGTGTCTTTGAGGGGAACCTTACAAATGGTATCCAAGTAGCAGTTAAAATTCTGGATAATTCAGTAGGAAGCAATAGCGGAGAAGAATTTGTCAATGAAGTTGGCACTATAGGTAGAATTCATCATCTAAATGTTGTGCGCATCTTAGGATTCTGTGTTGAAGGATCTACGAGGGCTCTTATTTACGAATTTATGAAGAACAAATCACTAGACAAGTTCATATTCCCATCCGGGAAAGATAAGACATTAATAAACCTTGGTTGGGCAAAGCTTCAAGAAATTGCTACTGGTATAGCTCGTGGCATGGAATATCTTCACCAAGGTTGTGACCAACGTATTTTACATTTCGATATTAAACCTCAAAATATCTTATTGGATCATAACTTCACTCCGAAAATTTCTGACTTTGGTCTAGCAAAACTATGTTCCAAAGATACCTTTATCACTATATCTATGGCTGCCGCTAGAGGAACGATGGGTTACATCGCACCCGAAGTTTTCTCGAGGAACTTTGGTATCGTGTCATATAAATCAGATGTCTATAGTTTTGGAATGTTGTTACTTGAAATGGTCGAAGGAAAAAAGAACACCGAAATTACGATGGAAACACATGGTGATAAAGAATACTCTTCAGAAAAGGTATATAATCGTTTAAATCGTGGGGAAGATTTAGGAATTGAAGTCGAAGCAAAGGATTTAGAGATAGTGAAGAAATTAATAACGGTGGCTCTCTGGTGTATCCAATGGAACCCCATTGATCGCCCTTCCATGAATGACGTCCTTCATATGTTAGAAGGGAGTACTAGAATTTTCCCATGCCACCCAATCCTTTCGCCTTAATGACTTCAGATCCAAGTTCTTTAAGGGTTAATCATAAAAATGAGACAGAATTAGCAATTATATTAGAAGATTAAGTGTGAAGATAATGTAATAATTTTTTTTTTCTTTTACGTTTGTTTGGTTGCTCCAGATGAATTTAGGTGGAGATGAATTTCTAACCATGTAATTAATAAAACTGGTATCAAAGGGATGGTTTCTCTCAATCGGTGTATCTTTCTATTGGGCAAAAGTCGTATTTATATAGTGATAACTGTTAGAGAAATGCTCGGTAGAACCCACAAGTTTTGCTATCTCAATCTTGTTGTTAATGTTAGATGATCAAATCTATATCTTGATTTCTACCTAGTCTACTAAGTCAAGTCTAGGACTAGGATAGAATTTGGTAGTTGAATATCAGCCATTACCCTCAAAGACTGAAGATCGACGAAGACATTTGGAAAACTTCTGTATTAGGTATGTGAAGACTAAGACATATTATTTTACTCATTATATTACTATTTTATCTGTTGAGACGATGTCGTATGACTTCCAATACATTTACAAAAAAGAAGTTTCGAGTCAAGCTTGTCTTGTTAAAAATCTAGAAATATGATTTTAGGAAAGATATTGATCAATAGTCCTTAACAATATTATTTCTAAGCAATTTATTGTTTGAATTAATTTTTGGATCAATTTAAAATTTCACATGCAAATGATTTTATCACGTGAGAATGTTTCAAACATCATAAGAGAGAAATATTGAACTATCTGATATTTATGCTTAGGGTAGTCTTCTAGGGTTGGCGAACCCGGTTTACGAACTATTGCACCCTGACTCATTAACAAGCTTAACGGTTCATGAAAATGCGGGGGTCTAACAACCACACCCAATATTTCGATTAGCAATTTGTATGGACTAACTCCAATATACTTTCTAGAGAATCAACTAGACAGTCAGACTCAATCTAGAGAAAAGTATATCGAGGAGTTAATATCTCTCTCTTGATTTGATTTTACTCAAGCAACTAGAAATCTGCGAGTCTTTATCAAATACAAGGATAATAAACTTGGATGGTACCAAAGACCAATATCCAAGGATCAATCAATTTCCAATCAACAACCAAAGGTTGGATTTCACAATTGATCGACAAACGCACAACCTGTGATATTTCAATTATATAACAAAATATAATGTGGAATAGAAATAACACAGATACCAGAAATTTTGTTAACGAGGAAACCGCAAATGCAGAAAAACCCCGGGACCTAGTCCAGATTGAACACCACACTGTATTAAGCCGCTACAGACACTAGCCTACTACAAACTAACTTCGGTATGGACTGTAGTTGAACCCTAATCAATCTCACACTGATTCGAGGTACAGTTGCGCTCCTTACGTCTCTGATCCCAGCAGGATACTACGCACTTGATTCCCTTAGCTGATCTCACCCACAACCAAGAGTTGCTACGACCCAAAGTCGAAGACTTTAGTAAACAAATTTGTATCACACAGAAAAGTCTACAAGGATAGATAAATCTATCTCCCATGGATAAACCTAAAAGTTTTGTTCTGTATTTTGATAAAAATCAAGGTGAAAAAGAACCAATTGATAAACCGGAATTATATTCCCAAAGAACAGCCTAGTATTATCAATCAACTCACAATAATCACAAATATTGCGGAACTATATATTGCGGAATCACAAATGATGAGACGAAGATGTTTGTGATTTCTTTTTATCTTGCGCTATCGGAGATATAATCTCAAGTCAATTATTCAATTGAAATCGTACGATAGAAAATTGCAAGATCAGATCGCTCAACTACAAGAGAAGTAGTTTCGTCTGGCTTCACAATCCCAATGAAGTCTTTCAGTCGTTAATCGACAGGGTCTCGAGAAGAAACCTACGATTAAAGGAGAATCGACTCTAGAAAACCAACTAGTATCACATAGGAGGTGTGGGAATTAGTTTTGCACAGTTACTAGAGTCTCCTTATATAGTTTTCAAATCAGGGTTTGCAATCTAAGTTACCTTAGTAACAAAGCATTCAATAATCACCATTAGATGAAAAACCAGATTTATCCAAGCTAATATCTTTCAATCATTAGATCGAAACTTAGTTTGTCACACACAAATGAAATGTATTCATTTAGGTTTGAGTAACAGTACCTAAACGTGTACATTGGTTGGTTCACAAATGGTTGACCAATGGTTAGCCATATGAGTGCTTTCATATTAACCGTAGTCATCTTTCTCATAACTAGTTCAAATGACTCATAAGAACTAGTTCAAGAGTTGTTCAGTTGCTTAGGTCTTTATACATAGACACAATTGAAACAAAATCGGTTTGATTATTGAATCAATTCATGAACAATATACCCACGGTTTGCAAAGATTGCATTTCTTATAATCTATTGTTTTAAGTCCATGAACTACCGATTTGAGAAATAACTAGCTTGGGTACACGTACGGGTATGCATACCTTAGCTACCGGATTTTGAGTTGGTTTTAGTTTCCAAACTCAGCGGACTTTTTCGGGTGAAAAAGTTCCGCCAGTATGCGTACGGGTACGCGTACCTAAGGTGACTGTTTTTTGAGTTCGTAAACTTCAAACTCATGAAATTTCATGGACGTGAATTTCCGCCAGTATGCATATGGGTACGCATACCCAACCTGTCTCCTTCACCAATATCGCATGCACACATATGCACACACTTGGTTTCCGCCACATGGATTTATACACTAATGTGCGAACACACTATATACTTACATCCATAGGTGGTTACATATTCTCAACTCTACATTTCAATCGTTGAAACATTCTTCTATACTGTTATAACAGTCGTTAGACATAAAGAATCGACTATCGTCATCAAAGCTATTTTCAAGATTGAAACGTCATCATGACTTTCGTCACGGGTAAATATGAAGATGGTTAAAGCAAAAGCTTACCAACACGTGTTTCGAGAAAAAGATAGGCGAGTAAACTCGGCTCGAAATCGCAAATGTGTATGTATGAAAACTATCATACTTATACGACTTTTGTCTCAAGAGTAGGAGATAGAGTAGATAGACTTTTGAGTGAAAAGATGAGTTCAAGTCTCCACATACCTTTTGGTCGGATGAATTTCCACTGGTTCCTTGAGTAGCTCTTCGTCTTTGCAAGATAATCTTCATGGAGTCTGGAGCTCAACTATTCCTAACTATCCTAAACCGAGACTTAGTCATAAGTATACTATAAATCAGGACATATAGTTTTGATCACTAATATTGACAAAAATGCTTGAGATAACAACGCATGCGAGTTCGACCGAGCAATGCTCTAACAGTTCATAACCGTTGTACCAACTGTCCCAGTAGATTTTAGCAGATGCTCATGGACTTATTTTTTAAATATATTTAGCATTGCTAGAACTCCCTCAAATACATCTAAGACTTCATTGATCACTCAAACACTTATGTGTGTGCATCATGATTAAATTCTTAGGTGTTTGATTTAACATCAAATTGCTTTATTTCTTTGGCATACTTTCCAAACCAAACAATCATTATACACGGTTCCAGAACCGGTTCCTAGTAAATATATTTTTCTATTGTATTTTCAATACCTAAAAGATTTTGCTTGATTCCCAAGTTATCTTAGATTGAATTCTAAGAAACCCATGGTTTTTGAAAACTATAAATAGAGATACTCTTTCATCTGGAAAAATTAATCCGTAACACTTTGTGTCCTAGTTCATTCTAGAGTCATCCTCTATAAACCTAGGTTTCCTCTGATAAACATAATTAGGTCTACGACTAAAAGACTTCGCTTTGGGGATTCGCGAAGCTAGGTTGGACTATCTTTACCTTGATAGTTCGTGCATCCTGATCTTGCTTTTCTGTTATCGAGGTTTTCGTAATCTCTTTCAGGAAAGATAGAAAGCAAAGTTCTCTTCGTCTCAGAATTTGTGATTCCTCAAGATAGATATCTGAAAATTGATCTTAAGTGATATTTTGAAGATTGTGTTTTGAGAGGTGGTTAAGAATCTAGGCTTCTATTTTGGAGTCGTAAGTCCCAGATTTGTGAGGTTTGATAGCTTTATCTATTGCAAACAGATTTCCTCACCTTGATCTTTTTATCTAAACGGGATATCAAATGGTCTAATATGTTAGAGGCAAATTGGTATCAAAAGTCTTCACTTCGACTAAAATAACTCTTAGGATGTAAAGGACGTCAGCTAAGGGAATCAATTTTGTAGAGCCTTGCGAGGTTCAAGAGACGTAAGGAGTGCGACTGTAACTAAATCACTTGGAGGGTAGATTCTGTAATGACCCGTCCCAATACCACCACCTTAAATTGGAGCCGTCCTCGGATCCTGAATATATTATCAAGCCCAGATCTCCGACGTTACCCACCCCTCATGAGAGGGGTACCTGACATATCCCGTCCAACGTACTCTCTCACCCTTGGAAGGTGAACCTTCGTCGGCTCTGATACCATTTATAATGACTCGTCCCTCCACTGATATTGTCCCCACTTAGTCACTACGGTTATCCGACAGTGTAGGGTTTTCAACGGGCATCGAGCGGTACGTTTCAACCAATTAAACTATTCGGCAACAACTTCCCGGGATTTCTCCCTCCCGAGCACGCTTAACTGCAGATTTTTTTGCCAACTCTGGAGCAAATTGTGCTGAAAAGACCCGGCGTTACAAAAGGACAAACCATTACTTATATTCCATTTGGCCAACCACTGCCAAATATCGGGGTATTACAGATTCAGTCTCAGCTAGATTCCAATCTGAAGTATGATAGTGAGCTAGTGTTTGTAGCGGCTTAATACAATTTTGTTTTCAAATCTGGACGAGGTCCCGGTGTTTTTCTGCAGTTGTCGTTTCCTCATTAACAAAACTTCTAGTACCTTGTGTTTTTCCTTTTTCGCATTTATTGGACTTATGCAAGTTGTGCGCATTCATTTCTTAGTAGATAAGTGATAGACGCATTTATGTGTCTAATTTGTCCTCAATGTTTCGTATTGTTAGTACTCGTTCTTATTATGGTGTTTTGTGTGTTTGTAGGTATTTTTTGGAAATAAATATTGTTGGAAAATTCGGTTCGAAAAGTTGCTCGGAGCACCGCCCGGGGGACATTTGCTATACGGACCCCCACGTTTGCTATGTGTAACCCATTTTTCCATAACACCCATTTGTTATTCGGCACCCAGGACGTTGGTTAGGGGGAACCATCTTACTTATTTGAATTTTGGTGTTGGCTGGAAAAGAAGTTTATCGCCTGACAGATTGGCGTTGGAATTTTGGGCGTGTTAGAAGGAGACTAAATGGTTGTGATTTGTTGGGATGATGTGAATGGCCTTAACAGACCTGGTATGGCTTATTTTGTCGACTGAATTTGGTTAGATAGTCCGTGAGAAGAAAACAGGGCAACACGTACGCTGGAAGAAATATTCACGGGATTACAACAAGTTAGACGTGTGCTGCTCGTGTTTGGATAGAGCTTGGACTCTGCAGAAGCGTGGAGAAGTTAAATAAGGAAGATACAACAGCTGCAGATGCGTGCCAGAGACAAAAAAGGAAAGAAAAATATTCCGAGTTAATGTCGAGTAATGGAGAAGATTTTGAAGTAATGGGGTGTTATTCTCGGACCTGTGGAGTATAAAAGAGTTGTTGGGAGGTCATAGAAAGGGGGATGGAGAGTTTGGGATAGTTTAGAACACTACAGAGACGCAAACAATCGAGTTGCAGGAAACTGCCATTGCTGCTGCTGAAGAAGGAACGAAGAACATAAGACCCACCAACAATTATCGTATTTGCTATAGTGGAAACGACATAAATATATCAGTCTTATAAGCTACAGTAACAGTGATAGTTATCATTTATCGTACTCTGTAACAGTTCGGTTTGTAACAAATATAATTGTTACAAACCCGGTTTTATTATTTTTCTCCCATTTCATTATTGTGAACACCTTTTTGAGCAATGAAAAATTCCTTTGAGCGTGTTTTCATCATGCGGAGATAAAACCCATCACTGGGACAATGGAGGAAGCAACTTTTCATGATTGTGGTAAATGAATTAATTCTTTATATGACTTTTTGCATAGATTTAATTGCTTTATGATTTCTATTAATCAATTGTTATCTTGTTAGATAGTGTATGCTTAGTCTTAGGCACTTTAGATACACTATGATTGTAATTTACAATTGATGTTTTATGAAATCTATTGTTGGCAAAGAATTAGAGTCACAACTTCTTTTGTTTGAGCTATATTGTCTAGAGTTAATGACTGAACCACAAGAATATGAAAAGTAGTGAAATCCTGCGTCCTAGTGTCTCTTCATCCTGTGACAATATTTGTAGATATATTTTCTTATTTTTGAGTACGTTTATATTTAAGCCTAAAATCAATTCCCACAAAGTCCGAGTGAACGACAACTCTTCTTACCAATATATAAAATCCGATCAATTTTTGGCGCCGCCGACGCGGACTTGTGTATAGATTTGTTTTTAGGTTTTATTTTTATTATTTTTGTTCTTTTTTATGCCTTTTGGTATTTCTTATTTGTTTTCAGATTTGGAGCTGAGCTAAAGAAAAGGGAGAAAGTGCTGAAAACAAAAGCGAAGCCAAAGAAAGAAAGAAAAGAGGAATCCAAAAGGAGTAAAGAAGAAGATTTTGTATTTTATTTTATTTTATTTAGAAACTGTAATTAAGGTTTTTATTTTTTAATATTTTATTTTTGGACATTTATTTTTTTCTTTTCTTTCGGACATTGAACTTTGGGACTTTATTTTTTTTTAAACCCTACAGAAGGTTAGTTTTAAATATAAATTGTGTGCAGAGAAGGACAGTGATTACGATATCGCCTCGGCCCCTCAGGTTCGTACATGACATAGGAGTCGTGGCCCGAGTCGATTTCAACGGTTCATCCCCCGTATGGAACGGGAGGTAAGAATTATAAACACCCGCGAATCCCCTGTCAGCGGGAGGTAAGTTTTTAGTTGCAATAAATAAGCTCCAGAGACTAGAAATTTATGCTTATTAAGGTTGGCACTAACTAATCTAAGTGGATGGAAGCATTTTGGTTGTAGGATTTGAGGAACCAATCTGATTAGATGGAAACATCTAAAGAGTCTATTCATAAAAGCACAGAGCTCAGGTGTTAGAAAAAGAAAACATGGTAGTTTCGCCATATCCTCGTGATGGAAACATCGAAAGAATCCTGATCACTTTTTTTTTTCTTTTTTACCATTACTAGGGTGAAATAGAGTGACTGAGATGAAAAAAAAAAATTGAAACCAGACCACCAGACCAACTGGAATAAATACAATAAAGTCGACCTCTGGTACCCTTGTATATGCCAGCTGAGTTGACCTAGAGTTAGGATTATCGACCACTGGTTCCCTTGTATTTGCCAGTGTGTTGATATTAGTCCAGACCAGTATCTCAGTCCATTAGGATAGGATCACCTTAGTCAACATCATCCACATTTTTCTATACATCCATCTTCTTAATCTATCCATGTGATTGGTTGACTCCGGTTTATGATGTCCAGAAACTATCTGAGTAGAGCTCTGTCACTTTATATGAATTTTAGTATGCTTGAGTGCAAACTTGTGTACAACAATTGGAATTTCGCATCAGGGTACTTCCTCCTGTAGTCAATAAGTATGCCAACCAAGGAGATTCTTTAGTGCCTTCCAAGGTTCTGCATAGATAGCTATGGTCTGGAGTAATGGTTTTGTGGGCACATGATGCAGCATCTTGATACCTTTCCTAATTTTGGTCTTTTTAGATTTCCTTTTTCTTTTATAATTCCTTTTCTTAGATGTTTGATTTTTAGGAAAGATAGGTTCATATAAATAAGGGATTGTAAGATAGTTTTATTCATTCAGTTTTAAGAGATAATACACTAGAGTTTTCTCTAAAGCCTTGCATTGATTTGATTCTGTCATCAATTCAAGAGCCTTGCATCGAATTTGATTGAACTCTTCGATTCAAGAAGTCAGGTCTCTAGAAATTTAACCTATATTTCTAGATTGAGCTGAATCACCATTGATACGCTGCGCCAGGTTGGTATCAGAGACAGGCTACGTTCTTTGTCTGTCACTACAATGGTGAGACCTCGTCGAACACCAGTTCGTACTGCAGCAGAAATCAATCGTGACGCCATTACTGAGCTACAAGCCCAGATGGCTTCCATCACAACTGCCCTCCAAACCCTTCTGGTTCAACAACCAGCACCAGCCGTACGCGAGCATGTTGCTCACGTTAACAGTACCAGAGACGATGTTGATGACGAAGAAAACCCGTTTGCAGACGACGTTAATCCCTTTGCTCCTCTACACACCAACCGTACTCTAGCACCAGATAACGTACCAAACGCAGCAGCTCATATTCATTGGGAATCGGGTTTCAAAACCGAGATACCAGAGTTTCATGGAAATTCTTCAGCTGAAGAACTGCTCGATTGGATAGTCACGGTAGAAGAAATCCTAGAATTCAAACGAGTTCCAATGGATCAATGTGTTCCTGTCTTAACAATGCGTTTTCGTGGCAGAGCAGCTGCCTGGTGGACACAATTGAAGACAACTCGTGCACGTCTTGGAAAACCAAAGATTATGTCATGGGATAAACTTTCATCAAAACTTAAGAAAACATTCTTGCCTTACAATTATGACCAGCTAATGTTTCAGCGTCTCTCCATACCATCCGTCAGGGAAATCGATCTGTGGCTGACTACTCTACTGAATTTTTTTTACTTCTCAATCGAGTTGATATACAAGACTCTGAGCGTCAACTGGTGGCACGGTTTTACAGCAGGATTACGACAACAGATCCAACACACAATCAATCTCTTCCATCCATCAACACTGTCAGAAGCACATCAGCAAGCTTTGACTATTGAGGCGCAAACTAAATTATCCTTCTCATCATGGTCTACTGTTCGTTCTTCTCGACCAAATCAGACTCCGACTGCGACAGATGACGCTATATCTGTCAAAGCAGACACACCCATTGTTCCAGCTCTTGACACTCGACAAACTCGACCAAACTCAATTCGTTGCTTTTCTTGTGGAGATTTAGGTCATCGACAGTCTTCCTGCCCCACTAGAAACAGAAGAGGCCTCCTCCTTGACACTGCTGGTAATGACGTTGAAGTAATTTACGATGAGGAAACTACAGAGCCACAGGATGAAGTAGAGGTTCTTAAAGCAGATAGCGGACCAGCATTAATGTTGCGACGTGTGTGTTTAGCTCCGCGTGGAACAGATATCAACCCTCAACGACATAATCTTTTTCACTCAAAGTGTACTATTGGAGGCAAGGTGTGTAACTTCATAATTGATTCTGGTAGTAGTGAAAACGTCATTGCTGAGGAGGTTGTAACCAAACTTCAATTATCAACAGAACTACATCCTAACCCCTACAAGTTGGCATGGTTGGATCGGAATACTGATGTACTCATAACTCGACGAGCATTGATTTCTTTTTCGGTGGGAGATTCGTATAAGGATCAAATTCATTGTGATATTGCTCCAATGGATGCTTGCCATCTACTTTTAGGACGTCCTTGGTTATCTGATCTTCGAGTACAACATGATGGCTATCGTAATACCTACAGTTTTCGTTACAATAATCGCAATTTCACTCTACAACCTTCTTTGCCCGAGAAACAACATACACCATCAGCTCCAGTCCTTTTCTTGCAGCAAAAAGCTTTTGAAGAAACACTTCGCGAAGAAAGATATGTTCTAATATTGATCAATTCGGTTGTCAGAAAGTCTTTGCCGTCACCTCCAGAACATTTTCAAAGACTATTGGAAGAGTTTCAGGATGTTTTTCCTAATGAGTTACCACCCGGCCTTCCTCCACTCAGAGATATTCAACACCATATTGATCTAATTCCAGATGCTGTTCTTCCTAATAGAGCTCATTATCGTATGAGTCCGAGTGAGCATGAAGAACTTAGACGACAGGTTGAGGAACTTGTGTTGAAGGGATATTTACGTGAAAGCTTGAGTCCGTGTGCAGTCCCAGCTTTGCTTATACCAAAGAAGGATGGATCTTGGAGGATGTGTGTCGACAGCCGTGCTATAAATAAAATTACAGTACGCTATAGATTTCCCATTCCCCGTCTCGACGATCTATTAGATCAAATTGGAGCTGCAACGATTTTCTCTAAACTGGATCTTCGAAGTGGTTATCATCAGATACGGATCCGCCCAGGAGATGAATGGAAGACGGCTTTTAAAACTCGCGAAGGACTTTTTGAATGGCTTGTCATGCCCTTTGGCTTGTCCAATGCACCAAGCACTTTCATGCGTGTTATGAATCAATCTCTTCGGCCCTTCATAGGTAAGTTTGTAGTTGTTTATTTTGATGATATTCTCATATTTAGTAAGTCCTTCACTGAACATCTTGCACACTTAAGAGAAGTACTTCTTGTTCTCCGTCGAGATCGACTATTTGCCACACAAAAAAAGTGTGAGTTTGGCTCTCCTGAGGTTCACTTCCTTGGATACATCGTCTCAGCACAAGGTCTAGCCGTCGATCCGAGCAAGGTAGAAGCAATAAAATCTTGGCCTACTCCTACTACTTTATCTGAAACTCGAAGTTTTCATGGTCTAGCATCTTTTTATCGAAGATTTGTGCCGCAATTTAGCAGTTTGATGGCACCTATCACTGATTGTATTCGTCATGATAGTGTCTTCACTTGGACTGCCGAAGCAACTACAGCTTTTGAGATCATTAAGACGAAATTGTTATCAGCACCTATTCTAGCTCTTCCAGATTTTACTCAAGTTTTTGAACTTCATAGTGATGCTTCTAAGTTGGGCATTGGTGCTGTCTTGAGCCAACGCAACAAACCTATTGCCTTCTTCAGTGAAAAACTGGCTGGAGCTCGTCTACGTTATAGTACTTACGATGTGGAATTTTATGCAGTGGTTCAAGCAATCAAACACTGGAGACATTATCTTTTCCATAAAGAATTTGTTCTTTACACAGATCATGATGCTTTAAAACACCTGAACAGTCAAGATAAAATCTCAGCTCGTCACGCATCATGGATATCTTACTTGCAACAATTTACGTTTGTTATCAAACACACGTCAGGTGTTTCTAATCGAGTTGCTGATGCCCTGAGTCGTCGCCATTCTTTGCTGAGCGTTCTTCATGTATCAGTTCCGGGATTTTCCACCTTTGCTGATTTATATGAGTCTGATGACTTCTTTGGTCGAGTTCTTCTTGACGTACAGAATGGTCTTTCTCGAGATTTCACTATGCACGATGGCTTTCTTTTTCGAGACAGTCGTCTTTGCATTCCAGACTGCAGCCTCCGTCTTAAACTTGTTGCTGAAACACATAATGAAGGACACATTGGTCGCGACCGGACGTTGTATTTACTTTCTCAGTCTTATTTTTGGCCTGCATTGAGACGTGATGTTGAGCGTTTTGTCGAACGTTGCACAGTGTGTCAGACATCAAAAGGTCATTCCACGAATGCCGGTCTATACCTTCCTCCCCTATTCCAACACAACCATGGACGGACATCAGTATGGACTTTGTGATGGGTCTTCCTCGTACACAAAAGGGTTTCGATTCAATCTTTGTCATTGTTGATCGTTTCTCCAAGATGGTGCACTTCATTCCATGTAAAAAGACTTCAGATGCAGTCCAAGTCGCAACACTTTTTTTCGAGAGGTTTACAGACTCCATGGATTGCCAACTTCCATCGTTTCTGATCGGGATTCTCGATTCTTAGGACATTTTTGGAGGTCTTTATGGAAATTACTAGGAACCAGCCTTGACATGAGTTCCGCTTATCATCCTCAAACGGACGGTCAAACAGAAGTGACCAATAGATCTTTGGGGAATTTGCTTCGCTGCCTTGTGGGAGATTCTATTAAAACTTGGGACTCAAAGCTTCCTCAAGCAGAGTTTGCTCATAATCATTCACTTAATAGAAGTTCAGGGTTCAGTCCATTTCAGGTCGTTTATGGTCTTCTCCCTCGTGGTCCTTTGGATTTATCTACTCTTCCAGACCGTACACGTCTTCATGGTGTAGCTGATGATTTTGTAGACAACATTCATACGATTCATACGAAGGTTATTACCAATCTCGAGTCATCCTCCTCAAAGTACAAAGCTGCGTCTGATTCTCGTCGCCGTCGTGTTCTCTTCGAAGTAGGTGATCAAGTTTGGGTATTTCTCACTAAAGATCGAATGCCGGCTCATGCTTATAATAAACTCAAGGCAAAGAAAATAGGTCCTGTCACAGTTGTGGAACGAATTAATGACAATGCTTATCGCCTACAACTTCCAGCAAACATCAACACTTCGGATGTCTTCAATGTTCGTTATTTATCACGTTTTGTTCCACCAGACCCAGTTCCAGATTCGTGGTCGAATCCTTCTTCCCCGGCGGGACCTGATGCAGCATCTTGATACCTTTCCTAATTTTGGTCTTTTTAGATTTCCTTTTTCTTTTATAATTCCTTTTCTTAGATGTTTGATTTTTAGGAAAGATAGGTTCATATAAATAAGGGATTGTAAGATAGTTTTATTCATTCAGTTTTAAGAGATAATACACTAGAGTTTTCTCTAAAGCCTTGCATTGATTTGATTCTGTCATCAATTCAAGAGCCTTGCATCGAATTTGATTGAACTCTTCGATTCAAGAAGTCAGGTCTCTAGAAATTTAACCTATATTTCTAGATTGAGCTGAATCACCATTGATACGCTGCGCCAGCACACCTCTGGTAAACCCTCCCGAGATTAACTCGGTTTTATTTATTTTTTATTAGTTTTGCTCGAGGACTAGCAAATAATAAGTTTGGGGGTATTTGATAGACGCATTTATGTGTCTATTTTGTTCTCAATGTTCTGTATTGTTAGACTCGATTAAATACTTATTGAGTTATTTTATGTTTTTGTAGATGTTTTTGGAAAAATAAGCTCTTGCGGCGAAATTGGCTCGAAAAGTGGTGTCTACACCCTAGGATAGAGTACTAAAGACACCCCAGAAATGCACCGGAGGAACCCAGAAAAATTACTAAAGGCACCCCAAGGGACATGTGTTATTCGGACTCCAGCAACGGATAAGGGGGCGACCACTGGATAAGGGGTGACCTTCTTCACAAATTCAAAAAAATATTTTGGCGGGAAAATATTTGCTCTTCACTGGCAGATTTTCTCGATTGCATTTGGACGTGATTTTGTGCGATTCAATCGCTGAAACTTTGTGGAAACATGTAATATATCATAACAGAGCTGGTACGGGTGATTGTTTCGACTGAATTTGGCTGGATAATCACGTGGAAGAAATCAGGGCAATACGGGTTTGAAAATGATATTCACGGATTTTCAGCAAGTTTGATGTGTGTTGCTCGTGTTTGGATGGCACTTAGTCATTGAAGATGCGTGTAGAAGCTAAATAAGGGAGTATCAGTATCTATTTACGCGTGGAGAATCATTTCAGGGAAGAAAATATTCGGAAAATATTTTCTTTTAACACCGAGTAATGGAGGATCATGGAGAGTTAATGAGCGTGATTTCTTGTCGCTGTTGGTATAAATAGGTTCCCTGGGTGTCCTAGAAGGGTGTCGAGAGTTTGGGGTTGAGAGGAGAGCTCAGGAAGCAGAAATCACGAGTTGCAGAAACTCGGTTCCTGCTGCTGCTGCTGAAGAACGCAAAGAACATGAAGAACGGACGTCCAGGAACCGTCGTTCTTTAACAGTGACAACGACAGGTCAGCGTGGGTCATAGGTGTGGGTCTTAGAACCACAACGACAATAGCACTTCTCTTTTATCGTTCTTTTGTGACGCTTCCTGTGGGTCGCACATTAGCTGTTTACACCATTTTCTCTTCTTCTCTTCATTGTAAATACCATTTGAGCAATAAATAAATATTTTGAGCGTGTTTTTATCATGATGAGATAAACCCAACACTGGGACGACGGAGGAGGGTGAATTTCATACACGAGTAAATTTATTTTATTCTTTTTTATGACTTTTGCATTAATTTAAAATTGAAATATGATTTGAATTAATTGGTTGTTATTTAATTTGATGATGTATGCTTGGCTTAGGTGTTTTGATACATCATGCTTAGGACTTACAATCGATGTTTTGAGAATCTATCTTGGCAAAATCAGAGTCCATGTTAATTTTATTGAGTTTTAAATTGTTAAAGAATATATGAATGAACCCTGTGTAGTGAATTCGGCCAAATCCTTAGTCCTAATACCTCTCGCCCATTGTTAATATTTTTGTATATATAATTTTATTAAATCTAAAATTCCATTTCCTTCACAAGTCTGAAAAGAATCTTTTTACCACTATCACTACAACAATTTTGAAAATTCCATCAAATTTTGGCGCCGCCGACGCGGATTTGTGCTTAGGTAGAATTTTTAGTTTTTATTATTTTTTATTATTTTATTTGTTCTGTTTACGTCTCTTTGGTTGTGTCTTTGTATTACAGGTTTGAAGTTGGATACTAAAGACCTTGGAATCAAAGCTTAAAGCTAAAAGAGAAGGAAAAAAGACAAAGCAAAAAAATAAAGAAAAAAGAGAGAGAATTATTTATTTTTTATTTTTTTTAAGAGACTTTCCATTTATTTATTTTTTGAAATTATTATTATTATTTTTTGTATTTCTTTTCATTGGACTAGACTTTGGACAATTTATTTTAATTTTAAACCCTACGGAAGGGTTATATTAAATAAAATAAAATAAATATAAACTGTTTGCAGGGAAGGACGACGATTACAATATCGTCTCGGCCCCTCGGGTTCGCACACTGACACCGGAGTCAGTGGCCCGAGTCGACTACAACGGTTCTTCGCCCGTCTGGTACGGGAGGTAAACTTCTAAACACCCGCGAATATCCTGTCAGCGGGTTTACTGTCTGCCTTAATGTGATTATATGTTGAGGACTGAACCGGCTGCTTTAATTTCCTAGTAAAGGGCAAGAACTGGCCATATAAGATAAGGGTTCGTATTTCATCACCGTTCCCTTCTTTCCCTCCTTAGGAAAACGAAACCTAACGCGAACCCAAGCTTAAAATTTGATTAGAACGAGACCGATAGGGTAACGAGCTTGGTAGGAAAATCTTTCGAAAAATATTGGTTACTCTTTTTAGCATACTTCGAAGTTCATGATGGTTTTTGTGAGTTGAATGCGTGACTGCGCCGCCTTGTGATAGCGGTGAGGCCTTGGGTATCAAAGCTCCACTGAGCTTCCCTCGCCTCAATTCAACTTACTTTGACTCGGATTGATTCCAGAGGGGTTTTCTTAAATTGTAACGAATTCCCTTTCGAAGGATTAGAAGCTGGTCTAGAAACAATCTAAGTGGAGCCATCATGCTTGTTGTTTGCTAGATTTTATAGGTTTGATTTGGTCGAGTCAGCCTTGTTTGTGATTGTGTAGAATTCCCTTGCAAATAAGAATGTCGAACTGGTATGATAGAAGCCAATACAATGATTATCGACCTGATTTTGAATATGGACATCATCCTTTCTATGACCATGTTGGGAATAGTGGTTGGGAACGCCATCCTTTGGAAGGATATGGGTCATACCCTGGTGAGCCCAATTACTATTCACACATGCATCAGTCTTACGAGCAAGAAGATTATATTATTAGTTCTTCGTTTCTAGAGGATACAATCAAACTATTGAAAAGTAGTCCTTTTTATGATCCCTCTGTTCCTATTCCTCCTTTAGAAGAGTCCCTCAGGGAGTTAGCTGAGTCGACGCGTAAATTAGCTGAGATGAATAGTGTAATTATAGACGAAATAACTATAATAATGAGTGAACTTTCTATAGAGGAATCCCTCAAGCTGATGGCTGAGACGAACGTAAGACTTGCTCGAAATAATCTTACTTTCCAATATAGTGTTTCCAATAATACCCTTAAAAATGAGGATAGTTATTTACATAATCAAGATGACGAGATTAGAATTGGTAACACTACTTTTTTTGATGAGGTTCAATCTTTTTCATGTTATTATAGTAAGGATAGTGTTGATGAAGAATCATACTTATGTAGGAATAATGATCAGGACATGGTTACTCCAATTGAGCTTTACAATGATAATATTATTTCTAGTTCCAATCCAAATAATTTTAATAATTATTCACCTAATCAAAAGGACGAGGATTTGACTAGAGATACCCTCGTTTTAGACGATGTAGTATTTCCTGTTTACAAAGCCGATAATGATTTAGAGGAACGAGTTTATTCTGAGAATAATGTTTTAAAGTCTAGCGATTTAGAAGCAATAGTTTTAGACGAAGAAGATGAACTCGTAAAGATGAGTGAGGATGAACCTGACTTAGAAGAATCAATTGACCATTTCCAGGAATCTGATGACCTAGAAATTAGGGAAGTTGTGACTAGTCTTTCTAGAGACACAAAAAACTCTAAGTTTGGGGGTGATTATCATTCTTC
The DNA here is from genome assembly GCF_003573695.1 of Papaver somniferum. NCBI lineage: Eukaryota > Viridiplantae > Streptophyta > Magnoliopsida > Ranunculales > Papaveraceae > Papaver > Papaver somniferum. Next base: position 35,772,301 of record NC_039364.1, read on the forward strand.
GTGTGCTTTAACTCTTAGGAAGATCCCTCCTATAGGACTTGACATTTGTGCCTCAACCATCTTAGAAGATTAAATTCATACACATTTTCCCGAACCTAATGATGTCCATAGAGAAGCTCAGTTGTTAGAAACCCATCCTCTAGTTGATGTGGTTAACCCAGGCTATGATACCAAGATTGACTTTGTTTTCCCACCAAAAATTTTTCAACCAATTGTGGGAACATATGATTTTCAGATGTGTCGGTTATTAAGTTTTGCGACTAAACCTAATTACTTTAGGATATTAGGGTCGACACATTTTCTTAAGGAAGACCACCTCTTTCATTGTGCTCAGTTGTGTGAGTCAAATCTGATTGACTTAGATGACCCGCAATTATTCCGGCTACTACTATATGATTCTACGTGGTGACTAATCCTTGCTTAGTCTGGCTGAAGACTTTAAACTTAGCACTTCTTGGGAGGTAACCCAATATTCATGCGACACGGTAATATCTTTCCTTATCTCTTTTGCTTCATTGGTAACAGTTTCTCCTTGTTCATGCTTTTAATTTCATCTTTAGAACATTGAGGACAATGTTAGATTTAAGTTTGGGGGTATGGGAGAAAGTTCTTAGTTACAATAAATAAGCTCCATAGACTAGAAATTTATGCTTATTAAGGTTGCCACTAACTAATCTAAGTGGATGGAAGCATTTTGGTTGTAGGATTTGAGGAACCAATCTGATTAGATGGAAAAATCTAGAGAGTCTATTCATAAAAGCACAGAGCTCAGGTGTTAGAAAAAGAAAACATGGTAGTTTCGCCATATCCTCGTGATGGAAACATCGAAAGAATCCTGATCACTTTTTTTTTTTCTTTTTACCATTACTAGGGTGAAATAGAGTGACTGAGATGAAAAAAAATTGAGACCAGACCACCAGACCAACCGGAATAAATACAATAAAGTCGACCACTGGTACCCTTGTATATGCCAGCTGAGTTGACCTAGAGTTAGGATTATCGACCACTGGTTCCCTTGTATTTGCCAGTGTGTTGATATTAGTCCAGACCAGTATCTCAGTCCATTAGGATAGGTTCACCTTAGTCAACATCATCCATATTTTTCTCTACATCCATCTTCTTAATCCATCCATGTGATTGGTTGACTCGAGTTTATGATGTCCAGAAACTATCTGAGTATAGCTCTGTCACTTTATATGAATTTTAGTATGCTTGAGTGCAAACTCATGTACAACAATTGGAATTTCGCATCAGGGTACTTCCTCCTGTAGTCAATAAGTATGCCAACCAAGGAGATTCTTTAGTGCCTTCCAAGGTTCTGCATAGATAGTTAGGGTCTGGAGTAATGGTTTTGTGTGCACACCTCTGGTAAACCCTCCCGAGATTAACTCGGTTTTATTTATTTTTTATTAGTTTGCTCGAGGACTAGCAAATAATAAGTTTGGGGGTATTTGATAGACGCATTTGTGTGTCTATTTTGTTCTCAATGTTCTGTATTGTTAGACTCGATTAAATACTTATTGTGTTATTTTATGTTTTTGTAGATGTTTTTGGAAAAATAAGCTCTTGCGGCGAAATTGGCTCGAAAAGTGGTGTTTTACACCCTAGGATAGAGTACTAAAGACACCCCAGAAATGCACCGGAGGAACCCAGAAAAATTACTAAACGCACCCCAAGAGACATGTGTTATTCGGACTCCAGCAACGGATAAGGGGGCGACCACTGGATAAGGGGTGACCTTCTTCACAAATTCAAAAAAATATTTTGGCGGGAAAATATTTGCTCTTCACTGGCAGATTTTCTCGATTGCATTTGGACGTGATTTTGTGCGATTCAATCGCTGAAACTTTGTGGAAACATGTAATATATCATAACAGAGCTGGTATGGGTGATTGTTTCGACTGAATTTGGCTGGATAATCACGTGGAAGAAATCAGGGCAACACGGGTTTGAAAATGATATTCACGGATTTTCAGCAAGTTTGATGTGTGCTGCTCGTGTTTGGATGACACTTAGTCATTGAAGATGCGTGTAGAATCTAAATAAGGGAGTATCAGAAGCTGTTTACGCGTGGAGAATCATTTCAGGGAAGAAAATATTTGGAAAATATTTTCTTTTAACACCGAGTAATGGAGGATCATGGAGAGTTAATGAGCGTGATTTCTTGTCGCTGTTGGGTATAAATAGGTTCCCTGGGTGTCCTAGAAGGGTGTCGAGAGTTTGGGGTTGAGAGGAGAGCTCAGGAAGCAGAAATCACGAGTTGCAGAAACTCGGTTCCTGCTGCTGCTGTTGAAGAACGCGAAGAACATGAAGAACGGACGTCCAGGAACCGTCGTTCTTCAACAGTGACAACGACATGTCAGCGTGGGTCATAGGTGTGGGTCTTAGAACCACAGCGACAATAGCACTTCTCTTTTATCGTTCTTTTGTGACGCTTCCTGTGGGTCGCACATTAGCTGTTTACACCATTTTCTCTTCTTCTCTTCATTGTAAACACCATTTGAGCAATAAATAAATATTTTGAGCGTGTTTTTATCATGATGAGCTAAACCCAACACTGGGAAGACGGAGGAGGGTGAATTTCATACACGGGTAAATTTATTTTATTCTTTTTTATGACTTTTGCATTAATTTAAAATTGAAATATGATTTGAATTAATTGGTTGTTATTTAATTTGATGATGTATGCTTAGCTTAGGTGTTTTGATACATCATGCTTAGGACTTACAATCGATGTTTTGAGAATCTATCTTGGCAAAATCAGAGTCCCTGTTAATTTTATTGAGTTTTAAATTGTCAAAGAATATATGAATGAACCCTGTGTAGTGAATTCGGCCAAATACTTAGTCCAAGTACCTCTCGCCCATTGTTAATATTTTTGTATATATAATTTTATTAAATCTAAAATTCCATTTCCTTCACGAGTCTGAAACGAATCTTTTTACCACTATCACTACAACAATTTTGAAAATTCCATCAGTAACAGTTTCTCCTTGTTCATGGTTTTAATTTCATCTTTAGAACATTGAGGACAATATTAGATTTAAGTTTGGGGTTATGGGAGAAAATTTTTAGTCGCATTTTTTTGAAACTTCTAGCGTCACATAATATCCGGTTAGCTAAGTTTACATACTGTTTCTCACCGAAAAGATAGAAATTGGAATGCTAGAGATAACAATCTTTTGAGACATTAGAGAAAAAGACATTGAGATCTTTGAAATTCAGGAGAGAACTTGTTCCTTTTAGAGGGTAACCGTGATGGACCTAACCATCCATGATGGAAAGGCAAGTAAGTCAGAAGGAAATGCCAGAAAGACAAAGCAACCTCACAATGTAGTCTTAGTTACTGGATTACGACTCTCTCTTAGTAGAAACTTATCATCATCAACAAGCGAGGCGACATCAAAATCTATGAAGAAAGTTGAAGACGTTTAAGGTTTAGAAGCAACAATAGAAAAGAATAATTCAAAAATCAAAGCTGAAGACTTAGTTACAAAAAGTTATAAGAGCAAATCATATAAGTTGTTGAAGTTCATGATACCAAGATATCACAAGTTGCGAAGATCCAAGTTCTAAAATCCTTCTCTCATGGCCATTTAAATTTTTGTGTTGAAAAAACAATGAATGGAAAAAAAAAATGAAAGAAAAAAAAATTGAAAAATGAAAAAATCATCGTTACGTTTTGTTCAATAAGGCCATAGGGAAGTAGAAATCTATAAGGAAGTTTCAACCAAGAAATCGAAGACAAGAGTTAATTGTCAAGGTTCTATGAGGTTCGATAGTTTATCATCAACAGTTGAAGAACGAATAAGACGTTGTTTCTACTGAGCACTATGAGAGAGTCGAAGAAAGATACATTTGGTTGATTTGTTAGTCCACTTTCAATCTGGCACAAGATCTTTCTAGCACTGGTTTAACTCATCACACGTAATTAGTCCAGCTGTGTAGCAGATGTCCCTCTCATCTTTATCTCTCTCCTAATCTTATCCAGCTGTAAAGCAGTGGACGCATCTTACAATGTTTATCTAGTTGTGTAGCGGATATCTCTTTATATAGAAGTGTTGCGGATGTGTCTCCCCTTTTCTTCAGTCAGCTTTAGAGCTGACACCTTTAATTTCTCTGGCATTCTAGTTACTTGGAGATAGGTTGAGAATTTGTATGTCCTCATATCTCTTTGGATACTTGTGACCAATTAGAAGTCATGGTTTTGTGGGTGCACCTCTGGTAAACCCTCCCGAGATTAACTCGGTTTTATTTTTTAGTTTTGCTCGAGGACTAGCAAATAATAAGTTTGGGGGTATTTGATAGACGCATTTATGTGTCTAATTTGTCCTCAATGTTTCGTATTGTTAGTACTCGTTTTCGTCCTTATTATGGTGTTTTGTGTGTTTGTAGGTGTTTTTTGGAAATAAATATTGTTGGAAAATTCGGTTCGAAAAGTTGCTCGAAGCACCCTCGGGGGACATTTGCTATACGGACCCCCACGTTTGATATGTGTCACTCATGGCTATGTGTAGCCCATTTGTCCACAACACCCTTTTTTTATTCGGCACCCAAGACGTTGGTTAGGGGGAACCATCTTCCTTATTTGAATTTTGGTGTTGGCGGGAAAAGAAGTTTATCGCCTGGCAGATTGGCGTTGGAATTTTGGGCGTGTTAGAAGGAGACTAAATGGCTGTGATTTGTTGGGATGATGTGAATGGCCTTAACAGACCTGGTATGGCTTATTTTGTCGACTGAATTTGGCTAGATAGTCCGTAAGAAGAAAACAAGGCAACACGTACGCTGGAAGAAATATTCACGGGATTACAGTAAGTTTGACGCGTGCTGCTCGTGTTTGAATAGAGCTTGGACTCTTCAGAAGCGTGGAGAAGTTAAATAAGGAAGATACAACAGCTGCAGATGCGTGCCAGAGACAAAAAAGGAAAGAAAAATATTCCGAGTTAATACCGAGTAATGGAGAAGATTTTGAAGTAATGGGGTGTTATTCTCGTACCTGTGGAGTATAAAAGAGTTGTTGGGAGGTCATATAAAGGGGGATGGAGAGTTTGGGATAGTTTAGAACACTACAGAGACGCAAACAATCGAGTTACAGGAAACTGCCATTGCTGCTGCTGAAGAAGGAACGAAGAACACAAGACCCACCATCAACTGTCGTATTTGCTACAGTGGAAACTACATACATATAGCAGTCTTATAAGCTAAAGTAACAGTGATAGTCATCATTTATCATACTCTGTAACAGTTCGGTTTGTAACAAATATAATTGTTACAAACCTGGTTTTATTATTTTTCTCCCATTTCATTATTGTGATCACCTTTTTGAGCAATAAAAAATTCCTTTGAGCGTGTTTTCATCATGCGGAGATAGAACCCATCATTGAGACAACGGAAGCAACTTTTCATGATTGTGGTAAATGAATTAATTCTTTATATGACTTTTTGCATAGATTTAATTGCTTTATGATTTCTATTAATCAATTGTTATCTTGTTAGATAGTGTATGCTTAGTCTTAGGCGCTTTAGATACACTATGTTTGTAATTTACAATTGATGTTTTATGAAATCTATTGTTGGCAAAGAATTAGAGTCACAACTTCTTTTGTTTGAGCTATATTGTCTAGAGTTAATGACTGAACCACAAGAATATGAAAAGTAGTGAAATCCTGTGTCCTAGTGTCTCTTCATCCTGTGACAATATTTGTAGATATATTTTCTTATTTTTGAGTACGTTTTATATTTAAGCCTAAAATCAATTCCAACAAAGTCCGAGTGAACGACAACTCTCCTTACCAATATATAAAATTCGATCAATACGTCCATCTAATTGTGATCGATTACGAGACTTGTTTCTTGTAGAATTCGTATCTTGAAAGATAGATAACAAATTTAATTACTTGGCAGAATTCCGATTAGATTATTTGGATACGACTAGATTGATCTAGGATATTGATTTTTGAGACCGTCCAAGTACTCTTCTTAACAAACAGGTTCATGGAATCTTGTCTATATACATATTAATTGAGATGAAATTAGAGATATAAACTCTGTATACATATTGTCAAGGATCATTCAGTTGGTTTACTTGCAATTATATTAGGTTTTGTCCATACAGGTTGTCGCACGAAAAATTTAGTGGTGTACTTGGTACCCCTACATATTCAATTGCAAATACATTAAAGAGAAAATAATATAAAATAACGAGGAAAAGGAAACTAACTAAAACTACTATCGAAAGAAATTATAAACCTTGATGACCAAATAACACTAATACGATAACAATAGCTTCAGCGTACTAATACAAAATAGTATCTTTAACCTTGAAAACTTCGAATCACTAATCACTAATCTCTAAATAATGAACTCTTATTAATGGTCTCTAAATACTAGAAACAAAATTGTTGTCGAACGCCAAACACCGATAACTGAAGTCAATATCATCAATCATCAAATTTTGCATTTTAACGTCGAAACAATTTTTCACCCCCGGTAATATATTTCCATACAAGCCCAACGTTTAAGAAAACCCACATAATAAGCGACCAATAACTAAGCATATTTCCATCAAACTTAACAGTGGTGACATGATTAAGAAGAAAATAAATGCAAGTACTCTTGTTACTTTGAACAAACTTTGAAAACTTGTCACGTGAAGCATAAACAACCAGCAAATCAAAGAAAAATCCCATATGTTGGTGCAAAACTCTTATTTAAATAAAAGGACAAAAGAAAAGACGTAAGAAAATCTTGACCAAGAAACTAGATTTGCAGCAGAACTGATTCGATCTAACCCGACTCTGATACCATGATAAAACTGGTATAAGAGTGATGATTTCTCTCAATCGGTGTATCTTCCTTATGGCCAAAAGTAGTATTTATACAATGATAGAAAATATGTTAAAGAAAATATAAAAGATTTTTTTTAGAATTTCATCTCTTTAACCTTCATGTTTTACTACTAAACATCATATATATAAAGCTAACTACATACTGAAATCTGACTTTAAACTAGTATTAACATACTCAACAACACACTAGAAATAACATCATACATATCTAGAACACTACATATGATTCATGCTAAGTCAGGTTTAGAACAAGGAAATAGAAACATACAAGACACTTAATCTTTTATGAGTTATTATCAACTTCTATTTCTTCACAATATTTCTTGATGGATGAAAAACAGATTTTCTCATAAGGAAAACAAGTGAGCTACGTTGTAAGAGAGTCCTAGTCATGATTTATACATGTCTCTCAACCTTTCCATCATGAGTTAGAGAGACACCTCATGGTTACAAAGGACACCTCATATGACATGTCAATCTAAGCTTTAACCTTATCTTGCATTAATTATAAGCTAGTATTAGTGCTTGATTTAAACCATAAACATGCGTTAGTGCGGATTACGACTAATTTGACATAACATAAAATATAAACAATTAGTTTAACCATTTGGCGATTTGTTGCGCAAAATACGAAAAGTCTAACATCTCCCACTTATTTAAGCAATAAAACCTTTTAAAAATCTTATAAAAACTTTTTATGCTAACCGCAGACTCGAGTTAAATAGTACGTTATCCTTCAACTAAAGAGACCTACCTGTCACATTTAAGATGCATAAGCCATTTATACAATGAGAAAAACTAGACGGTCTATTACTCCCAGGTAAAACATTTTATTTTTCAAAACAGAAAACGTTTTTATTGGCTTAATTGTATGCCAAAACCAAACTGAACTTGAAAACTTCTTTTGGCTTAGCTTTATGCCAAAACTGATTTGCACTTGTAACTTTATTGCCTTAGCTCATACAAGCAGCACAACGTATGCTCTTACACCACCTACGTTTTGTCCTTAATGATATACTCGTTGTCTTGCTCGAATCTAGCACTATGCTCGTATTCTAATAAGACCAAAAATATTATGACACTAATGATATCGAAAGAGAACCACATCTCATACCAGAGACTAATTTATGAGCATATAAACTTTACAAAAGCAAGGAAAAAAATGATAATAAAATCATAAACGTTATATTCCCGTAGATTTTAGATGTTATCGCAACACACAACAAACCAAACTTATTATCACGTTATACAACTATTAACACGAACCAAGTAAATAACATTTCAATAATCAACACATGAAGACAAAACTATAAACATCACATTTCCACTAAAATTCATATTCACATAACATGAGAAAAAATATGATGACAAAATCATAACCATCATTCACACTGAATTTCATATTCAACCATAACACACGCATGCTTTATTATTACTTTAAATAGCTATGTGAACAAACCATATAGATAGCATATTAATAAGAAAAACATTAACATCTTAAACTTCAAAACAAAACTCAGTGTTATCACATATCACCTTTGGGCAGAAAATACGACATACATGAATCCCAATAAGTTCAAGACTAAATTCCCATATAAAAGTCTTACACTCATATGAGACTTCTTACACGTCAGATTTCATAAATACAAACAAAGTTTGGGAAAGATTTATATTTATAACTTCTGAATAAATCAAACAAAGCACAACAATCACATATATTCTCATTAAAACATTTCCACATACTCTCAAAGTATCACTTTGGCAATTTAGTCGAGTAATGAAAGCTATAGATTATACAAGTTACAATTTTTCAAGACAGATAAACTGCGGACCTTATACCAGTTGGAAAAAACGTCATTTTGAGAAATCCAAATCCATTGCAGATGTGAACAAATTTTGATTGTGATATAAGAGTCTTCTACAACTGCTCCAATACTTGTTATACTGATTTTACAACCCCACAACATCAAATATGAAGTACCAAATTACTATAAATGATAAGAATTACAACATTAGAAGGAAAACAATCCAAAATCTCGACCTTACAAATCACCCTAGCTGCTGAATATATAATAACTAGGTGAAATATAAGTTGTACGTTGGAATTTCAGCTCCTTAACCTTCATGTTTTACAATTAAATATCATATAAAGCAAAACTACATGTTGAAATCAGACTTGAAACTAGTATTAACATACTCTACAATACACTAGAAACAACACCATACATAGTACTACATATAATTCATGCTAAGTCAGGTAGAGAACAAGGAAATAGAAACACACAAGACACTTAATATTTCATGACTTACTATCAACTTATATTTCCGCACATTACTTCGTGATGGATGAAAAACATACTTGCTTTTAAGGAAAACAAGTGAGGCTAGAGGAAAGTCTTAGTCATGCTTGCCACATGTCTCTCAACCTTTCTATCATGAGTTGGAGAGACACCTCATGCCTACAAAGGACACCTCATATGACATGTCATGCTAAAGGACATTTCATGCTAATCTTTAACCTTACCTGGCATTAACTATAAACTAGTATTAATGCTTGATTTAAACTATAAATATGCCTTAATATGGATTATGACTAATCTGATTTAACATAATATAAAAAGATTAATTCAACCATATCGAGATTTTTTTCCGGAAAACACAAAAAGTCTAACAAAAATAACTATGAAGAGGAAACTAACTAAAACTACTATAGAAAGAAATCATAACTCTTGATGACCAAATAACACTAATATGGTAACAATATATTTAGCATATAAATACGAAATAATATCTTTAATAGTAATGAGTACCAACACTCGACGACTTACAATTACATTATAATTCTAGTAACAATCCTCATTCCCCTTACTCTCATAACAGCAAAACCCTTCTTTTTGTAGCTCCGTTTATGAGCATTGGTGGTGTTGTTTGCAAATTCATACTCTGGCTAAATTATAGCCGTCATACATATTCAACATTTTTTAGTGGGACTCACTTCTTGTACTTCTCATGTTATTTTTTGGTTGTTGGTTGACTGATGTCAACCCCGTTGTTTACAAATGGTGTCAACCCCAGCATATGTACCTTTTTTCGTATGCCTAAAGATTTAAAATCGTATGCCTAAAGATAAAAAATGGTCTCCCCATGCTACACTTTCACAATGACAGTAAAATTTCACAATTTGATCACCCCCTCTTGGTTTCTTGTAACCAATTTAATTGGAAAAAAAATCTGCTCTAGAAAGTGAGGATAAGGGTTTTTCGTAGGAGATAGAAGGTGAAGGAATTTTTATTAAAGGTGGTAGTTTGCATCTCACAAATATAAATTTGCGGAAACCTGATTACTCCTTGAAATTCGAAAAATAAATGATTGAATATATTTAAAGATCATGATAAAGAATCTATTGGCTAAAATATCAGGGAGCTAACTATGGTTAAGCCCATGGTTTGCTAACATAAAAAATGGCCAAATGGTTGGCCATGGTGTTGTTAGATCAAACATGATCTAACAAAGCTAGAGCAAAATTCTTTTGTACATACAGTAAAATCTCTATATTGGAATAAGTCATTTTTTTCTCGGTCTCGTCTTAAAAAACTTACTCCATATTAGAATAATTTTCGATAATATAAATAATATAAGTGTTACAACGAAGAAAATCTTGTAACCATTTTACAAGTTTCTTTACTTCTAAGTGGGTCTGATTAATTTTTTTACACAACTCATACAAATATCTTCAATCATATGATTTCGTTTGTCAGTTTTTCATGTATTGATTAAGTTTTTCGTGGATTGTGTTACATAGAAACTTCATATATATTCATAAAAGTGAAATTAAACAAAATTTAGTTGGTATTTGTTTTACGTACATTTTGGTGTTTGTTGTAGGTATCTATGTATATCTCTTAAGCACATGTATACAAATTTTCTCTTGATCTTATATAAGACCTCCATGTAAGAATAACCTCTGCATAAGATTTTTTTTTTCTTTCTTGTAGTCCCCGGGTTCTTATATAGAGGTTCTACGGTATATCCCTTTCTTTAAACCTACAACCACTTTAAATAAAAGTAACAACAACCAGAAACCACTTTTTAACTTTAATCGAGTGAGACTACACAAAATTGTAGAAAGCAGGCTAAGCAGCACATAAGTATAACACATAGAAAGAGTTTGCTAAACGTTAGGGGAAGAAGAATTAGTGAATGCATTTGTTGAAAACTAGATGGAACATGCATGCACTAGGAAATTAGATAATTCCACTTCCTATAAAAACATCTACTATGGTAATGCAGTTCATAAAGATAGGCGAAACTGACAAAGATACTAGTTTGGAAGGCAATGTTTCTCTTCTAAATGATCTTATTTTCTAGACTCTAGCTTCATTGATCACCTTGTTCAATCTCAATTCATCTATATTAGTTTTTTGCCTACAATTAAATTGCACTAATTAATCGGTGTGTTTCATTTGAGTGAAACACAAGAGCCTCTCCCAAGGCTATAATTAGTTTAATCATTTCAGGTATTCACCTCATTTTCTTACACTTGATCATTTGCTTTATTATCAAATCTATTTCAGTTTTTCACATTTAATCTTTCCCTTTATTACAAAGTGCTAATGGTCAATAATCATTTTAATGTATTTGAATTAATGTCCGATCTCTACTTTCAGGACATGCTTTGAGATACTGGTGAAAACTAAAAAGATGGGAAGATTTTTGGCGACTTTCGCTAGCTAAAAAAGTACCTTTGCATTGCAATTTGGACGGCCATGGTAGAAAGCAGTTGCTTGAAATTGGTATTGTCTAGCATTACGAAAGCCGCTTGTGATTTCAAGATGTCTACCCAGGGGTTTCAACTTGCAATACAAAGTAATAAAAATGCTATAACCATAATAACTATAACCGCTGCTAAAATATACTAATAGAAATGCGAGGATGATGCTTCGCTTCATTGTGTCTGATTAGTACGCTTCATAGTGCCTGATGAAGAACACACTACCGACTTAATTACTACTATAGGAACCCAATTTTTTTTACTAGTATTCATTTTAATGGCTTAAGTTTTTCAGTTATACAACTTCGCTTCGGATAAAATCGAGGATCACATTTTTGGCGAGGGTGTAGATGTGTACAATGTTGACTTATCCAAAGAAAGCTTCGTTTCAATCAATGCAAATTTCTATGCAGTGAAAGGAAACAAACGAAGTTTTGATTTGTGAAGACTTACCGCCTTTGGAAACTAAGGGAAAGAGTTTTGATTTATTCCCTGGTATGTGTAGCCTTTGGATACGCGTGTGATTGAGATATTTGATTAGGTGAAGAATTAATGAAGGCATTTGTTAAAAATTAGTTGGAACATGCATAAACAACGAATTAGATAATTCCCCATCCTATATAAACATCTATTTTGGTAATGAAGTTCATACATAAAGATAGCCGACACTGAAAAAGATACTACTAGTTTGGAAGGCAAATGTTTCTCTTCTGAATGATCTTATTTTCTAGACTCTAGCTTCATAGATCACCTTGTTCAATATCAGTTCATCTATGTTAGTTTCGTGCCTACAATTAAATTGTACTAATTAATCGTTATGTTTCATTTGAGTGAAACACAAGAGCCTCTCCCAAGGCTACAATTAGTTTAATCATTTCAGGTATTTATCTCATTTTCTTACACTTAATCCTTTCCTTTATTATCAAGTCTATTTCAGTTTCTCGCATATAATCTTTCCCTTCACTACGAAGTTCTAATGGTCAACCATCATTTTAACATATTTGAATTAATATTGGATCTCTACTCGCAGGACATGCTTTGGGATGTTGGTGAAAACTAGAAAGATGGCAAGATTTTGGCGACTTCCCAAATGCTAGCTTCAAAGAAGTAACCATTCATTACAGCTCGGTCGGCCATGGTAGAAAGCAGTTGCTTGAAATTGGGATTTTCTTGCGTTATGAAAACTGCCGGCGATCAGAGCCGATCTTGTGCGTATTAGGGCCCTGTGCGAACTTAATCCCGGGGCCTTTTTATTTTTCCTCCCGACAATTTTAAATGGCAATGAGAAAATAAAACTAAGACGATTAATATATATAGCTAGCATAAACATAACAAGTTACAATTATGAACATTGCTTTTATAGTTTTATACATATTGTCTAGTTCAACACAATAAAAAGGTCCAAAAAAAAAGACTGTCGACTAGTTTTTTTCGTATTTACTGTCCGTATCTTTGTAAATGACTTCAAGTTCTCCCATCTGTGAGTTAGTTAAGCAAAATCTTTGCACCTGAAAGACATATAAAGACTAAAGTTGTCAGCAAACCAAAAATACAAATGGAAGACTTAAGAAGATTAATATCAAATTCGAACACGACATGTATATATACCATTCAGCCAAACTAATGATTTTTATTACCTGATTAAAGCCAATTCGTCGAGCACCCGTAAAAAAAAGTTGAACAAAGAAGTAGCAATCCATATTCAAACCCACGTCACATAGCTTTGTTTCTGTATACCAAACCAATAATAATCAACAAAAGTTTTACCAAGTAACAAACTAGACAACGAGATCAAATTTCAAACCTAATTAAGGTGAAATTGACCTAAATCAGACAACAAGCTGAAATCATCACTAGTGACTAAACCTCTAATATTGTCTGATTAAATCAAAGAGAACAATCAACACGAAACAATATTAAAATTCCATTATTAGTCTTACATTTTATAATTTTTTTTTTTAGATTACCTTGAGTCCCTAAAAGAGGAGGGAGGAGGGTGTTGATTGTTAGCATACATCACTAAATTAAAGTGACTGATTAGTCTTATCAGTCGATTTGTTATCGAACGGAAGATAATAGTAGGGGTTGCCTTGGTTAGGTTTTGTTTGAGAAAAGTTTGGGGATTTCAAAGAAAATTTTCTCTTTTGATCGGAAGGAAGAAATAAGAATAGTACGTTACTTCTAGTATAACCTAAACTAAGTTGACTCTAGTATTTAATCAAACGATTCTAAATGAGTTTTGATACTAAAATATGACAATCAAACTTGACAATCCAATGCTTGGTGAGTTCAACCGAGCTACGCTCTAACAGACACACTATTAACCATTATCAGTCTTTGTCCTTTAGACAAATATCTTCTCTTCCAAATAGAAATCCTAGCTTGAATTCTATGGATAATGTCATCCCGAATAGGTTTATTCTTGGATTTACTACCTAGAGGATACCTAGGTAGTTAATTGGAAAATTAGTAAGACTACCTCCAAAAGCTTCATCACACATGTCACCATTATGACTGCTTCCAATTTCCACAATTGTACTTTTTCTAAAATGTACTTTTAACTCAGGTATAAGTTCAAACGCAAATAAGACATTTTTTAAATTGTTTACCTGATCCACAGAATCATCCAAGAATATAATGAGGTCATCCGCAAACTACAAGTGATTAATCACAGTTCCAGTTGGAGCCACTTTGAAACCAAGCAAACTAGAATATCACATATCTAAAAAACCGTGCCTTGGAATTTTACAAATTTTGGCTCGTTGGAAAGCTTTTAAAGAGATCTACACAACGATTACAAACAATAATATCAAATTTAAGTTTTTTACGGAAAAGTCGGAGGTGATTGTTCTTTTTGGCCAAAAATTCGAATACTTGGTACATAACCATTATGTAGCTATCACAAAGAACGCATACAATATTATGCGGACACCACAAAGGATGCATAACAATATTATGCAAACCGTATTTTGGTTCATGCATCCATTAATTAACAAGTTATGCAAACACTTTTGGAGCTGCATAACAATTTATGCAGACACTGCAAACCTCGAACAGGCAGACCTAGGTCACATTATTTAGTTGTCATTGAACGCATCAAATTCCGTTTCAGGGTTAGAGAGGAAAAACATGAAGGCACATAAAAGTCATATAGAAGACAGAAAATGGACGCATCTTATAGATCAACCAAATTGCATACATAAAAAATTGGGTTAACACAAAACTGCCGCCGGTTTTGAGACATCAAAGTGTCATGCTCTAAAGACATTAACTAGCTTAGAAATTTAAAGACAGGAAATAATGGTAGCTTTGTTTCCCATTAGACCAATGTGCCGTGGCACATAAAATAGCAATGAACAATACCCTAATTTGATCAATAAGCATAACCCACTCGCTAAATGAATCTCAAGGCGGCTACCCATCGAATACATTAGATTCACATACTACAGTGACATGAGTTTTCTAGAATGCTCACAGTAATCAATAAGTAAAATTTGGATAATAAATTATGTATTCGAGGTAAAACTATAAGCACATGCACATGGTATCATCAAATTCAGATACTAAGAAGTTACAGGCTCACAATTGTCTAAGAGGAAGGAAACTAAACTAACATAATCTTCTCAATAATATACAACTTTGCAACTACCTTGGATGATCAAACAATAACTTCAAATTTCTGGCGTAAGGATGTCCTTTTGGACCAATTTTACTAATTTTCAAAACTTTGTAGCGAACACTTTCTACACTACCTGATTGTTGACGTTCTTTATTTCCACCATACTAATTTCACTAGATTCTCATCAATCCCACTTCAAACCTAAGCTAATTTCTCGCAAACCCAAATTACCCAAATCATAATTACAGAATCAAACAGATTCTTTTTCGTATTTCAATCTATCTATTTTCTTACCTTGTCTATCAATATTACTCATCGGAAATTCATGGTAAGAAAGAAGAAAAAAAGGAATCAAAGAAGAGATTCGGCTTGTGAAGAAGAAAAAACAGAGCAAAACATAATTTTATAAATTTTGGGTTTGAGAAAAATTTTCTCATAAAAAATGGGAAAGCGCGTGAAGTTTTACTACCGTAGATTTCACATTCAAATAAGACTGAAAAATTGGATTTCACTATAGTTTTCACTATTCAATTCCTATAGGGAGGGTGGTTAGCCCCAGCCACCCAGGTGTTTTAAAAGTTTATTGGATTGTATGTGTGAGGGATATTTTAATCCACTCACCCAAATATATTGACCTCCACCGGTCCTAGTTATGGAGTTAGAGTAGACTACTACTTTTTTTGATGTCATCTAATCTCGTTTTGTTCTTCCTCTCCCACAAAATCACTTTTTAGTTTACCAAACAACAACTAAACCTTGAATAATTCAATAAACAAATTGCGAAACTAATTGCAAAATAAATTTTGTAACATAATAGTAAGTAATACACAATTGATGCAAAGATTTAAAAGAGATTTAGGACTCTACTAAATTACTAATTGTCCTAAACTCGTTAATGGGAAGATATCCCCATAATCACAAGTTCTACGAGAGTTCTTCTTCGTTTAATCACCGTTTTCAATCATTCACGCAAATCAATTATTAATATTTGATACTCTAACAACTTCAGTTCATCGTCATTAAATTAATTATATCGATACGTATTCCTCATGAAATCACTGTTATGTCGCATGGTACCAACTTCAACGATCATATTCGTGGATAACTCAATTTTTTTTTTTTACGTTCATTGCATGTCCGGGAAACACTCACGGAAATAGATTCCTTGGTTATTTACGAAATAACTATTTTGTTCTGGCGGCAGGGCTTCAACTGCATGAGGATAAGATGGCATTTTAGTTATTATGAGGCGATAAATCTATCTACATATTTCCAATTGACGAACTGCGCTTCATAATTGTTCCTTTCATCGTCGAAACCCACATTGGTACCGGTATTACCATCAAATTCTGTTGTTGCTAAGCTTATGGATATATATGGACTTTCTAGTTGTGGGAATTCCATGAATTGATCATCATCCAAGTTATAGTATTGATGCTTACTGAAACCAAGCTGATCTTGATCACCACAACCAAAATAATTATGGTGGAAATTGGCATTACCTTGCTGCTGATGATGATGATAACTAGAATCATCTAATTGTACTAAGCTACTACTTGTGGCATTACTATCAAATGCTTGATAGCTTCCACCTTGGTAGTTGAAGTTTTGAGCATCTGCCTTTAGGTAATAAGCATGATTCCAAGCCTCATATCGTTGTTTGTGGCTTGGAATTGGTTTCTTGAATGCTCGACAAACAACCCATCCTTCATCCTATATCTATTCGTCGCAATAAAAATAGTTAGTTAACATCCATAATTAGTAACTATGAAATATGAGTGCATTTGATAACTTTCCCGAGGAGGTCCACGTTCAGATGTTGGGAGTCGATATTCATGCATAATCCAGTCACTTTTCTTTCCATCAAGTGTCCGACCCCTAGTTAGCAATTCGGGATTCGGCAAACGTACGGAACGGCAAACGTACGAGTATTATACGGTTTTGTAAAATTCAGATTCGGTCCAAAATTCGGTCAACGGGACGTGATTCGTCATTAATTCGGAACGGCATACGTACGTGTATAATTCGATTTATAAATGTGAGTTCGGCTCTGAAAATTCGGTATCTATATATAACAAATAATTTGTATTTATAAGGTCATAGACCAATTTTTATGCATATGTGTGAGTTATTTAAGGAAAAATAAACTCAATACGATGATATTAATAATATATACAACATTAGTTATCCAAAAGGACGTCGTATGGTGGTTTAGATGCTTGGTTAGTGAGTTTGAGATCTCTCTCACCTTCACCTCCAAATCTCTTCAGTCGTTTTTGTTTCATAAAAATTACAACACGTCTAATATTCGGTCGTGTATGTTCGGGAGGCAGTAAAGCCCAAAAAGTGGAGTCTTTGAAAAGTAAAAGCTAAAGAATTTATGGCGAATTAAGCGGACGTATCATTCGGGATACGTAAAATTCGTGAACGATTCGCGAATAATCCGGGAATGCCACATAATACGCGACTTGGATTCGGAGTTGCAAACGTACGTGAATAAGACGGTAAAATTCGTGATACGGAAAAATTCGCGAACTTACTAACTAGGGTCCGACCTAAAGACTACGGTCTTTCGCAATGCAAAGTTAATATAAATTTGTAACACAATACATAACAAAGTTAATAGTAAAATAAATTTTATAAAATAATACATAGTAAGTAATACAAAATTGATATAAAGCTTTATTACTAATTGTCCCAAACTCGTTAATGGGAAGATATCCCCTTTAGACGGATCATTAACAACAGTTCCCACGTCTATCGGACATCAGTTTAATGTTAAGTTGCAAATTAACTAGTTGGTTTGTTTTTTTATATGTCTTTCTCATGCTTTTATATATTTAGTGTTTTTTTAACATATAAGATATGTTTTCATAAATAAGTTAATATAACTGCAAACTGAAAATACATTAAGATAAATAAGGATATCTTACTAAGCATTTGTATAATATTTTTCCAAAAAAATATTTTTTATTATTTCTAAAGTTATTATGAGTCAAGTTAGGACGTTTCTAATCAATGTAATTTCAAGGGGAATGTGATATATATGTATGTAAGTTAAGCTATTTTCATTTCGTCTAATATAATATATATATATATATATATCATTTATTACTTCTAAAGTTGTTATAAGTTAAGTTAGGTCGTTTGTTATCAAATAACCCCAATACTTATAGTTTTCAATACCATGTGGCAGTACTTTTCTCCCTACAATGTTGTGTCGTTATCCCAAAGAAAAAGGTCGAAAGATCAATAGAAGAAACGTGAGAACTTTCATGTTTTCAAAATAAAGGACTTACGTTCGAGAATTACTATATATACGAATTCAAAATATAGTCCATTCTGCGAGCGGAGAGGAAGAAAAGAAGAAGAACTCTAGTTTTTTCTTTTTTCTAATTTTTTCTATTTTTTTTTCCTTTTCTTTAGATCTAAAATTTCGTTTACTTGATTTATGAACCAGTAGAGAAGTTTTCTTTTTCACTTTCTTTTCCCTCTGTTTTTCAAAGTATTAAAGTTCACATCTTCTTCATTTATGTAGTAGTATTTGTAATTTTATTAATTAATGAAAGGGGTTTTCAAAAATAGTGGACTCAACTTATCAATTTTGAAGTTGTCAAAACAGAAGCCTGAACTAATGAATCATGATGATCATGATCATCCTTCATAACTTAAGTAAATAAAAATATTAATGTAAAAATGTGCAAGAATAAGGAAAAAGAATATTGGGCATTGCATCCCTTACCGGTTCCAGACTCTAGTCCCTCTACCTTTTGGAGTTGTCATAGGTGAATTTATTGTTAAGATTTAGTATTTAAATTTACCATCAAGTTTTGAGCTAGGAAAAAATCGTGAGAAAAGTAGTGCAAGATTAGCAATTAATTTATTTACTTCCACTGATTCAAAGTGATTTTACAACACTGTATGTACTTAGACGACCGTTCATATTGTGGAATTCGAGGCCAAAAAAACCGACATCTATAGTTAAATTCCAATTTAAGGTCCTACTTTTAATTTTGATTATATATGTTATTTCAACTTAAGAAGATTGTCCCTAGGACTCGGAGATGTAGGTATGAGCCTATAAGAGCACATGTCATGTTCAGGTAAGCATAGTTTTTAAAATCGTAAAACAATTTGAATCTTACGATTCGCTTCAAAATTTTCCAAAACGATTCAAATCTTAACTATGAATCGATTCAACCGTGAATCTTACGATTCACATTTTGACTCATGTGATTTGCATCGATTCATAAGTCAGAAAAATCTAAATATGTTCTTTCCATGTGATTTTTAATAAAAATAATTTTTTGAGACATTTTAACTCGCACTAGAACACAAATTCGGACTCAAGAGCCATGTCCACCTAATTAAGTGCCCAGCCACTGATCTGAACACTAAATTGTGTGATGTATTCTTCATTATTCAATCAATAATACAAAAACATACATTTAAACTTATTTATCTGTCCCTTAGGCTTCCTCTGATTAGGTTGGATTAGGCTAATAACTGTAAATATGTCTCATTGGAATAAAATCATACTGTATAAGATTACGAATATCATAGCTTAATCGCTAAAAACAATATTGCATTTAAGGGCTCATAATCCAAAGATACATTACCCGATGATTATCAGAATTCAGAACTAAGCCGCTATATTTACAAACTGAACTGATACTTTTCAACTAAAACAAAAATTCAAAATCACCAATCAAGCTTAAAACTGTTATTTTACATTACTCCAGAAAAAGGTTAGTAGCAATGACTTGCATCGTCTTTACAAACTAGCCTAATCCAATTTTGATTTTTTCTTTACGGTTGGGAGTTCATATTTACCCAACCGTGTTAGAGCACTGCTCGGTCGAACTCGCAAGCGTTGCTATCTCAAGCTTGTTTGTCAAGTTTAGTTGATCAAAACTATTGTCTTGATTTCTAGTCTACTTATAGGAGTTTCAGACTAGGATAGATTGTGTAGTTGAGCTTTAGACTTCACATCGCTTACAACTGAAGACGAAGATCTATTGAAGAACTTGAATGAACTTCATCAACAAGAGGTATGCGGAGAATAAAACTTATCTATCACTCAGAAGTCTATTTTATTATATTTTATCTCCTATTGAGACAAAAGTCGTGTAGTGATATAGATTTTTACATGATACACATTTGCTATTTCGAGTTGAGTATAACTCGCTTATCTATTTATCGAAATATGTGTTGGTAGATTTTTGCTTTAGCTACATTCATCATTATTCTTGACGAGTTTAGTTGGAAATAATTTATTTGTTGGAAACTAAATAATAATTCAAAAGATGATCATGTGGAAATTGCCTTGAAAAATCTTACATGATTTGTGTGAAACAATCATTGGATGTCGACTTGGACAGTTTTGTATTGATCATTCGATCACTTGAAAATTGCTTATAAGCTAATGGTTTGTGTGAGATATCCATTGTCGTCTTCTAAGAATGTTTCAATGATTGAAATGAGAGTTTAGAACTAAAACCCATGTCTGGATAAATCACAATATGCGTACCTAGTGTACAAACTGTGTAGGTATGATTCAGGTCCGGAAACCAAGTTTGCATACCAGTGTACGAACGATTTTAACTGAAAAGTCCGGAAACCAAGTTTGCACACCAGTATGTGAACGGTTCTACCTGAGTTAGGTATGGGACAACAGTTTTCGTACCCGTTTGCAAACTTTTAGACAAGACCAAAGTCCGGAACTTCAGTTTGCGTACCCGTTTGCAAACTGAGTGGTGAAATTTCTAAAAAATCGGTTAAGTATGTTTACATACTCATGAACAAATACATTTATGAAATAAGGAACCAATCTTTGCGAACCGTGGCTTAATGTTCATGAACTGATTCTTGTACTTTGTACATTACGATCAATTCAATTTTTCTTCAATTGGATCATATATATGTGATTGTCAACAATTGAACAACTCTATGAAACACAATTAGATTCATTTGATAATCTTTCGTGATTCATTGATCATCATAGTTGATCTAGATGTGTTATATGAATGTGGTTAAAACAAAAGTGTTCATATGTCTAACTTTGGTTAACTATTATTGAGCCAAATCAATATACACGTTTAGGTACGGTTACCCACATCTAAATGAAAGTATATTTCATTTGTGTGTGACAAGCTAAGGCCATCTAACGGTGGAGAGATATTGCTTCGGTTTCAAGCAAACTTAGCTTGTATCTTAAATCATATTTTCATCTAACGTTGAATATGGAATGCTTTGTTTCTAATCTAACTTAGCAAACCCTGATTTGAAAGGCTATATAAAGGAGAATTCTAGCAACTGGGAAACCTAATCCCCACACCTCCTGTGTGATACTAGTTGCGGCTAGAGTTGTTTCTCCTTTGACCTAGGTTTTTCCTACAATTATTATAGGTTAACGACTTGAAGACTTCATTAGGATTCTGAAGCCAGATCCAACTTTTTCTCTGTATTTGCGTATTCCAATCTTACTTGTTCTATTGTGTTGAGTACTATCTTCTCTAAGATTTGCTCGAGATTTACCTCCGATAGGTAAGATATAAAATGTAATCACAAAGCTCTTCGTCTCATTCATTGTGATTCCAAAATAACTTGTTCTACTACCATATAGTTAAGTTATTGTGAGATGATTGATATTTCTAGGTTGTTCTTCAGGAATATAAGACCGGATTATCAATTGGTTCATGTGCACCTTGATTTGTCATAAGACGGAACAAAACTTCATAGGTATTTCTGTGGTAGGCAGATTTATCTATCAGAATAGACATTTCTATGGGAGACAGATTTGTTTATAAGTCTTCGACTTTGGGTCATAATAACTCTTAGTTGTGGGTGAGATCAGCTAAGGAAATCAAGTGCGTACAGTCCTGCTGGGATTCAGAGGCATAAGGAACGCGACTGTACCTTGATCAGTGTGAGATTGGTTAGGGCTCAACTACATTCCAGTTCTAAGTTAATTTGTAGTAGGCTAGTGTCTGTAGCGGCTTAACACAATGTGGTGTTCAAATCTGGACTAGATTCCGGGGTTTTTCTGTAATTTTTACGGCGATGGTGTTTGAAGTATCATAGGTTGAACGGCCAAAGCCTCCTTAGTGCCTGAGATGGGTCCTTCTATTGAATGTTCATATATTCTTCCAATTTGTACGGCGGTGGTGTTTATGTCCCTTAGCATTATGAATGCTAAGGCATCTGCGTGTCTGTTATCCTTTCGATAGACGTGCCTGAATATTACGTTGCTGATCTTTGACGCGTGTTCCTGAGCTAGCTTTAGATACGAAGATAACACTGGATCCAAAGTTTGGTATTTGAGTTCGATTTGTCTAATGACCAACTGCGAGTCACTAGTCAAACAAACATCTGACAGGCCTAGCTCCCGTGCCAAGCGTAGACCATGTATGACCGCCTCGTATTCTGTGATGTTATTGGTGTATTGTTCGAATTCTAACCTGAATACGTAGATGAGTCGGTCTCCGGTAGGGGTTGTTATTACAATCCCAATGCCTGCGCCTTCTCCATTGGAGGAGCCATCTACGAATATTTCCCATCTTCGTGAGTTCTGAGGTTCTAACAGGTCCTATGGATCTTGCTTGTCTTCCTCCAGTCCTGGGATATCGTCTATCTCTGCTTCGTCGTTGAGAGGTAGGTCCGCCAAAAAGTCTGCTAAGATTTGTGATTTCTTAGCCTTCCTGGTTTCAAAGATGATGAGGAACTATTTGATCATGGCATTCCATTTTTCCACCCTTCCAATCTTTTCCGTGTTGTCGAGGATTTGACCTATCTGAGCCTTCGTGAAGACTCGGATAGTATGTGCGTCAAAATATATCCTTATTTTTTGTGTTGCCACTACTAAGGCAAATATAAGCTGCTCCACCTTAGTGTAGTTACGCTCCGTTGAACTGAGTGTCTTGCTGATGTAGTATATGGGCTTTTCTCCTTGTCCTTGGTCTCGTACCAATACTGCGCTCACAACGTAGCTTGTTGCTGCTAAGTACAAGGTGAGAATTTTACCTGGCTCCAACTTCTGTAGGATGGGCACTGAAGCCAAGTATTCTTTGATCTTCTGGAAGGCTTTTTCACACTCCGTGGTCCACATGAACCTGCTTCCTTTCTTTAGTGTATCGAAAAATGCTTTGCATTTATCCGATGATCTTGCTATGAATCTTCCCATGGAGGCTAAGATTCCATTTAGCTTTTGTACTCCTTTTAGTGTTTGTGGAGATGGCATTTCCATTATTGCTCTGACCCTTTCGGTGTCCACTTCTATTACTCGCTTAGTTACCAAGTCCCTCGGAATTTTCCTGAGGTTACTCCGAATATGCACTTCTCCGGATTTACTTTCATGTGAAAGTTTCTCATGGCTTCAAATATCTCTCTTAGGTCTGACAGGTGATTTTTTGCCTCTTTGCTCTTGACTAGCATGTCGTCCACGTAGACCTCTAGTATCTTGCCTATCCAAGGCCTAAAGATCTTGTATACCAATCGCTGGTATGTTGCCCCCGCGTTCTTTAGTCGATATTGAAAAAGATGAAGAGAGGGAGGAAAAGAAGAGATGAAGAAACCTTTTTTTTAATGTTTTTTGAAAAAGCGAAGGTCTAACATCCTCACCCAATATTTCGATTAGCAATCACTAGTACAGAAATGGCATTTAGCCACGCCAAGTATAAATTTGCCTGTCAGGCCTTTTTGGTTTTGGCGTGTCTATAGGGTATACTTCTACCCTACAGACACGCAATGTTCAATGGGCGTGTTCATATAAGTGCTTTCAGCCACGCCAGGGCTACTAGCGTGTCAAAATTTCAACCGTTTAGTCACGTTAACTTCAAATTTTTGATTGGGCGTGTTTATAGACCAGTCTATGGCCACATTAGGTATTGGGTGTGTTTATAGACCAGTTTATGGCCACATTAGGGAGTTGTGGCGTGTCCAAAAGGTTAGTCACGCCATTTAAGGTGTGGTTTTAAAGTTGGTTCATTAGACACGCCAGTATATGCATGTCCATAGTGTACGATTTATTGACACGCCAAATTCAAAGTATGGCCAAAAAGTTCTTCTTTGGACACGCCGGTATATATGTGTCCATAGTGTACGATTTATAGACACGCCAGTATATCGTGTCCATAGTGTAGGATATATAGACACGCCAAGTTGAAAGTGTGGCGAAAAAGTTCTTCTTTGGACACGCTAGTATATGTGTGTCCATAATGTGCGTTCTAAAGACACACTGGTTTTATAGCGTGGCTAAAAATTTCGTTTTGAAAAAATTAATAAAAATCTTTCGCCCATATTCGAATGCATGACCTCGAAGATTTAGATAACGTACCAATCCACCAAGCTGGCCATTAGATGTTTATGATTAGTGTTTTGAAAATACTAGATTGGTTGAACTACTCAACATTTAAATAAACACGCCAAGTTGAAAGTGTGGCCAAAAAGTTCTTCTTTGGACACGCTAGTATATGTGTGTCCATAATGTGCGTTCTATAGACACGCCGGTTTTATAGCATGGCTAAAAAGTTCGTTTTGAAAAAATTAATAAAAATCTTTCGCCCATATTCGAACGCATGACCTCGAAGGATTTAGATAACGTACCAATCCACCAAGCTTCCCATCTTTAGATGTTTTTGATTAGTGTTTTGAAAATACTAGATTGGTTGAACTACTCAACATTTAAATAAACACGCCAAGTTGAAAGTGTGGCCAAAAAGTACACACAAAACCCTCAAGACTAATTCCCTAGCTTTCTCTGGAATAGATTCTGACTTGCATGTTCTGCAAGTTATTGGGTTCTCCAAAACTATTTCTGCAAATCTTCTAAACACCTATAATCAAAATTTCTTTGGTAATACGTTGCATTGGAATGCTATAAATAACTTGGAAGTCTGCAATTTGGTTTCTAAAAGATCCTACTCCTGGACTATGTGTGCTATCAAAATTTCCTCTCATCTACCACACTGCATTTCTGGTAAGATTTTTCATTGCTCTCTCAAGCATTCCTGTACTAATATGTTATTCTATCTTTATAACTTCAAAGTTTCCTATGCTACCAGTTGGAGTAGTTCATATGAATTCCCAGATAAAACTATTAACCCCATAAAACAATTTCAAACCTTCATGATAACGAGAAAATTTCCAAAGGTGTCTAGTTTTTTCTAGTTATTCCCAAAAATGTTATAAATTACCAAAAGTGTTTGAATATGTACCCATTGCTTGATATTGTGTACACAATATCAAGAATCCACACCTATAATGTGTACACATTATACCTTTTTCGGAATTTTTAAAAAACTAGACATTTTTAGTAAATAACTTTCTGTAGAAAACACTTTTGGGCATAAACCCCTTTCAAATTCCCCCTGCTATTTACTATAGTCACCATATCAAGCTCAAAACCAAAATTAAACACAACAGCCACTCAACCAAGCATAATACAATAACCCAGAACCACATATACATTCAATTGAACATCATTGTCTTTAAAACCAACACTATCAAATCCAAAATAAGCACCACTAGCATTAATTGTTTATCCATGAGAAACATATGCAATATTCAGCCAAAAAACATTTACAGGAATACTTACTTTACCATCTGGAAGGGGATTGTTGAATACTGGTCAAGCTCCTGGTGCAACCCCAGAGGTCCCCACACCACTTCCAACAACCTTCTTGTTAGCTCCACTCCTTTCTGGTGCAGCCCTCCTCCTTGGCACAAAATAGTTTCCCCTAGGAGGAGGCATAGGCACTACTACATCCTCAGGAATCTTATTAGAATCAGTTATCTCCCCTGGTCCGAAGATTGCAATATCATAAGCATCCTCTGCCAACTGTCGCATCACTGGTGCCAGCATGAAGATATTGGGGAATACTACCACATCATTGGGGAAACCATGAGTGTCATTCTCCCGAATCTTAGCTTTGCATGCAACTGGAACTGGTGCAGAATAAAACCCCTGTCTAGCACCACCACAAACCACCTGCTGCTCCCCTACATGCACCACACCTTCATTAATCACAAACCGGCCTTTGTCAGGATGAACGACATACACCACCCACCCTTCATCAGCCCCTTGGAGTTGAGGAAGTTGAGGATCCAACGCATAAACACTGACACTATCATGCATAACAACCCTATCCTCTTTGACTTCTCCAACACCTCCAGTACCAACTTGCATGTTTGGCTTTGGTTCCTCACTGCTGCTACTGCGTATCTCTACTACCTGTCAAATTGGAGAAATGGGGGAATCCCAATCAATAACACCATCACAGTTACTAATAAAGCCAATTACAACTATGAAATTCACTTTCAACACCTTGAACCCAACAATTCTTCCATGATTATCAAAAATCAATACCTGGTTTTCTTGCATATTCATCTTAGCCTTCTTTTCCTCTGGTCTACCCATGGATTCCTGATTTGTAGACATGGCTGGGCGATCATTCAGATTTAGATATGCATTATAACCTTGCTTAGACATAGCTTCAACAATTGGAACACTGAAGGGATTTTGCGGAGATGGAATGTGGAAGTTACAGAGTTACAAAATTGGAAATTAAAACTGATTTCTTCCAAACAGGCCTTATGGACGAGAAAACCAACAGTTAACACATCTCACCCATCCTTTTTCAATCCTCGAGATCAATTAGTTGAGATATCGTGGAGGCACATGCCTACTAAGTGCATGCAAAGACCTATTGAACGCCACCCCAACTTATTGGCCGTTAAGAGGCGGCAGCAAACACTTGGAAGCTATTTTGCAAGCGGACTCTCTAAGAGGGATACCCGTGACTCGAAGTCGAAACCCAGTACCGAACCGCAGCTTCCCTCAACTATTTTCATCAGAGACGGGCTTGAAGTGGCAAGTGGAAGCCCAATTACCTTAAAACTTATATAAGAAGACGTTGTCATCCTTCTGAACAAGCCCATCCTTATGAAAAAATTAATAAAAATCTTTCGAACGCAATATTCGAACGCATGACCTCAAAGAAGATAGGTAACGTATTAATCCACCAAGATGCCCATCTTTAGACGTGTCTATAGGGTGTTTTGAAAAAAATAAACTGGTTCAGCTACTTAACATTTTAATAAACACGCCAAATCAAAGTGTGGCCTGTTATAATATGCATGGGATATGGTGGCTATCCACTTAGCACCATTAGTTACACCAAGCACCTTGTTACACCAAGCACCTTGTATAAGCTACTTAAGCAATAATAAGCTACTTTGTTGGATGAGATTAACACCTAAAGCTAGTGGGTGTTGAATTGCATGGTTTGCAAGCTAGAGGTGTTATTGCTACATCACATCCTACATGTAGTGTGACATGTAATACTAGGTGGTGTATACAAGCTAACACCTTAAGACTTGTATAAATATCTCCCTTAGGCTATTGTATTTTGTATCCCAATTTCTTAAGTGAATAAGAAATTCTCCATTCTCCCTTATTACTTCTCTTAATATCCATTTTGAGTTTAGTGGTTAATTAGTATTTGCTTTAATTATTGTTAATAATACTTTGGAAACGTAATATGGCCAAAAGTTTCCTTTTTTGGACACGCTATTATATGAAGGACTGTTCCAGCAGGAAAAGCATTTTTAGCAGGTTGCAATGAAGCCTCCCAACTGGTGCTGCCATCTCCTAGTATGCATAAAACATAAAGAGTTAATTAGACCCCAAAGATAAACATCAAAGTTTGGTGACCCATAGATACTCCCTTAATGGCAGTTCCAAAGAGGGTAAAAGTTTTAATGGGAATTAGGTGTTGAAAATAGGTCTTGATAGGGTAATGATGGTTATTAGAGTGAAGGGGACACAAATGGCTTTGAATGGGCGTAGTTAACAAAGTGACATGACGGCTAACTAAGCGCCATAAATAGAATTGAATTGGCACAATGGGGTATTTGAGGGGTTAATTAGCAGAGAGATTACCATTTTCAGAGAGATCTTTAACAAAAGAGGAAAGGTTTAGGTTTAGCAAACTAAATTGAGAGTATGGCTGATCCTGCCCAGAATTCAACCAATTCCATCGAAAATCTTCCAAATGCACCACCAGTAACACCTGAATTTGCACAAGCCAAGTCAATTCTCTCATCCCTTCTTTGAGCATAGAGGAATTGCAGCAGTTAAGAGAAGATGCACAGTCTGAAATTGATCATCGGATTCAAGAGAAAACTCGTCCGAGAGAGGCAAAAAAGGTTGTTCATGAGCGGAAGAAAAGGAGATTCGAGGCTCTCTACAATGCATGGCTATCCAAGTTCTTAGAATGGCAAGAACGGAAGGATGAGGAAAAGGCTGAGAAGCAGGCCAAGACCCCAAAGTTTGGCAGTTCAACAGAAAGTGATTCTGAGGCCTCAGAAGGGTATGAGTATGAAGTGGAGGAAGTGGATACCAGTGACCTAGATTCGGACGCTGCGGAGGACAAGCAAAGGATGAATTCTTATCATGATGAGAAGGCGAGAAGGCGATTTGAATATGAACTTGCCAATCCCAAGATTTTTGCTCGCACCATGAGTGAGGGTGAACCTGTTGCAGTGAAGGTAAGTCGTTGAATCGCTGATCTCGATGATGAGTCAAGTGAGGAAGAAAGGGAAGAATGGGATGAGGATAGTGATGATGAATCATCATCCAGTGGGACTTCTCCTGCACCATCTGATAGCGAGGACTATGGTGAAGAGGGTCTGGATACTGATGAGGATGAACGGTGGTAAGCTCATCAGAGTTACCAGGAAAGGCTAGATTTTCAGGCATTGCATAAATCCTGAAAATGATCAACAAGTTTTTTGCAAAACAACTTTTCTGGTAATTTTCCTTCCTTTTACTCTTCCCGATGTTGGTGCGAAAGATGGTAAGTTTATTTGTATTTTGAAAGTTGATGCGGACGGTATTGGATTTCTTCCGCAAGGTTCCCTTCAGCAATACTTCCTCCATGTCTGTTTCTGTTTCGCACATGCCCTTTTATGACCTTCATGCACCTTTCAAACGGATACATCCATCGAAAGAATACAGGTGTAGATGGGGAAAAACGATTTGCTGGTTTTTAAGGAATTGAGGAGACGACCGTACAGAGGAGACTCCTCGAACCGAGCGAAATATTAAACCTCACACAGATGCACCACCGCAAAGGGGGTGCTTTAGATTCGAGAGATCAATCTGTAGTACTCTGGACTAAATCAAGACAATGACCGTTCCAGAGTAAATTCGATCACAAGAGAGGATGGTTTGATCTGTAGGAGGGAAGCTGAGAAATGTGTGGAATCAATGGTAATTAAAGATTGTGGGTGTGTGAATTCCGAATACGATAAGCTCTGAGTGATTGAAATTGCTCAATTGAGAGTAGTTTCTCAATTGATGAGTTGATGATCTCGTGTTGTCAGTTTGACGTGAGATTGATGATACTGATGATGCCGATGATTCAATCATGATTCAGAGACTTATTTATATTGCTGGAATTGTAGACACCATGATTCCATGAAGTGTGGCAGTTGATGGAATCAAGGAGTGGGGAAGTGGAGATCGTGTTTGAAACCAGTTGCTCAACGTGTGGAGACTTGGTCGATTTTCCACCCACTACCTCGTGAATTCCTTCAACTGATTGCACGACTTGCTCACATTCCATCGTGTGTTTGAACACACGTGCCGTAGACCGCCAGACCAAAAATCCTAAGTGATATCCCCCAAGTGACATGATTGACGTCTCGTGGTTTTTTATTCATGATGGGAAGATGAGTCCATGTAATTGTTGAGTTGAACATGATGTTCTGAAACTCATGAATTGAACATGTCATGAGACAGTTCTTACGATGAAGTGAGCAAGTATTGCTCATTCGATGGATCGCTGAATATTGATTGTTGAACCAATATTGAGCAAATATTCCTCATCTGAGCAAGTGCTGCTCATGTGATGAATTGTTGAATATTTGATCGTCTGAGCATGTGTTGCTCATCTGATGGATTATTGGCAGCGTACCAAAAATATTAATTAGAATACTAGTCGTTGAACCGAGCATAATTAATAAAATTAATGACCATGAGGTCGTCGTAAAATTATTAAGGTTGGAATCTGGAATGATGATCCTTGGATTTAGAAACCCTAATTTGATCAATTGATGATCAATTCATGGTTCGTCAGAATTTTAACTATGGGACGAAGGAGGGACCGACTACATGGGATCGTAGATCAACCATGTAGTGTCCATATGCTCACGTGAGCAAATACAAAGAACTCCTGAAGAGTTGACGATTTGTTGGTGGAAGAATGATTAAATGCTGGCTTAATCATTTATTCAAAATACTCGTCTGAGCCTTAGGTGAGAAAACCTAATAAATTATGACGAGGCGAGGGACCGACTATGGAGTCATGAAACCGGC
Source organism: Papaver somniferum (assembly GCF_003573695.1). Taxonomy (NCBI): domain Eukaryota; kingdom Viridiplantae; phylum Streptophyta; class Magnoliopsida; order Ranunculales; family Papaveraceae; genus Papaver; species Papaver somniferum. Next base: position 35,802,918 of record NC_039364.1, read on the forward strand.
CCTGGGTTGTCCCGTGACCGCCTGACGATCACTTCATGAAAATCCAAAGTGTTTGGGAGAGTTTTGGACCTAATACGAGCAATTGTGCAAATTAGGTCAAAAATGTGAAAATTGATGGGACCGGCTTCCATGAGCCAAAGAGACAATCTTGGTAGGTCAAGATAGCGTGCTCATGTCCCCAAGGCATCCGCGTCTCATTCCTCAGAATTTTGGTATTTTCTGGCGTGCAATTGAGCATCCATTCGAGAAAATATGTCAAAATTAGGGTTTCGACGAAACTGAGGAAAAACACCATGAGATGATGAAAAATAATTATAAAATAAGGAATGAGGAGTCGTGGGACCGTCGTGGTAAAGGCATGGTCGGAAGGTCGTGACCACGGTCCCGTGGTGCCTTTTCCTTAATTTTATAATATTTTGATGATTTTATGAAAAATTCATGAATTTTGAGAAATTTGATGAATTTTGGGAGTTTCCGTGAATTGAAGGAGTTTTCATGAGTTCAAGGAAGCAAAAGATATTAAAATAATAAAAAAAAGGGCGTGTGGGACCGTGGAAGGCATGACTGGCCGGCCAGGACCCGGTCCCACAAGTTTCCCTAATTTTATAATGATTTTATGAAAAAATCATGAATTTTGAGAAATTTGATGAATTTAGGGAGTTTCCATGAACTGAAGGAGTTTTCATGAGTTCAAGAAAGCAAAAATATTAAAATAATAAAACAAGGGCGTGTGGGACCGTGGAAGGCATGGCCGGCCGGCTTGGGCCCGGTCCCACGAGTTTTCATAATTTTTTAATATTTTTTAGGTATTTTTGATGATTTGAGGGAATTTTCCTAATTTGAGAGAAACACCATGAAATCAAGGAATTTGATGAATTTAAGGAAAACTAATAATAAAATAATAAAACAAAGGGGCGTGTGGGACCGACTAGGGCATGGCCGGCCGGCCAAGGCCCGGTCCCACAAGTTTTCATAATTTATATTATTTTATTATTATTTGATGATTTGTGCAAAAATACCACGAAATCAAGGAGTTTTTTCATGAAATTAGAGAAATAATAATAATAATAATAATAATAAAATAATAAGGAACCGTGGGTGTGGGGCCGGTTGGCCAATGGTCACGCCCACACTCCTTTCCTTAATTTTATATTATTTTTTATGGATTTATGGAAGTACCATGAAACCGAGGAGTTTCCTCGAGACGAAGGAGATTTGGTAAAATGAGAGGATTTTCATCAAATCATGGAAAATAATAAAAATGCATTAAAAATATAAAACTGGCGTGGGATTGACCACGACACGGTCGGTTGGTCGTGTGTCCGTGCTCCCAGCACCCTGGTCAATATTTTAATTATTTATTATTTTCTTCTCTATTTTGCATAGGTTCATCGTTTCGTTGTATTTTTGAAATACTCGTTCGTGCGGTGACTGTTAGTGTATCATCGTTGAATACACTTTCACCATTTGAATAGGGGCTTACTTAGAGGTAGCTTAGGCGCCCGGTTGTTGATTATTTATTACTAATTGTGGAATTCGATGGAGAATAATTCACAAAACTGAGCAATAAGATGTTTATTATTAATTCATAGGATCAACTGAGGATTCGACTACGAATTCAGAATAATAAAATGAGCATTACCATTCCATAAGATCGTATATTCGACCATAGAATCTGAGTAATTAAGATTTACCTATTACCATTTATGAGACCAGTTATGGATTCGATCATGAAATCGGAGTAATGAGATAATATAGTTATTGTTATTCTATGAGATCAAGCGTGGATTCGATCATAGAATTAGAACAATTGTTATCGCCATTCCATGGGACCAGTCGTGGATTCGACCATAAAATAGGAGCAATTATGAATAATTAACTTTGTGGCTCCATACTGTAGAGCAAGCTGTCTAGGAGCATTAATCATCCCGATATGAGCTTGTCGGTAAGTCATATCCTTTATATAGTTAGGGTAAACTTGTTGTTTGTTCCTGAAGACGTTATCGCTCTATACTAGCAGAGCAAGCTGTCTAGGATCAGTCCATCTCGTGATGCTATATAGAAATAATCACTGAAAGTATTCAGTATTCATGAGGTATGCCGTTGTCCAGTCGTGAGACTACATATCCACATGTACTCCAAGAGAAAGTACTCTCCGTTGAGAATTCGATGAGAGACCCGTGTCTCGATACTCACGTCTGATTGCTGAATCAGAGCTTCGTATAATTATGAGTTTACGAATTTATCCCTTGTTGAAAATCCACCATCTACAACAGGACCACAAATTTGCACTTCCCTGGTAAGATGCACAGTTAAATGAACCATGATGTCGAAAAAGGATGGAGGAAAGTATTTCTGGAGAAAGCACAACGTCACAACGAGATCCGACTGCAATCTTTCTAGCTCTGCCACCTTGATTTCTTTGCTAGATATTGCCCTGAAAAGAAACAAAACCTGATAATAGCATATCTTGTTGGCTGCGACATAATTGATTTAATCGCAATGGGAAAAAAATGTTGCATTAGTATGTGATAATCATGCGATTTTAGTCTGATAAGCTTTCGATCTTTTCGATTCACCAGTGTTGAAAAGTTTGAACAGTACCCTTGTGGAACCTTTATCTCGGATAATGTTTCACAGAACTCGTCCTTTTCCTCCGGGCTTAATAAGTGACATGCTTCCTTTAGTATATACCCCCCTTTGCCATTTTCCCAAGGTTGCAACTCGTATCTAAAACCCATCTCCTTCAAGTCCATTCGAGAAGCAAGGTGGTCTTTCGACTTAAATTCATTGTTCAACAATGTTCCAACGATACTCTCGCATACATTCTTTTCGACGTGCATGAAATCTATGCAATAGTGGACAACATGATACCGCCAGTAGGGGAGGAGCCGGAACCATATATTGAAATTTTTCCAGTAGCGCCTTTCGGTCTCTTTCTCCTTCCCCTTCCCCTTTTTTGGGTCGATGGTCTTTTCGATTCTCTTCATCTTTCCACCTCTTCCAGGATTATCCTGCACGAATTCCACCACAATGTTCTTCTGACCCTTTCCCCATTTATTCTTTATAATCTTTACCTCATTGTATATTTGTGACGGGGTCATAAGTTCCGGAGCCTTTTCAGTTTTTTCTTTTCCGTTTAACCCCTTCTGACGTCTGATTGGATGATCGTATGGTGGTATCTTCTATGCCCAGTATAAACCTCTTTTCTATAATGTTTTAGCCTGACATAGTAAGTATTTCTCCCACACACCTTACAGGCGTCTCGTCCCTGGTAGGGGCAACCAAACAGTGTACCGAGAGAAGGGTAATCATTTATTGTCCATAAAACAACCGCATGTAGAGTAAACATCTCCTGTTTCAGCGCATCAAAACATTGGACTCCCTCAAACAATTCCTTGATATCCTCGACAAACGGTTATAACATAACATCAATGTCCTTACAAGGCCCCCCATCGATAATTAATGACAACATGGTGAACTTTATCATCATACACAACTCTGGCGGAAGGTTGTAAATCACTGTCAGAATTTGCCACACACTGTGTTGTTTTTGCATGCCTTTGTTTACGTCAACCCCGTCAGTCGAAATGCCTAGCCCAGATTTCGAGGATCATCATGAATTACGGGATATCTTTCATCTATATTTTTCCATGCTGGTGAGTCCGCCGGATGCCGTAAAACACCCTCTTCTTTCTTTTTGGTGTCGTGCCACAATAAATATTCGACAATTCTCTTTGATTGAAACAACCGTTTCAGTCTTGGGATAATTGGGAAATACCACAAGACTTTTGCCGGAATGTTTTCATAAACCTCGTGGGTGGTGTCGTCAACTTTCCATCTTGATTCCCCACAGGTGGGACACTTGATGTGATCCTCGTAATCCTTCCTATAGAGAATGCAGTCATTGATGCATAAATGTATCTTTTCGTAACCTGAACCCAAATCTCTCATCACCTTTTTAGCTTCATATGTACTTTTCATCATCTCATTTCCTGGAGGGAGCATGGATTTTAACAGCGGTACAAGTTCATTAAATAAATTTTCGGAAGCTCCGTGCTTGCTCTTAAAATTAAATAGTTCACATATTGCAGATATCTTTGTAAAATCGGCACATCCTTCGTATAGGGGTTTCCCAGCATCTTCGAGTATCCGTTGCATCTTCTCAGAATCCTTTGAAAAGTTGTCTCCTAATAAAGCACTAACCATTTCTCTAGTCTCTGCAGCATGTGTTGGTTCATCAGAGTGCGGACCGTCGCTGCCATTACCATCCAGAAGTGTCCACCTTGATGACTCATCTCCTTCTTCGTGCTTAGTCCATACCGCATAATTTTGAATGAATCCAGAAGAAAATAAATGATACTTAACTTTACTTGCCTTGTGCGCGTAGAGGTTGAGACATTTCACACATGGACATAGAAACTTAACTTTGCCCTTGTGGTATGGTTTCCGTTTCCCATTCGCAATATCCTGTTGGTATGTATGCGTAGCAAAATTTATAAATGCATCGACTCCGTCTTGATAACGCGGTTTGGTTCTATCGGTATACATCCAAGATTTATCCATTACTCTATGATCCATTATGAATTCTCAGATACCTGGACGGAGAAAAAACTCGTGAACATCTTGTGAAAATGCTATTGTGGTCCGAATAAAACTACGAACTATCATTGCAAAGAGTAATACGTACACGAAGAGTAATCACAAATCACAATGTGAGTTCAGTTATCATATATGAATCATAAAAATAATCAGAGGTTAGCTACCTACATACAGTTGCATGTGAAGACAATATTTACCCTACTATGACCATTAGAGTTACAATCTCAGTTAACAAAGCAGTACTGAAAAGAATTACTTACACGGTCGATCTGATTATTCCGCAAAGCAAAACTGACAGGGGAATATATGGTTTATCCAGGAGATGAATCAGATGATCAAAGTAAACCACTTGTTTGGTTTTCTAGGGGGAGGTTAGAAGATTTAAGAGTAGAAACATGAAATGATTTAAGACGAGAGAGATGAACACAGAGGGTAAATGGAAATTTGGCAATATTTTTACTAATAAGTATTTGGCAAAATATTTAAGTGTATATCGTAAATAATTTGGTAAAATAGGAAGGTAAAGATCCTTCAATTTTCATGCTGCACGTTCTATGTTAAGAATTTTCTCAGTCAAATCTTGTTATCCTGCTGCATAGTTTTCTGCTTTGACGGCTCTAAAAGACCGGAGTGCGATGCGACTAAAAAGCGGAGTACGTGTTGCTGCAGTTGTTATAACGGTACTAAAGTAAAAAAAGTAACTTTGTAAAAAGTGGAGTACGTGTGGGTACAGTTGAAAAATAAAATCGTAAGAACTGGAAGAAGCTTTGGCCCCAATTAAAATTATGTGAACTAAAACACATTACTCTAATAATTGTGTGTTCTGTCCAATTAGAATTAATATTAACTAAAGATTGATTCATCTAATTAACATAATAGGTTTGATCATTGATGGATTTCATTAAAGTCTCACAATCTGATTCATAAATAATATAATTAAAGTTTTTAGAAGGTGCCAGAGTAACAGCTGCCAGCATAGCCTTACATTCCAGCTCCTCAGCTTCAACTCCTATCTTCATTCCTCCATTGAAGCATTGTCCTTGCACCCGAAAGCAGCTACCTGCACAATTCCTCACTATTAGCCCTATTCCACCTTGTAATGAATCTGACTTAAAGAAGCGTCAAAATGTAGAAGAAACATGATTAGTTCCAGGAGACACAAGTTTATCAATGCCATATATTGACATTGTCCTATTTGGAGTTATGTTCTGAAAAATCTATGAACATCAAATAATCCAAACTGATGTTAGAAACAAAAAATTGTCCAAACTGAAACCATTAGCAATTTATTAATCTCATGTCTAGTAATTCCTGCACCAAAGGTAATATTGATATTTAAAACCAACCAAATAGATCTAGCATAACCACATTCAAGGAATAGGTGATTACTGGATTCCACAGGATGATTACACAAACTGCAATGCAATGAAGTGACGATTGCAATGCCAAATAAGAGTATGAAGTCCGATTCACCCACCATTGTGTTCTGGTAGTACTCCGTAGCTGGTGGCACTCCGAAAATATGAATACTATGAAGTAAACGATTTCATCAAATGTGAATGCTTCCCCCTTTTCCTCTAAGTAGCGCGCTTTCACGGCTTCGTGCTACAAAAATAACAAACAAACTTATTTGGTTACATATAAGTTGAAAAAATTATTGTGCCGAATAAACCATAAAGATATATACAAGTTGTAGAGGGGACAAGCTATGGTGGCTTGCGTGCGATATCCGGTGTTTGATTTTACAAAACCCAGCTACCGCATCTAGGATGATGTTGTTCCTATCCTCGATTTGTTGAACACTTCTTATTTTCGGGTTCCCATAATCTTGGATAAAGTTGTTATGTATCTTCGCCCAAAAGGTCTCGGCCGAGGAGCGATCTACAACTCGACTTTCGGGTGCCCATGCTTTGGTGATTGCCAAATCTTCTACGGAGTCAAACGATGCCATTTGTTGTATGTGGAGGTAGGGAATGAGTAGATTCTCTAATAGGATACAAGTGGAGTGAAGATGGTATTGAGTTTGAAAATTTTGTTACTAGAAAACCACGACACTTGGATTCACTGATTTATTACCCCATCCATACATATATGAAAAGATAACCCAAATTAGTGATCTCACTTACAGAAAAAGAGACATCCAAGATTTTCAAGGAGGATGGGCAGGGTAATTGTAATGGAATAAAAGCAAAAAAAAACATCAAACTTCTCAAACTTATCAGAAAAGATAATAGAGAGCCTCTCCCAAAACACTATACCAGAAAGCAGAAGAAATGGTTGTGAATGAGATAAATGAACATCATATTTGAACAAAAAAGAAAAATCCAAGGAAAACATCAAGCACGAAACTAAAAACCAACAGATAAAGATATGCAATCAATTCTTGACTAATGAGGCTATGTTCTTAATTCATGCGGTTGTACCAGCAGACTGATACATCAAACTCCTAGCCTAGGTTCAGAATCAGCACACCAACTAGATTATCAACCTCAACCCAAATTTGACCACCACAATTAGTCTGCAACAATTTCAGTAGGCGTCTAATTAGAACTGACAATCAGTAGTCTAATCCTACAATCCTAAATGCAATATTTTTCTGCTCGGTCTCGCAAAATCCGCAAAATCCCACTTTCCATATATCACCTTGATTTTCGTTTGTCATATTCATGGTAAACATAACCCACCCAATATATTTAGATTTGCATACTAGATATGTATAGGAAAAAAAACACTATATTTAACTAGATTTGGATCCTAGAAATAAGAAATTAGATACCTCGTTCGTAAGTAAAATAAATAAGGAATTAAGAGGATGAGTTCTAATGAGAAATGTGTTGTTCCTGCCAATGGTCTTATTAATAATGATCCTCCTCCTACGAAGGGCTTTGCTTCATGGGATGAATTTGTGGAAAGCATTGGTGATATACTAGAAGATTTTGTCGATGAAGAATGGGAATTAGTTCATAATAAGAAAATTATCCATGTTGAAAATGATCCTCCTCCTAAGGGTTTTGCTTCTTGGGATGCATTTGAGAAAAGCTATGGTGAACATTTGGATAATGATTACAATGAATAAGAACATGGGAAGCCACCAAGACAAACAAATTTATGGCTGAGCGCTCGGCATTGACTAAATTCAAGTTTTTTACATTATTTTTAGTATGCTAATTTTATTAATGTGTAAGCACAATTATGTAGCAGTCCTAGGCCTACTGTTCAATTGTGCTCTCAATTCTGATTTTTTTTTGGTAAAGTTTGTCAGATTTGGCACCGCAATTTATGAAAAATTTGGTTATTTTCTCGGATACAAGACTCAGTATACAGTCCCTATCATATTCATGATCCTATCACTTTAATAGAAAACCCACAACAAAATCATGGTTAACCCTAACATCCAAATCTCTACACCAAGCCCCCTTAAACACATTACTCGTTCATTCTATTTTGTCAAAAGATTGATACTCCAACAGATGAACAATTGACAGAAATTAAACAACATATGCACTTGGAATCTAAAGAAAATATTGCATCCGTAAATATTAAACATTCACAAAAACTATACTTCCAAGCAGCTTTACAAACAGACTAATTAAACATCAAAAAAAAAAAAATTACACTAATGACACAAAACTAAAAAGATATTTAACTATACAAAAGATGATGGATCAAGATGTGATTGAATACCATTCTTGCATAGCAGAACCATGAAAAAAGGACTAGATCAGTTATAATCCCCTTCTTCTTCACTGCTGCTATCGACAATCGTAACCACATCTTTGTATGGCCAATCATCATCGTCATCATCAACATCATCGTCTTCATCTTCATCCTCAAGCGCTGGCCCAAACCAAAATAAGTGTTCTGGATCATCTAAATCATCATCCTCATCCTCCTCCTCATCATCATCATCATCCTCAAAATCATACTCATCATCCTCTTCATCGTCTTCCTCTTCTTCATCCTCCTCCTCTTCTTCATCGTCAACAACATCATAATCATCAACATCTCCAAAACAAGGAACAACCTCGCAACAAAAATAACCAACAATCTCTTTGTCTCCATCAAGAAGAAGAAATCAGAAGGAAGTTACTAGAAGAGCAGTCATTTTGTCTGGTTTGATACTAAAACTTTTAGTTTTTCATACTGAAACCCTAGTTTAGAGAGAGACTTGGAAACGAAAAAGCGGTACTGTCCAGTCTCCCTTCCTTGATCATGTGTTTATACTGTGACACACGTTTTCACTTTACCTCTAGCTTAGCCACGTGCAAACTTGGCTAGTGAACAAGTATGCGGCTTTGGAAAATAAATAAACAGTAATATAAAAAAAATGGATGGAAAATTAAAATCAAGGAATTTATCTGGGTGGAGATACTCCCCGTAAATTTAGATTTGGACGATAAATACTTGCTAAGAATCATGACATCGAAATATAAATTGGTTTACAAGCTCGTCCAAGAGTGACATCGGTAAAAATGGAAAATTACCATTAAGCAATTTGTCTCGGTGGAAATACTCCCCGGAAACTTAGATTTGGACGAAAAATTCTTACTAAGATCATGACATTGAAATAAATAAAAATTGGTTTAGAAGCTCGTCCAAGAGTGACATCGGTAAAAATGGAAAATTACCATCAATCAATTTATCTTGGTGGAGATACTCCGCGTAAACTTAGATTTAGACGATAATACTTGCTAAGATCGTGACATCGAAATATAAATTGGCTTACAAGCTCGCGTAAGAGTGACATCGGTAAAAATGGAAAATTACCATTAAGAAATTTGTCTCGGTGGAAATACTCCCAGGAAACTTAGATTTGGACGAAAAATTCTTGCTAAGATTGTGACATCGAAATAAATAATAATTGGTTTAGAAGCTCCTCCAAGAGTGACATCGAGTCTTGTCGACGAAGACAATCATAGTCGTTCGTGAATTCATAATGCTAACCAATCAAATAAACTAGTTTCACATGATAACCTAACATCCCCAAACATCCTTGCCAATATTATCGGCTGATCGGTCCGATACGACCAATAATGCGATATCATCGGATATTCATATGTATCGCTGATATATCATGTTTCGTCCAGTTATCGCTGATAACTGTCATAAAATTAAAAATTGGTTTAGAAGCATATTCCCGACGAGTGACATCGGTAAAAATTGAAAATCAATCAATTTATCTTGGTGGAGGTATTCCCCGTAAACTTAAATTTGGACGATAAATACTTGCTAAGATCGTGACATCGAAATGTAAATTGGTTTACAAGCTCGTCCATGAGTGACATCGGTAAAAAATGAAAAATTACCATCAATCAATTTATCTTGGTGGAAATACTCTCGAAAACTTAGATTTGAATGAACTATACTCTCTAAGATCGTGACATCGAAATAAAATTTGGTTTAGCTGAATAAGCCATGTCCAAGAGTGACATTGGTAAAAAAACTTGGATATCGAGTCTTGTCGATGAAGCCAGTCATAGTCGTTCGTGAATTCATAATTCCGACCAATCAAATAAACTAGTTTCACCTGATAACCTAACATCCCCAAACATCCTTGCCAATATTATCAGCAGATCGGTCCGATACGACCAATAATGCGATATTATCGGATATTCATATATATGTATCACTGATATTTCATGTTTCGTCCAGATTAAAGGCACAGACATGATAAAATCCTATATTACCGACCAGTATTTTAAAAAATAAATATTGATCTCGGTTCTTTTAATACAAATTTAATTGTAAGAGCTAGATAGAATTGCTTCTAAGATTATGAATTGGGATTTTAATCAAAAAAAAAAATTGCACCAAAAAAACATTTATGATCTTCCAAGGCACTAGTTAGTACCATATTAATAATTTATTATTTTACTTCTAAGAATATGTGAATTGTGAATAAAATAGTGAAATGCAGTTGACTCAGTAGTAAGGAATAAATAGTACTCTATCCAAGTCACCAGTAACAAAGGAATTAGCTAGTACTCCAACAATAAATTAAGTACTCCAGTTTGTAGTGGTATTTTTTGATCTTTGATCTTTTCTACTTTAAAATTTTGTGTAGAATATTCTAGTGGAACCCTGTCCTAAATACCAGCCCCATCACTAAATACTAAAAGTATGTATATGGAACATTCCTATGATTGATTTTTGGCTTTGAGGGGTACATTCATATGGTAGTTGTACTTTGGGACTTCTTGTTATGTGTGACTGAAAGAGAAGTATTATAACAAGAGCCTGTATTGTGTGACCTTCTGGAGTTTATTCTCTCCTTCAAAAGCAGTGTTCTGTCAATTACAACGCTACTTATTTTGTCAATCATCATTACTCAGTTTCTCATTTTTGTTAATCATCACAATGATTCCCTTATTTTTTGTGCGCATGCAAAAGAAGAAGATGTAGGTAGACATAATGAGTATCTTGTGCGGTTGGGTACATGCAAAAGAAAAGATAGATCTCTTGAGTACTCCTCTCCTTCTGATTTTTTGTGCGCATGCAAAAGAAGAAGATCTAGGTAGCCATAATGAGTATCTTGTGCGGCCTTGTTGGGTACATGCAAAAGAAAAGATAGATGTCTTTGGTACTCCTCTTCTTCTGTTTTGCCAAATAATACAGAGAAGATTATTTTTTATTTCTAAAATGTCTGTCACATTAGGTTGGCTTGACCCAAATTTGGCATTGGTGGCAAGATCCCTTGTGGTCCAGTCTTTTCCATAGATTAATGCTATATTTCTTCCATTTTGGTTGCGCCTAAATTAAAATTAAAAATTTGATAACTGTCATAAGGGATTATGTTTATATAAGGTATATTATGGAAAACTGAGTTGACTCGACGAGTTAAGATAATGAAAATTGATTGATTAACAAACAAATATCAAGCAAAGAATTTGAACACGAGCATATATTAAAGAACCAATATTTTTATATTATTCATTTTAAAACTAAACGAAGCAAAATAATACCAACATCCTCGATATTAAAAAACAAAAACCATATTATTCGAAAGTTTCTTTGATAATCTGCTCAACTAAAACCATCGCATCTGGTACTCGTGTTGCAGCGTTAGCAGGCTGTGCTGGAACTTCAAGTACCTTTTCTTCTAGAGGTGTCTCCCTGGGTATTTCTGGTGTGCCAGACACAGTTTCACCAACAGGCTCATTCGAAGGAATGAGAGCATGGACACTATCCATTTCAACAGAAGCAGACGCAGGAAGAGTAAGATTGTCAACATGAGCTTGAACTTCATCTAACAAGGGCATTCCAGGAACCTTACACACGCCATCAATAGTTATGGTGATCCTTAGCTTTCTAGGGACAACCATTACTATCCTTGGAATTGTTTTAATGCTCTCGGTATTGTTCTTATGGGAACTCATTTTCTTCATCTAATATATCAATCTATCTTTTATGCTAGTGTGGTTTGTACGACCTCTTTAATTAATAATATACATATATATATATATGTATTAGAAAAACCCTAATTTTTTTAGGTTAGGAGCATTATCTCCAATTACCTAATTTAGTTGTATTCCGCATATCACTCTCAAATAAACAAAATATAACAGTTTCCATATTGATAAATATATTCTCATATACGAGCACAACACCACATTTATTTTAGTATATAGTATGATTTATCTAAATAAGGAAAAATAGCACGTAAAAGTTGCGCAAACACAACCATGTTGATTGAGTACATATATGCTTTATCTTACAGTAGATCATAATCATGTACTCTTCGCTAATGTGCATGCCTTGGCTAAACTCTTGCCAAATCTGTAGGTATCTGAAGTATCTCTTTCCATGATTCGCCATGCCTAATCTTCTCTGAACAAATTTCTATTTTTGGTGTAATTCCCTCGGTAATTCACACCTGCTCAAATCCATGCGCAACAATTTCGTCCAGCCAAGCGCTATAACCATGCCCAAATTCTCTTTTGGCTTTCGTATATTAGTCAACACCATAAATTACATCTATATATGATTGGAAATAGCAATATATATTGGGATCATTTTTTTTCTTCAAAAGATTAATATACTATGGTCATAACCCTAATTTCTTGTCTTCAAAAGATTAACATACTATGGTCATAACCCTAATTTTTAAATTTACAATGGACACATAAATAAAATGTTGTTAAACAGGAATAAATCTCACACAAACACGTGAAAATATCCGTTTCTTGTTTGGATCATGGATTTTTAAATAAGGCATGCTGATTAAGGATGCGACCATTGGCCAAACGGTGTAACGGTTCGCACCCCTTCGTATTACGCTTCATATTAACCGAATAGATTTTGAAACACCAAAAGACGTGAAAATTTCAACAGGTTTGTTGTGTGGGGACACATATTGCATCCGTTGGATGTCTATATAAGCATTCAACAAAAACGAAATCCTAAATACTTCTACATTAAAAAAAATATTTCACCAGTAATAGTAATGGAAATGTTGTAGGATTTAACTCCAGAGATACTACACCTCCTCCCAAGTATAGAAGATATTTTGGCAAGCAAATGTGTATGCAAAGAGTGGAATTTCGTCCTTGCAGACAAAAGAATTGGACTCCTTTTCGGTTTCACTCAAAAAGTGACAGAAGAAAAAGTTACGCAACTCTTCTACAGAGAACAAATTGAGGAAGATTAATACACCATGATGGGATATTTCCACCAGATATTATTTGGAAACAATGGTACCTGGAATATTATTTGATCCTATGATGAAAACATGTCACACCCAGTCGTTGGATCTTGTAATGGTCTGGTATGTTTTTATGTTTCACACCACGGCATACAAGATCCTATCTATATTATGAGTCCAACAATGGGTGAGCACCTCCATCTGCCACAAATATGCGATCCAACACCAACGCCAAAAATTAGTTGGGATCCACGATTCGTCATAGGGGGGTTCGACTATTGTCAACATACCGGTGAATACAAAGTAGTTCGAATTCAAGTGGACGGTAAAGTGGACGTACACACTCTAGGCGAAAACAGGGGATGGAGGAACATCAGATATTTTCCTTTTACTTTTTAGGATTCAGGTGTGTACGCACATGGTTGTATTTTTTGGATAAATCATTATTTTTATGACAATATTCAGATAGTATCTTTCAATTTGGACAATGAGACATTCCAGTCACATTCGCCACCCCCACATCATATTTATGAGAATGGTGGTTTCAGTACTCCAAAACTTGGAATGGTCTTGTCTGGAGTTCGCCTTTTATTTTACAACATTCACGATATTTATGATCTCCGGATTGGATTTTTGGGCACCCATTTCGGATAATGATATTCATGCACGGGCACCCGGTGTAGAATGGAATTGGGAACTTAAGAGGAGCATTGTCTTGGAAGAGCCTTCGAATCTATGGTGGTCGCCTTATAAGCTTATAGCCTTGGGAAAGAACAACGACGTCCTATTGTAAAACAACCGATGTTTAGCGCGTTATAATGAACTCACCAGAACTTTGACAGAAATTGCGGAGATAAGGTGGGAAAAGGTTAGAGTTATTCCTCACATGAGGAGCGCCGTCTCGTTGAGGAATTTTGGAAGACAATCGGAAACATGTATTGACGATGACAATGCCACAAACATATTCCGAGTGTAGTGTTTTTGTTTTTGTTTTGATTAGAGTAATGTAGTTTGGTGTTCAATATATATGTACTATATATTTTTAAAAGTACTATTTCTCATCTTTGATTTTTTTTTTCGTATCTTGTTTGGACTAAAAGTTGTTTTTGAAATATGAAGAATCAGAGTTGGTCTTATTTTGGTAATAATGGTTGGTATTTTATTTAATGGAGTTAGTACTTTTAAACATATTCGCGACTAATTTAGAGGGGGATTTTCTTTTATGGTGGTCAATTTGGTATATAGGGAGGCATTTCTGTATTCCAGTTGTATTTATGGTTATAAATTTTGCGAATCTATAGGGAGACTTTTATGTGTTCATTATTGTAGAAAATATGATATCAAAGACTTGATGAAAGGAACACAGAACTAAAACTCAAACAAACTTCTCTTGATTGATGTATTTCGACTCATGGATTGATGTATTTCGACTCATGGCTCAACAGCCTATTTATATGAGTAACAAACTTGACTCTCAAGAAAAATAACTTTCCAAACATAATCAAACTCTAACAAAGAAACTTCTAGACAATTCTCATGTAAATAAACTCTTAAAACCAGTAATACTTGCAACCCAAATAAACTTCTATAAACCGTACCATGTCAACAAGAGCTGTTGATCCATTCACTTCATGTCAACTGTACCAGTTGACTTGGTTTATTCTTCATGTCAATTGTACCAGTTGACTCAACCATATTAGTTTATTCTTCATATTATCTTGGTTTATTCTTCAACAATTATAATAAAATCCGAAAGGGGAAAAGAAAAATGTAAAAAGAAGTGAGAATTTGAGATGCAAATGGTATAAGTGATTGATAGACAAATCAATGATGATATTCTTGAAAATGCACACGAATGAAAAAGATTTTGTGACTAATCGGGATTCTTTTTGTAGACGAATTATTGATTTGAAACTGGTGTTTGACACTAAAACACAAAACCAGAACATAAATGGGCCAAAAGAGAGATACATAAATTATGGTACCGTTCGCCCATATTTGTAGTGATAAATTCACGTTTTGTATTTTATGGATAGTTCCTGTTTTATATTATCAACCAATGTCGTTGTAAATATTAAGATGTTGTCGTGACGGGTATTCTAATTCCAGGAGGTCAGCATTAGTGAATTGGTGTCTTTTCATACCTACTTCATGACGTAATGGTTATCCTTTAGATTTTGTTTCCTTTTAAATAAAAGTTCAGTTATAGGTTTAAGCTATAACCGCTTATAAGATAAAACGGGCAAATATGATTTACTTGCCTGCTCATTAAGGACGCGACCTTTCAAAGATAAAACATGCAAATATGCGTTACTTGTCTGCTCATTAAAGACGCGGCCTTTCAAATAATGCCTGCTCATCAAGGACGCAACCATTCGCCAACAAGTGTATTGCATGTCTATATAAGCATTACTCGTATCTGCTTGTAGCATTCTACAATATTAAGAAAATCTTAAATGCTTTAAAAAAATTGATAATCTTTCATCAGTATAATAGTGATGGATATGTTGCCGGAATTAACTATCGAGATACTACAGCACCTCCAAACTACAGAAAGCATTTTAGCAAGCAAATGTGTTTCCAAAGAGTGGAATACTATCCTCGGGGACAAAAGAATTGGACTCCTTTTTGGTGTGGAAAGAAGTTACTCAAATCTTTTATAGAGAGGAAGATTTCAGCCCGATCGTAACAACCAACAATCACGACGCCCCGAATGATGGAACCCATGAAGATTTGACTAAGTTGCACCCAATAACTGGATCTTACAATGGTCTGGTCTGTTTTTATGTTTCACACCACGACATACAAGATCCTGTATATGTTATGAATCCAGAAACTGGTGAGCACCTACATCTGCCACAACTTTGCATCCCAATTATTGCACGAGATCAAGTACTTTCTTGGTATCCTGTTATTGGGGGTTTCGGATACTGTCAACGTACCAATGAGTACAAGGTAGTTCGAATTCACATGGATGGTAAAGTCCAAATACACACTCTAGGAGACAAGAAAGGATGGAGGAACATAGCATGGGAGATTCCTTATATTTTTCGGAGTTCAGGTGTGTACGCACATGGTTGTATTTTTTGGAAGGATTGTTGTCAGTGGGATAGTGGCATAGTTTTTTTCAATTTGGACACTGAGACATTTCATCAACATTCGCGACCCCGCATCATATTCCTAGGAGTGAATTCCCATCAGTTGGGATGGTTATGTTCGGAGTTCGACTTTTATTTTACTACATCCATGAGGCCTGCTGTGATGAGGGGATTAATCAGCCCCGTATAGATTTCTGGGCACCCAAAAAAATATTCATACATGGGCACCTGGCGGGGAATGGAATTGGAATCATAAGACAAGCATTTTCTTGGAAAAGGATGAGGATGAAGGGTGTCCGGCCTATTACCCGATAGCTTTTGGAAAAAACAAGGACCTCCTATTGTGGCAGAATGGACGTTTATTGCGTTACAATGCACTCACCAGAACTTGGACGGAAATTTGGGGGACACAATTGTGGGAAACAAGCAAGGTTGCAATTATTCCTCATATAGGAGCGCTGTCTCGTTGAAGAATTTTGGTGGACAATCGGAAACATGTACTCATGATGTCCATGCCACTAACACATTCCTTGGGTTATCTATGTAGCTTTTTTTTTCTTGTAGTTGTGTTGTTTTTTGTTTTTTTGTATTTGTATTTGTATTTTTTTCCTATGTACAATTTATTCCTTGGGTATGTAGCTTTTTTTCTCTTGTAGTTGTGTTTTTTTTTTTTTTTGGTGTTTGGATTATTTTCTATGTTGAAATGTACAATTTAGTTTGGGTCATTGTTTAACTAGACAACCTTTGGTTTTTTTTTTCCTTTTTTTGCGTTACACCTATGGTCCAGCCGGCCGGGCCACCCCACCGACCTAGGTAATTAAATTAAGGAAATTAGATAAATATGAAATATTCATTCCATATATCTCATGAGATCATAATTTTTAGTTTGTTATGTTCGTTATGTATTAGATTAAAATGAAATTATATAAACATGAAAATATTCATTCCATATCTCATTATTGATAGAATATTCGATGTAAATACCAAAGAATATGTGATTTAAGATAATGATGGAAACCTAAGAAATTAGGGTTTTCCTTAGAAATATATATAAATTACACCAAGCATAGAAAAAATTAACATAGAGTATTAAGAGGAAAAAATGAGTTCTGCTAAGAGGGACTGTAGAGATGAAACTGAAGAAGGATCCAAAATGTCCTCGACTGATGGATGTTCCTCGTAAATTGAGGATTATCATTACTGTGGACGGAAAACTACTGTTCCTGGTGTTCCTCTCGACGCTGTATAGTTATGTTGTCAGTAGTGTTTACAATGATGATGTTCCTATTTATGCTGATGTTATTCCTGTGTTCCTGGACGATGTAATCAGTATCTTCGAGGATGGTGATGTTCCTACTGTAAATGATGACTCCTGCTTCTATTATTGAAATTATTGATGAAGATCGTCCTGATGTTCCGGATATGGCAGATAATCCAAAGTTAACAAGCATGATCTTAACAAGCATGTGGAGCCTGATGAAGCAGAATATGAAAATTTGAGGATGAAAGGCGCCCAAGCCTGCTGGCTGAGTGATCAGGTTCACCTCAGCATTGCAAGAAGAATTTTGAAGATGGGGGATGGTTCATTTGATATGTTTTTTTTGATGATATGGTTTGATTTATCGATTTCATTTGTGGACGCTTGAAAGTTGTTTTCGTTTCTTGTTTTGTTTGCTATTTTGTCAGATGATGTTAATGATAATGATATTTGCGTGGAATTGGATGAGAATGAGGAACCAGACTAATCTGACAAAGAACCAGACTCATCTAACAAGTTCTTTGGTTTTTAAACAGGATTTTTGATGACCATTTTGTTTTCAGTGGTGGTTTTATTTATTTTTAAGCACTACACTAGATGAAGGCTTTTTACGCTGATAGATAGGTTGACATTTATGTGATGAATGATTCACGTTGAACTTTATGTTTTCTGGAAATGATGAACATGAAAATGGATGAGTTTAGTTTATTTATCTTTATTAGCTTACTGTATGATTAGAATAATACGTTTCCTACATAGGTGCCACTAATAATTCATACGTTTCCTCCCTAAACCAAGAATAATACAGGAGACAACCCAGCTTAAAATTATTAAGGTAAATATTATTCGAAATAGGAAAGTACTTTTTTTCCATAGCCTCTTCTCGAGTTGGTTAGAGATAGGAAACAAAATTACGAAAATTTTGGGAAATAATTTTATTATAACTGTCTACGATATATTCTCTCATAAAATAAGGAAACTAACCATATTGGTTACACATCAAAAATTTGGAAATAAAAAAAGAAAAACACCAAAAATCTTTTGTTTGGCGGGTGATGAAAATGGATTTTACTGGGCGGGATGATTTCAAAAGGAAAATCAATTCCCGCCTGATGGTTTGGTTAAATTCCAAAAAGAAAAAGAAAGATGAGTTCGATCTACTTTTTCAGTTTTTATTACTTGATTCATTCTCTTTATGAAATCATAATTCTACTACTATCGTCTCTAATCTTTACAAGAAACCTACCTCTTCAGACTCGATCTTTGTCGTTGGTATTATTTCTACAACCCATTATCGAATGAATATTAAATTGATGTTAGATTTTTTGTTCGATCTCATGGAATCAGATGTTAGATCTTATAGGTTTACTAGTTAAAGCATGATTAGCGTTTTTATTCTATCACTTCTTATAGGTTTACTAGTTAAAGCATGAGTAGGGTTTTTATTCTATTACTATCTCTAATCTTTACAAGGAATCTACCTCTTTAAACTCGATCTTTGTTGCTGGTAATATTTCTACAACCCATTATCGAATGAATATTAAATTTATGTTAGATTTTTTGTTTGATCTCATGAAATCAGATGTTATATCTTATAGGTTTACTTGTTAAAGCATGATTAGGGTTTTTATTCGGCTGCATCAAAGAACAAGTTAATGACAATCACGGGTTGTACGATGAGATGTGATTTCATTTTTGTTACAACAATAATATTTTAGGCTTAAGTTACATGCATGAACTATTATAAGATTTAGGTAAGGATCTTTCTTTCATGTTACTTAGTTAGGCTTTACTAGTTAGTTAGGTTTTACAAAATAAAAATAAAATAAAAAACTTAACGATGCTAATTTTTTTCTAGGGTTTTTGTTATTGTTTGGGTTGGATTTTGATTGAGAGTTAATAACTCTACTTTGATCGACGATGTTGTGTCAATCATATTTATATACAAGGCTTATCAATATTTAATCATTTGAGTCTCTGTTACTTGGCGAGCCTTTAACGTCTGTATTTTAAGTTGCCACTTTTAATAATACCATGTTGCTGGTTGGACAATTTGACTATATATTCAAGATAAAAATGCATAATCATTATCTGGTGCTTTAGTGCTATTGTCTTTTGTAACAAAAAGTTATATAAGACTGTTTAACCGGTACCTTTCGCTTTGTGGATAACACAATAATCATGAGGAGATTTCGTGTGTTGCAGTGATGTTTTAGCCTCAAGTTACATGCATCACTGAGTTCATGTTTGTTTTCTTTTCATATAATAGAAAATAGGTGTAACACATGTTACCTATCCTGTTAGGTTTAGCTAATATTTTTCAAAATAAGCTCAAATTCCTAACTGAGATGCACGTACCTACACACTTTTGTCATGGCAGAAGATGATGATTACGACCAATGGAGGGAATCAGATGTTGAGGGGGATTCTGATGAAGAAACGATGGATTTAGATGAGAGTCATGATGACATTGTACAATCAGATGACGATGATGGTGGAGATATGCTCCACACTGCTAGATTTGAAGACTTAACAGGTAATGTGTGAAACCTTGTACTTACTTGTTTCTACTTAAACATCACATGGTTTCATATGTTGCCTCGGTTATTTCCAGAGTCAGAGGATTCTGAAAATGATGATTTCGAGGTGTTAGAAGAAAAAGAATTGGAAAATTCTCCAGAAGCAGAAATGCAGCCACAACAAGAAGACTCTACAAAAGTGATCATAAAAGAGAGTGGAATGACAAGAATGTTGAAGATGCATAAAGACTTCTCGATAAAAGATGCCAAAAGAAGGGATATTGAATTTGACAAAATGTTCCGGCCTATTGGTAACTATAGAATTGAATTCAGTAGTTACCTAGGATATTTGGTCCGTGATATGGTTCCATAAAAAATTTATGTTGGAAGGAAGTCCCTTCAACAACAAAAGAAAATATGTGGGAGAAAATTCTGGTATGCATATGCGGTTACCGATTCGTCGTTTTTGTTGTTTAACTGTGAGTCTGTGATTAACATACATTAGATGTTATTGCAGCTTCATTATGAGGGGCCCCATGAGCTGAAGCGAGTAGTCATGAAGCGTCTACCTGTTCAGCTGCGGGACTTCAGAAGGAAATTGTACAACAATCATGTAAAACCCTTCCTGGAAATGTCGTACAAACTAAGAACTTTCCCAAAAAAGTATGAAATGGTAATGGACCAAGAGAACTGGGACAATTACCTTAATCATGTACTAAAATAGGCTATATTTAAGGTATGGAATACACATTGCTTTTTCTGATTTTGTGTCTCGTTCTTATTGTCTATCCCAGCATACTAATGAAATTATTTTTATTTCCTCTGCAAGAAAAATTCGGAGAGGGGAAAAAAGGCAATATCACAATCCAAGTTCCCACATCGGACGGGACGAGGAGGATACTCGGGATTAAAACTAAAATTATTAAGTCTGTTGTCTTATTTATTATACACTTCACAGTAAAACCGGCCATATCAGATACTTCTGTTTTGTATGTCGTGTTGCATGTCTCATATATGCATAAACTTAAAACGGTATAGGGATGTGTCCTCTTACACCAATCTGTAATTTTGTCAATTAGACGCTTTGGAATAGGTTTTCTGTTTTACAAAGTTAATATCTGTGCGGATGTAAATCCTTACTTGTTTCTGGTAACTACTAGGTCCAAAGCGGAAATGTCGCCGAAGAAGATCTTGAAGACCGGTGCTTAATTTGGGAAAGAGCACGCGAAAACAAAGACGAAATTGTTCCAGACGAGTTTGTCAGGAAGAAGACATCTGAAGTTGTGAGAAAACAGAAACTTTACAGTCCCCATGTTTTTAACAAAAGTAAGTGCACAGTAATTGCGCAAGGTTTAAATCAGAATTTAACACATTATTTGAACAGGAAGAGAAGCGGAAGATGATTCGAGAGGGAACTCTAACGGTTTGTCATAACGAGGATGCCCTAACAGTTGTAATCGGCCTGGATAAGGGTGAACATGTCAAGGGGGTTGGCTTTGGAGTGACGACAACCCTTTACTATCCAAATGGAAGAAAACCAAGACACTCGAAAGAGAACGATGAACCGCGTGAAAAGCTGAAAGTTAAGGATAAAGAATTAGAGTCTACTAAAAATGCGTATCAGAGATTGACAGATAACTTGTTATCTCAAGGAGTCGACATTGCAAAAATTGTGGGCAACAGTATCAGCAAGTCTGGAGGAGAGATAAGTGAACCGAGTTTTGATTAAATTGTGTAATTTTTTGAGAAAATTGGCAGACAGTATCTGATTTTTTTCAAACAATGTGTTCAACTACAGTCACAGGATGCAGGACCTATCAACGCCTCCAATTGATCTAAGAATAACATAGGTCCAGAATCAGTTAAGCAACTTCAAAAAAAACATGGGAAATCCGGTCCGCAGAAGTCATCTGAAAGCACCAAAGGGTCCGCGAAGCGGGTCTCTCCTTGTACTAAAACGCCGACCGTTTCTACTGAATCCCAGCCATCTTCAGTATCAAAAAAGAAGTCTTCGTCTCCTTCATCCACCGGGGAATCTCAGAATGTGCCATCTGAAAAGTTACCATTGATGTATGGTTTTCCAACGTGTTTAAATTTTGAATCTTCCATTTACTATCTCTCATGCGCCTTGTGTTTCTGCACGGCACAGGATACAAACTTTGGTTTGGAGAAAAGGACAACATTGTTGCCATTGGTAGAGCTTACTCTTCAAAGAAGGTATCTTATAAAATGAAGTCAGGAATGACAGGTGAGGTTACATGCTATAGCGTCATGGTTAGTGAAGTACTAAATGAAACCATCAAATTACCCTTTGGCATATCTTATGGGATAAAAACTTTAAAAGATGTTGGTGATGCTGAAATTTGTTGGCCATCAAATCAAACCATCTTGGATCAAAAGGTTGGCTGTTATGCTTGTTTGCTTTATTAACTCATTGGATATGTTTTTACACAAACCAGTTATATATATATATATATATATATCTTGTTTGATATAAGAGACGAATATGTTATCAGTTATATGAATCACAGACGTTAGTGTATATTTTAGAGAACCTTATAGAACGATATATGTGGTTAGATATTTGATTGTGACTCAGTTGTGCATTTTGCTTAAATGGTTTCACTGCAAAAACAAGGTACAACTTTCATTTCAATTTTCTGATGCAGGTAAGTCAACCAAAACATTCTGAGGCTGTGAAATCACCGGATCTACTCAACGGAAGCCAATCTCGTATCGCAATATCTGAAAAAGTTCCGAATGTATGTGT
Source organism: Papaver somniferum (assembly GCF_003573695.1). Classification (NCBI taxonomy): domain Eukaryota; kingdom Viridiplantae; phylum Streptophyta; class Magnoliopsida; order Ranunculales; family Papaveraceae; genus Papaver; species Papaver somniferum. The sequence continues at coordinate 35,825,806 of NC_039364.1, forward strand.
TTTAAACCAGTTACATGATCTTAAGACCATATGAGTCTGAAATATGCTATCAACTACTATATGAATCACGGATGCTAGGGTGTATTTTGGAGAACCTTGTATATTTGTTACCTATTCATCCGTGTCTTCGCATTCATGGTGGAATTTGGCATATTTGTCACCCGAATATGGAATATTACTCTACTGCTGCAGGTAAGTCAACAAAATTCGGGGAAACAAACTCTGGATGTGACATCCAAAGATCCACCTAGTCGGAGCCAATCTGAGATCACGACAACTAAAACAGTTTCTCCGGTATCTGTTTTATTTTTACATGCATTTTAAATCTCAATTTGTTTTGAAGTTTTCGCTTGAATATGTTCATATGCCATATATTTCCGCAGGGTAGAAGGTGCAACCTTTTTGACGAGCTGTCTAAGGCAAACGTCCTTGCTAGAGGTAGAGCTTTTCTGTTAACAGGAAAACAACAATTACATGGAGAGGATGGGTTGGAGGTTGATTGCCACAAAATCCTGATTGATGAATTAATAAAACCGAATTTCTGTCTACGCGTACGGTTTGCTGGTATGGAAACATTAGGGCAAACTTTTGGAAAAGCGATTCCTTGGCCAAAGTATAGTGTTCAGTTTACCGAGCCTGCTAAGAAGGTTAGTTGCTTGGCTTGTTTGATTTGTAAGTCGAATATACATAAACCAGTCTATCTATTATACGAATCACCGATCCAAGTGTAAATTAGAGAAACTAGAAAAATAGAAACATGTGTAACTTTAAAAAGTAACTTATAACTCTTTTAATCTTATGCAGAACCCTACCAGTAATTCACAACCAACTACTTCTCTGTGGAAGTCTCCTTCACGTAGCAACCCTTCTGATGGATCTAAGAAGCAGTCTCCTAATCTTATGTAGAACTCTACCAGTAATTCCGAACCAAATCCTTCAATATCTCTAGAGAAGTCGTGCACATCTACGGCAGAACATCTGGATAAGACATCTAATGGAGTATCTTTTTTTTGATTTTTTTCTTCGTAAATCTATATTGCTAATTCTAGCATCTTCTTTTTATACGATGTTCATATGTCGTATCTCCGCAGAAAGCAAAATACGACTTTTTAATGGATCTAGGGGAAACGTCGTTGCTAGAGGCAGTATTTTACCTATGGTGCCTAACCATAAAATACATGGACAAGATCTTCCTAGTAACTGTTATGCTGTTAATATTCAGGAGGTTATAGTTCCATCGTTCGTGTTAACCGAACCAAGTGGTGATTTTAAGTTATTAGGGGAAGCTAAAGATGGTTTTTTGGCATGGCCTAAAGATAATTGTTCCATCTCTGATGACAAGGTTAGTTTCTTAGCTCTTTTGCTTTGTTAATCAAGTATATAAATAGTTTTACATACATCGTGTATTCAGTTTGATTAAAGAATAAGTACGAGATATAAATATATTAACACCTAAATGGAACATGAATGCCAGTGTAAATTTGAAAATTGATATTTGGTTACGGATTTTATTATGGGCGTCAGCTGTGAAAAATGTCACGGCCTTCAGTGAAATTGGCTTTATTACATTGTTGGAAAAATGACTTTTGTCTGTCTCTTGTTGAGAATTCACATGACAGAAGAATTCGCATTGGATTTAGAATATATATATATATATATATAATACATTTAATCTCTTGCTGCAGGAAACTCCACAGCATGGAAAACCTCATGAGCAACCAGAACCAGTTTTAGATTCTGAGAAGAAATTGGACAGTGAAAAACTGAATGAGGAGCACCTAGCAGTCAATCAACATTCGGGGAGTCATGCAACCTCTGAAAATATTTCTCAGAAGACTAAAAAGGCGCAAAGAAGGTTATATGTACCAACTGTGCAGAAGGAATTGTAACTTTCAGCTGCGCACCAGAGGAAGACAAGGTTTGGCACGTCGAGAATGTCACAACCTGATCCATTGCATGCAGAGACACCACCATCAAAAAAGTTGAAGAAAAATTGATGATTTTTGGATAAATGCTCATCTAACAAGTTCTTTGCTTTTTTAAACAGGGTCTTTGATATGTGAACTTTTAGTTTACGTATTTTTTAAGTACTGCACTAGATGCATGCTTTTTACGCTGATAGATAGGTTGACATTTATGTGATGAATGATTCACGCTGAATTTTTATGTTTTCTGGAAATGATGAACATGAAAATTGATGGGTTTAGTTTATTTATCTTTAGTAGCTTACTGTATGATTGATTACCAATCCAGATGAACCATGGGTTAATATTATGAAGGAAAAATATTTTCATGTTGTTAATCCTTTAAATGATATTATGAACAAACAGGGGTTTTGGATTTGGCAAGGCATATGCAAAGGTTTGAATATAATTAAAAGACACTACATATGGGAAATAGGTGATGGTACTTCTGTGCAAATTTGGAAAGATACTTGGATTCCAAATATGCACAGACCTCCAGATAGTCATTTTAGCTTTTTTAATATGAAAACTGTGAATCAGATCATTGACCAAGACTCTAAGTCTTGGAATTATGATATTTTGAATGCTTTGTTTGATAAAGATACTGTTAAAAGGATTATTGACATAAGAATTCCTATTGCAGGTAAAGATAAGCTGAGATGGGAGCCTTCCAGCAATGGAATGTTTACTATAAAATCTGCTTACAATGCCATCTTGAATGAAAACTTAGATACTAAGCCAACTAAGAACAACTTGGACATCTGCTGGAAATCCTTTTGGAGATATAAGCTACCTCCCAGAATTCAGTATTTTATATGGAAATTCCTACATGGTTGCATTACTACTAAACATATACTTGCTAGGTTCACTCAACATAAACATAGTAGATGTGCTATTTGTAGTGGTAACCCTGAAACTATTTAACATCTGTTCTTTGATTGTCATCATGTCATACATATATAGGATTCAGTAGACTCTACATTATCTAGTATCCTCCAGGGTCTAGACTTACAAAATTGGATAAGTGGTTTCTTTCTAAAGGCAAACAATTGTATGCCCAAGGATTTTAGTCTGTATGAGAGTGCCAGTTTCATTCTGTGGCTAACCTGGAAGGCTAGATGTGATACAGTTTTTGAAAACAAGCCATTTAACAGTAACATTGTTATAAACAATATTTTCAGGCAGATTGAGGATTGGAAAAGGGCTAAAAGTATGCAAACTAGTAGCAACAGTGCTTGGAGAATAATTGATAAGAACTGGAAGGCTCCTATAGATGATATATACAAATTGAATTTTGATGCTTCCTATATTGATAAAACTGTATTATCAGGATGGGGACTGATATGTAGAGATTCTGCAGGAAACAGCCATGGACTGCGAGGAGGTGCATCTCTAGCCATTGATCCAGAGCAAGCTGAAGCGCATTCTCTCCTAGAAGCAGTACAATGGGCTCACAGTGAGGGATGGCAAAAAATTCACTTGGAAGGAGATTGTCAGAATGAGGAGCACCTAGAAGTCAATCCACATTCGGGGAGTCATGCAGCCTCTGAAAAGATTTCTCAGAAGACTAAAAAGGCGCAAAGAAGGTTATATGTACCAACTGTGCAGAAGGCATTGCAACTTTCAGCTGCGCACCAGAGGAAGACAAGGTTTGGCACGTCGAGAATGTCACAACCTGATCCATTGCATGCAGAGACACCACCATCAAAAAAGTTGAAGAAAAATTGATGATTTTTGGATAAATGCTCATCTAACAAGTTCTTTGCTTTTTTAAACAGGGTCTTTGATGTGTGAACTTTTAGTTTACGTATTTTTAAGTACTGCACTAGATGCATGCTTTTTACGCTGATAGATAGGTTGACATTATGTGATGAATGATTCACGCTGAATTTTTATGTTTTCTGGAAATGATGAACATGAAAATTGATGGGTTTAGTTTATTTATCTTTAGTAGCTTATTGTATGATTGATTACCAATCCAGATGAACCATGGGTTGTTATTATGAAGGAAAATATTTTCATGTTGTTAATCCTTTAAATGATATTATGAACAAACAGGGGTTTTGGATTTTGAAAGGCATATGCACAGGTTTTAATATAATTAAAAGACACTACATATGGGAAATAGGTGATGGTACTTCTGTGCAAATTTGGATAGATACTTGGATTCCAATATGCACAGACCTCCAGATAATCATTTTAGATTTTTTAATATGAAAACTATGAATCAGATCATTGACGACTCTAAGTCTTGGAATTCTGATATTTTGAATGCTTTGTTTGATGAAGATACTGTTAAAAGGATTATTGACATAAGAATTTCTATTGCAGGTAAAGAGAATCTGAGATGGGAGCCTTCAGCAATGGAATGTTTACTATAATCTGCTTACAATGCCATCTTGAATGAAAACTTAGTTACTAAGCCAACTAAGAACAACTTAGACATCTGCTGGAAATCCTTTTGGAGATATAAGCTACCTCCCAGAATTCAGTATTTTATGGAAATTCCTACATGGTTGCATTACTACTAAACATAGACTTGCTAGGTTCACTCACTCACATAACATCTAGATGTGATATTATACTGGTAACCCTGAAACTATTCAACATCTGTTCTTTGATTGTTATCATGTCAGACATATATAGGATTCAGTAGACTCTACATTATCTACTATCCTCCAGGGTCTAGACTTACAAAATTGGATAAGTGGTTTCTTTCTAAAGGCAAACAATGGTATGCCCAAGGATTTTAGTCTGTATGAGAGTGCCAGTTTCATTCTGTGGCTAACCTGGAAGGCTAGATGTGATACAGTTTTTGAAACAAGCCATTTAACAGTAACATGTTATAAACAATATTGTCAGGCAGATTGGAGACTGGAAAAGGGCTAAAAGTATGCAACTAGTAGCAATATGCTTTGAGAATAATGATAAGAACTGGAAGGCTCCTATAGATATATACAAATTGAATTTTGATGCTTCCTATATTGATAAAACTGTATTATCAGGATGGGACTGATATGTAGAGATTCTGCAGGAAACAACCATGGACTGCGAGGAGGTGCATCTCTAGCCATTGATCCAGAGCAAGCTGAAGCGCATTCTCTCCTAGAAGCAGTACAATGGTTCACAGTAAGGGATGGCGAAAAATCACTTGGAAGGAGATTGTCAGAATGAGGAGCACCTAGCAGTTAATCCACATTCAGGGAGTCATGCAGCCTCTGAGAAGATTTCTCAAAGACTAAAAAGGCGCAGAGAAGGTTATATGTACCAACTGTGCAGAAGGCATTGCAACTTTTAGCTGCGCACCAGAGGAAGACAAGGTTTGGCACGTCGAGAATGTCACAACCTGATCCATTGCATGCAGAGACACCACCATCAAAAATTGAAGAAAAATTGATGATTTTTGGATAAATGCTCATCTAACAAGTTCTTTGCTTTTTTTAAACAGGGTCTTTGATGTGTGAACTTTAGTTTACGTATTTTTTAAGTACTGCACTATATGCATGCTTTTTACGCTGATAGATAGGTTGACATTTATGTGATGAATGATTCACGCTGAATTTTTATGTTTTCTGGAAATGATGAACATGAAAATTGATGGGTTTGGTTTATTTATCTTTAGTAGCTTACTATATGATTGATTACCAATCCAGATGAACCATGGGTTGTTATTATGAAGGAAAACTATTTTCATGATGTTAATCCTTTACTGATATTGTGAACAAACAGGGGTTTTGGATTTGGCAAGGCATATGCACAGGTTTGAATATAATTAAAGACACTACATATGGGAAATAGGTGATGGTACTTCTGTGCAAATTTTGAAATATACTGGATTCCAAATATGCACAGACCTCCAGATAGTCATTTTAGCTTTTTAGTATGAAAACTGTGAATCAGATCATTGACCAAGCTCTAAGTCTTGGAATTCTGATATTTTGAATGCTTTGTTTGATGAAGATACTGTTAAAAGGATTATTGACATAAGAATTCCTATTGCAGGTAAAGATAAGCTGAGATGGAGCCTTCCAGCAATGGAATGTTTACTATAAAATCTGCTTACATGCCATCTTGAATGAAAACTTAGCTACTAAGCCAACTAAGAACAACTTAGACATCGCTGGAAATCCTTTTTGGAGATATAGCGACCTCCCAGAATTCAGTATTTTATATGGAAATTCCTACATGGTTGCATTACTACTAAACATAGACTTGCTAGGTTCACTCAACATAAACATAGTAGATGTGCTATTTGTAGCGGTAACCCTGAAACTATTCAACATCTGTTCTTTGATTGTCATCATGTCAGACATATATAGGATTCAGTAGACTCTACATTATCTACTATCCTCCAGGGTCTAGACTTACAAAATTGGATAAGTGGTTTCTTTCTAAAGGCAAACAATGGTATGCCCAAGGATTTTAGTCTGTATGAGAGTGCCAGTTTCATTTTGTGGCTAACCTGGAAGGCTAATGTGATACAGTTTTTGAAAACAAGCCATTTAACAGTAACATTGTTATAAACAATATTGTCAGGTAGATTGGAGACTGGAAAAGGGTAAAAGTATGCAAACTAGTAGCAATAGTGCTTTGAGAATAATTGATAAAACTGGAAGGCTCTTATAGATATATACAAATTGAATTTTGATGCTTCCTATATTGATAAAACTGTATTATCAGGATGGGGACTGATATGTAGAGATTCTGGAGGAAACAACCATGGACTGCGAGGAGGTGCATCTCTAGCCATTGATCCAGAGCAAGATGAAGCGCATTCTCTCCTAGAAGCAGTACAATGGGCTCACAGTAAGGGATGGCGAAAAATTCACTTGGAAGGAGATTGTCAGATGAGGAGCACCTAGCAGTCAATCAACATTCGGGGAGTCATGCAACCTCTGAAAATATTTCTCAGAAGACTAAAAAGGCGCAAAGAAGGTTATATGTACCAACTGTGCAGAAGGAATTGTAACTTTCAGCTGCGCACCAGAGGAAGACAAGGTTTGGCACGTCGAGAATGTCACAACCTGATCCATTGCATGCAGAGACACCACCATCAAAAAAGTTGAAGAAAAATTGATGATTTTTGGATAAATGCTCATCTAACAAGTTCTTTGCTTTTTTAAACAGGGTCTTTGATATGTGAACTTTTAGTTTACGTATTTTTTAAGTACTGCACTAGATGCATGCTTTTTACGCTGATAGATAGGTTGACATTTATGTGATGAATGATTCACGCTGAATTTTTATGTTTTCTGGAAATGATGAACATGAAAATTGATGGGTTTAGTTTATTTATCTTTAGTAGCTTACTGTATGATTGATTACCAATCCAGATGAACCATGGGTTAATATTATGAAGGAAAAATATTTTCATGTTGTTAATCCTTTAAATGATATTATGAACAAACAGGGGTTTTGGATTTGGCAAGGCATATGCAAAGGTTTGAATATAATTAAAAGACACTACATATGGGAAATAGGTGATGGTACTTCTGTGCAAATTTGGAAAGATACTTGGATTCCAAATATGCACAGACCTCCAGATAGTCATTTTAGCTTTTTTAATATGAAAACTGTGAATCAGATCATTGACCAAGACTCTAAGTCTTGGAATTATGATATTTTGAATGCTTTGTTTGATAAAGATACTGTTAAAAGGATTATTGACATAAGAATTCCTATTGCAGGTAAAGATAAGCTGAGATGGGAGCCTTCCAGCAATGGAATGTTTACTATAAAATCTGCTTACAATGCCATCTTGAATGAAAACTTAGATACTAAGCCAACTAAGAACAACTTGGACATCTGCTGGAAATCCTTTTGGAGATATAAGCTACCTCCCAGAATTCAGTATTTTATATGGAAATTCCTACATGGTTGCATTACTACTAAACATATACTTGCTAGGTTCACTCAACATAAACATAGTAGATGTGCTATTTGTAGTGGTAACCCTGAAACTATTTAACATCTGTTCTTTGATTGTCATCATGTCATACATATATAGGATTCAGTAGACTCTACATTATCTAGTATCCTCCAGGGTCTAGACTTACAAAATTGGATAAGTGGTTTCTTTCTAAAGGCAAACAATTGTATGCCCAAGGATTTTAGTCTGTATGAGAGTGCCAGTTTCATTCTGTGGCTAACCTGGAAGGCTAGATGTGATACAGTTTTTGAAAACAAGCCATTTAACAGTAACATTGTTATAAACAATATTTTCAGGCAGATTGAGGATTGGAAAAGGGCTAAAAGTATGCAAACTAGTAGCAACAGTGCTTGGAGAATAATTGATAAGAACTGGAAGGCTCCTATAGATGATATATACAAATTGAATTTTGATGCTTCCTATATTGATAAAACTGTATTATCAGGATGGGGACTGATATGTAGAGATTCTGCAGGAAACAGCCATGGACTGCGAGGAGGTGCATCTCTAGCCATTGATCCAGAGCAAGCTGAAGCGCATTCTCTCCTAGAAGCAGTACAATGGGCTCACAGTGAGGGATGGCAAAAAATTCACTTGGAAGGAGATTGTCAGAATGAGGAGCACCTAGAAGTCAATCCACATTCGGGGAGTCATGCAGCCTCTGAAAAGATTTCTCAGAAGACTAAAAAGGCGCAAAGAAGGTTATATGTACCAACTGTGCAGAAGGCATTGCAACTTTCAGCTGCGCACCAGAGGAAGACAAGGTTTGGCACGTCGAGAATGTCACAACCTGATCCATTGCATGCAGAGACACCACCATCAAAAAAGTTGAAGAAAAATTGATGATTTTTGGATAAATGCTCATCTAACAAGTTCTTTGCTTTTTTTAAACAGGGTCTTTGATGTGTGAACTTTTAGTTTACGTATTTTTTAAGTACTGCACTAGATGCATGCTTTTTACGCTGATAGATAGGTTGACATTTATGTGATGAATGATTCACGCTGAATTTTTATGTTTTCTGGAAATGATGAACATGAAAATTGATGGGTTTAGTTTATTTATCTTTAGTAGCTTATTGTATGATTGATTACCAATCCAGATGAACCATGGGTTGTTATTATGAAGGAAAAATATTTTCATGTTGTTAATCCTTTAAATGATATTATGAACAAACAGGGGTTTTGGATTTTGAAAGGCATATGCACAGGTTTTAATATAATTAAAAGACACTACATATGGGAAATAGGTGATGGTACTTCTGTGCAAATTTGGATAGATACTTGGATTCCAAATATGCACAGACCTCCAGATAATCATTTTAGATTTTTTAATATGAAAACTATGAATCAGATCATTGACCAAGACTCTAAGTCTTGGAATTCTGATATTTTGAATGCTTTGTTTGATGAAGATACTGTTAAAAGGATTATTGACATAAGAATTTCTATTGCAGGTAAAGAGAATCTGAGATGGGAGCCTTCCAGCAATGGAATGTTTACTATAATCTGCTTACAATGCCATCTTGAATGAAAACTTAGTTACTAAGCCAACTAAGAACAACTTAGACATCTGCTGGAAATCCTTTTGGAGATATAAGCTACCTCCCAGAATTCAGTATTTTATATGGAAATTCCTACATGGTTGCATTACTACTAAACATAGACTTGCTAGGTTCACTCAACATAAACATAGTAGATGTGATATTTATACTGGTAACCCTGAAACTATTCAACATCTGTTCTTTGATTGTTATCATGTCAGACATATATAGGATTCAGTAGACTCTACATTATCTACTATCCTCCAGGGTCTAGACTTACAAAATTGGATAAGTGGTTTCTTTCTAAAGGCAAACAATGGTATGCCCAAGGATTTTAGTCTGTATGAGAGTGCCAGTTTCATTCTGTGGCTAACCTGGAAGGCTAGATGTGATACAGTTTTTGAAAACAAGCCATTTAACAGTAACATTGTTATAAACAATATTGTCAGGCAGATTGGAGACTGGAAAAGGGCTAAAAGTATGCAAACTAGTAGCAATAGTGCTTTGAGAATAATTGATAAGAACTGGAAGGCTCCTATAGATGATATATACAAATTGAATTTTGATGCTTCCTATATTGATAAAACTGTATTATCAGGATGGGGACTGATATGTAGAGATTCTGCAGGAAACAACCATGGACTGCGAGGAGGTGCATCTCTAGCCATTGATCCAGAGCAAGCTGAAGCGCATTCTCTCCTAGAAGCAGTACAATGGGTTCACAGTAAGGGATGGCGAAAAATTCACTTGGAAGGAGATTGTCAGAATGAGGAGCACCTAGCAGTTAATCCACATTCAGGGAGTCATGCAGCCTCTGAGAAGATTTCTCAGAAGACTAAAAAGGCGCAGAGAAGGTTATATGTACCAACTGTGCAGAAGGCATTGCAACTTTTAGCTGCGCACCAGAGGAAGACAAGGTTTGGCACGTCGAGAATGTCACAACCTGATCCATTGCATGCAGAGACACCACCATCAAAAAAGTTGAAGAAAAATTGATGATTTTTGGATAAATGCTCATCTAACAAGTTCTTTGCTTTTTTTAAACAGGGTCTTTGATGTGTGAACTTTTAGTTTACGTATTTTTTAAGTACTGCACTATATGCATGCTTTTTACGCTGATAGATAGGTTGACATTTATGTGATGAATGATTCACGCTGAATTTTTATGTTTTCTGGAAATGATGAACATGAAAATTGATGGGTTTGGTTTATTTATCTTTAGTAGCTTACTATATGATTGATTACCAATCCAGATGAACCATGGGTTGTTATTATGAAGGAAAACTATTTTCATGATGTTAATCCTTTAACTGATATTGTGAACAAACAGGGGTTTTGGATTTGGCAAGGCATATGCACAGGTTTGAATATAATTAAAAGACACTACATATGGGAAATAGGTGATGGTACTTCTGTGCAAATTTTGAAATATACTTGGATTCCAAATATGCACAGACCTCCAGATAGTCATTTTAGCTTTTTTAGTATGAAAACTGTGAATCAGATCATTGACCAAGACTCTAAGTCTTGGAATTCTGATATTTTGAATGCTTTGTTTGATGAAGATACTGTTAAAAGGATTATTGACATAAGAATTCCTATTGCAGGTAAAGATAAGCTGAGATGGGAGCCTTCCAGCAATGGAATGTTTACTATAAAATCTGCTTACAATGCCATCTTGAATGAAAACTTAGCTACTAAGCCAACTAAGAACAACTTAGACATCTGCTGGAAATCCTTTTGGAGATATAAGCTACCTCCCAGAATTCAGTATTTTATATGGAAATTCCTACATGGTTGCATTACTACTAAACATAGACTTGCTAGGTTCACTCAACATAAACATAGTAGATGTGCTATTTGTAGCGGTAACCCTGAAACTATTCAACATCTGTTCTTTGATTGTCATCATGTCAGACATATATAGGATTCAGTAGACTCTACATTATCTACTATCCTCCAGGGTCTAGACTTACAAAATTGGATAAGTGGTTTCTTTCTAAAGGCAAACAATGGTATGCCCAAGGATTTTAGTCTGTATGAGAGTGCCAGTTTCATTTTGTGGCTAACCTGGAAGGCTAAATGTGATACAGTTTTTGAAAACAAGCCATTTAACAGTAACATTGTTATAAACAATATTGTCAGGTAGATTGGAGACTGGAAAAGGGTAAAAGTATGCAAACTAGTAGCAATAGTGCTTTGAGAATAATTGATAAAAACTGGAAGGCTCTTATAGATGATATATACAAATTGAATTTTGATGCTTCCTATATTGATAAAACTGTATTATCAGGATGGGGACTGATATGTAGAGATTCTGGAGGAAACAACCATGGACTGCGAGGAGGTGCATCTCTAGCCATTGATCCAGAGCAAGATGAAGCGCATTCTCTCCTAGAAGCAGTACAATGGGCTCACAGTAAGGGATGGCGAAAAATTCACTTGGAAGGAGATTGTCAGATGAGGAACACCTAGCTGTCAATCCACATTCAGGGAGTCATGCAGCCTTTGAAAAGATTTCTCAGAAGACTAAAAAGGCGCAGAGAAGGTTATATGTACCAACTGTGCAAAAGGCATTGCAACTTTCAGCTGCGCACCAGAGGAAGACAAGGTTTGGCACGTCGAGAATGTCACAACCTGATCCATTGCATGCAGAGACACCACCATCAAAAAAGTTGAAGAAAAATTGATGATTTTTGGATAAATGCCCATCTAACAAGTTCTTTGCTTTTTTTAAACAGGATCTTTGATGTGTTAACTTTTAGTTTATGTATTTTTTAAGTACTGCACTAGATGCATGCTTTTTACGCTGATAGATAGGTTGACATTTATGTGATGAATGATTCACGCTGAATTTTTATGTTTTCTGGAAATGATGAACATGAAAATTGATGGGTTTAGTTTATTTATCTTTAGTAGCTTACTATATGATTGATTACCAATCCAGATGAACCATGGGTTGTTATTATGAAGGAAAAATATTTTCATGCTGTTAATCCTTTAACTGATATTGTGAACAAACAGGGGTTTTGGATTTGGCAAGGCATATGCACAGGTTTGAATATAATTAAAAGACACTACATATGGGAAATAGGTGATGGTACTTCTGTGAAAATTTTGAAATATATTTGGATTCCAAATATGCACAGACCTCCAGATAGTCATTTTAGCCTTTTTAATATGAAAACTGTGAATCAGATCATTGACCAAGACTCTAAGTCTTGGAATTCTGATATTTTGAATGCTTTGTTTGATGAAGATACTGTTAAAAGGATTATTGACATAAGAATTCCTATTGCAGGTAAAGATAAGCTGAGATGGGAGCCTTCCAGCAATGGAGTGTTTACTATAAAATCTGCTTACAATGCCATCTTGAATGAAAACTTAGCTACTAAGCCAACTAAGAACAACTTAGACATCTGCTGGAAATCCTTTTGGAGATATAAGCTACCTCCCAGAATTCAGTATTTTATATGGAAATTCCTACATGGTTGCATTACTACTAAACATAGACTTTCTAGGTTCAATCAACATAAACATAGTAGATGTGCTATTTGTAGTGGTAACCCTGAAACCATTCAACATCTGTTCTTTGATTGTCATCATGTCATACATATATGGTATTCAGTAGACTCTACATTTTCTACTATCCTCCAGGGTCTAGACTTACAAAATTGGATAAGTGATTTCTTTCTAAAGGAAAACAATGGTATGCCCAAGGGTTTTAGTCTGTGTGAGAGTGCCAGTTTCATTTTGTGGCTAACCTGGAAGGCTAGATGTGATACAGTTTTTGAAAACAAGCCATTTAACAGTAACATTGTTATAAACAATATTTTCAGGCAGATTGAGGACTGGAAAAGGGCTAAAAGTATGCAAACTAGTAGCAACAGTGCTTTGAGAATAATTGATAAGAACTGGAAGGATCCTATAGATGATATATACAAATTGAATTTTGATGCTTCCTATATTGATAAAACTGTATTATCATGATGGGGACTGATATGTAGAGATTCTGCAGGAAACATCCATGGACTGCGAGGAGGTGCATCTCTAGCCATTGATCCAGAGCAAGCTGAAGCGCATTCTCTCCTAGAAGCAGTACAATGGGCTCACAGTAAGGGATGGCGAAAAATTCACTTGGAAGGAGATTGTCAGAATGAGGAGCACCTAGCAGTCAATCCACATTCGGGGAGTCATGCAGCCTCTGAAAAGATTTCTCAGAAGACTAAAAAGGCGCAGAGAAGGTTATATGTACCAACTGTGCAGAAGGCATTGCAACTTTCAGCTGCGCACCAGAGGAAGACAAGGTTTGGCACGTCGAGAATGTCACAACCTGATCCATTGTATGCAGAGACATCACCATCAAAAAAGTTGAAGAAAAATTGATGATTTTTGGATAAATGCTCATCTAACAAGTTCTTTGCTTTTTTTAAACAGGGTGTTTGATGTGTGAACTTTTAGTTTACGTATTTTTTAAGTACTGCACTAGATGCATGCTTTTTACGCTGATAGATAGGTTGACATTTATGTGATGAATGATTCACGCTGAATTTTTATGTTTTCTGGAAATGATGAACATGAAAATTGATGGGTTTAGTTTATTTATCTTTAGTAGCTTACTATATGATTGATTACCAATCCAGATGAACCATGGGTTGTTATTATGAAGGAAAAATATTTTTATGCTGTTAATCCTTTAACTGATATTGTGAACAAACAGGGGTTTTGGATTTGGCAAGGCATATGCACAGGTTTGAATATAATTAAAAGACACTACATATGGGAAATAGGTGATGGTACTTCTGTGCAAATTTGGAAATATACTTGGATTCCAAATATGCACAGACCTCCAGATAGTCATTTTAGCTTTTTTAATATGAAAACTGTGAATCAGATCATTGACCAAGACTCTAAGTCTTGGAATTATGATATTTTTAATGCTTCGTTTGATGAAGATACTGTTAAAAGGATTATTGACATAAGAATTCCTATTGCAGGTAAAGATAAGCTGAGATGGGAGCCTTCCAGCAATGGAGTGTTTAGTATAAAATCTGCTTACAATGCCATCTTGAATGAAAACTTAGCTACTAAGCCAACTAAGAACAACTTAGACATCTCCTGGAAATCCTTTTGGAGATATAAGCTACCTTCCAGAATTAAGTATTTTATATGGAAATTCCTACATGGTTGCATTACTACTAAACATAGACTTGCTAGGTTCACTCAACATAAACATAGTAGATGTGCTATTTGTAGTGGTAACCCTGAAACCATTCAACATCTGTTCTTTGATTGTCATCATGTCATACATATATGGGATTCAGTAGACTCTACATTATCTACTATCCTTCAGGGTCTAGACTTACAAAATTGGATAAGTGGTTTCTTTCTAAAGGCAAACAATGGTATGCCCAAGGATTTTAGTCTGTATGAGAGTGCCAATTTCATTTTGTGGCTAACCTGGAAGGCTAGATGTGATACAGTTTTTGAAAACAAGCCATTTAACAGTAACATTGTTATAAACAATATTGTCAGGCAGATTGAGGACTGGAAGAGGGCTAAAAGTATGCAAACTAGTAGCAACAGTGCTTTGAGAATAATTGATAAGAACTGGAAGGCTCCTATATATGATATATACAAATTGAATTTTGATGCTTCCTATATTGATAAAACTGTTTTATCAGGATGGGGACTGATATGTAGAGATTCTGCAGAAAACAGCCATGGACTGCGAGGAGGTGCATCTCTAGCCATTGATCCAGAGCAAGCTGAAGCGCATTCTCTCCTAGAAGCAGTACAATGGGCTCACAGTAAGGGATGGAGAAAAATTCACTTGGAAGGAGATTGTCAGAATGTTATAGCAGCTGTGAATTGGAAGGCTACAACAGTTAAATGGACAATATATAATTTAATCCATGATGCATTAGTTATATTAAGTTATTTTGATTCTTGGGTTTGCACTTATGCCCATAGGGATGCAAATCATATTGGAGACTCTATAGAAAAGTATGCAAGAACTCAAACAATTTTCTTTTGTTGGTTTAATAATCTGTCTGTATGGATCAATCTTCTGATTCAACAGGATAAAAACAATATGTAAGCTTGCTTATCAATATATTTATTCTTTCCTATTAAAAAAAATACTGTATGATTAGAAGAATACGTTTCCTGCATAGGTGACACTAATAATTCATATCTTTCCTCCCTAAACCAAGAATAATATAGGATACAACCCAGGTTAAAAATTTTAAGGAAAATATTATTCGAAATAGGAAAGTAATTTTTTTCTATGGCCTTTTCTCGAGTTGGTTAGAGATATGAAACTAAATTTCGAAAATTTTGGGAAACAATTTTATCATAACTGCCTACGATATATTCTCTCATAAAATAAAGGAAACTAACCATATTGGTCACACATCAAAAATTTGGAAATAAAAAAAGAAAAACACCAAAAATCTTTTGTTTGGCGTGCGATGAAAATGAATTTTACTGGGCGGGATGATTTCAAAAGGAAAATCAATTCCCGCCTGATGGTTTGGTTAAACTCCAAAAAGAAAAAGAAAAATGAGTTCGATCTACTTTTTCAGTTTTTATTACTCGGTTCATTCTCTCTTTGAAATCATAGTTATGCTACTATCTCTAATCTTTACAAGGAACCTACCTCTTCAGACTCGATCTTTGTTGTTGGTATTATTTCTACAACCGAATATTAAATTGATGTTAGATTTTTTATTCGATCTCATGGAATCAGATGTCAGAACTTATAGGTTTACTAGTTAAAGCATGATTAGGGTTTTTATTCTATTACTTCTTATATGTTTACTAGTTAAAGCATGATTAGGGTTTTTATTCTATTTTTACTATTTCTAATCTTTACAAGGAACCTACCTTTTCAGACTCGATTTTTGTTGTTGGTATTATTTATACAACCCATTATCGAATGAATATTAAACTGATGTTAGATTTTTTGTTTGATCTCATGGAACCATATGTTAGATCTTATAGGTTTACTAGTTAAAGCATGGCTAGGGTTTTTATTCGGCTGTATCAAAGAACAAGTTAATGATGATGAGAGGTGATTTTATTTTGTTACAACAATACTGTTTTAGGCTTAAGTTACATGCATGAACTATTATAAGATTTAGGTAAGGATCTTTCTTTCATGTTACTTAGTTAGGCTTTACTAGTTAGTTAGGTTTTACAAAACTTAACGATGCTAATTGTTTTCTCGGTATTTTTTTATTGTTTGGGTTTGATTTGGATATAACTCTACTTTGATGGACGATGTTGTGTCAATCATATATATATATATATATATAGGGCTTCTCAAGATTTAATCATTTGAGTCTCTGTTACTTGGCGAGCCTGTAACGTCTGCATTTTAAGTTGCCACTTTTAATGATACCATGTTGCTAGTTGGCCAATTTGACTATCATCTTCAAGCTAAAAATGGATAATCATTATGTGGTTCTTTAGTACTCTTGGCTTTTGTAACAAAAAGTTATATAAGACCGTTTAACCGGTACCTTTCGCTTTGTGGATAACACAATATTCATGAGGATATTTTGTGTGTTGCAGTGATGTTTTAGCCTCAAGTTACATGCATCAATGAGTTCTTGTTTTTTTTCTTTTCATATAATAGAAAAGAGGTGTAACACATGTAGCCTATCATATTAGGTTTAGCTAATATTTTCCAAAATAAGCTCAAATTCCTAACTGAGATGCACGTACCTACACAGCTTTTGTCATGGCAGAAGATGATTACAACGTGCCCCCAGAGGAGGACCAATGGGATGATGAGGTGGATTCTTATGGTGGCCATAGAATTGAATTCAGTAGTTACCTAGGCTATTTGGCCCGGGATATGGTTGGCATAAAACATTTATGTTGGAAGGAAGTCCCTGCAACAACAAAACAAAATATGTGGGAGGAAATTCTGGTATGCATATGCGGTTATCAATTCGTCGTTTTTGTTGTTGAACTGTGAGTCTGTGATGAACATAAATTAGTTTTTATTGCAGTTTCATTATGAGGTGCCCCATGAATATAAGCAAGCGATCATGAAGCGTCTAGCTGTTCAGCTGCGGGACTTCAGAAGGAAATTATACAATAATCATGTAAAACCCTTCCTGGAAAGACCGGACAAACTAAAAACTTTCCCCAGAAAGTACGAAACAATAATGGACCAAGAAGACTGGGACGAATACCTTAAGTATGTACTAGAATCGCCTATATTTAAGGTATGGAATACACATTGTTTTTTCTAATTTGTGTTTCGTTCTTATTGTCTATCCCAGCATACTAATGAAAATCTTCTTATTTCCTCTGCAAGAAAAATTTGGAGAAGGGAACAGAGGCAATATCACAATCCAAGTTCCCACATCGGACAAGACAAGGAGGATACTCGGGATTAAAACTAAAATTAGTAAGTCTGTTGTCTTAAACCAGTTTCATGATCTTAAACCATATGTCTGAAATATGATATCAACTATATGAATCACGGATGCTAAGGTATATTTTGGAGAACCTTGTATATTTGTTACCTATTCAATTCATCAGTGTCTTCGCATTCATGGTCTAAGAAGAAGTCTTCTAATCTTATGCAGAACTCTACCAGTAATTCCCAACCAAATCCTTTCATATCTCTAGAGAAGTCGTGCACATCTATGGCAGAACCTATGGCTAAGACATCTAATGGAGTATTTTTTTTTATTATTTGTTTTCTTCGTAAATCTATATTTCTAATCCTAGCATCTTCTTTTTATATGATGTTCATATGTTGTATCTCCACAGAAAGCAAAATACGACTTTTGGAATGGATCTAGGGGAAACGTCGTTGCTAGAGGCAGTATTTTTCCTAAGGTTCCTAACCAAAAAATACATCGACAAGAGCTTCCTGAACACTGTTATGCTGCCAATATTCTGGATGTCATAGATCCATCATTCGTGTTAACGGAACCAAGTGGTAAGATTAAGTTATTAGGGGAAGCTAAAGATGGTTTTGTGGCATGGCCGAAAGATAATTGTTCCATCTCTGATGACAAGGTTAGTTTCTTAGCTCTTTTTATTTGTTAATCAAGTATATAAATTGTTTTACGTAAATCAATCGTATATTCATTTTGATTAAAGAATAAGTACGAGATAGAAATATATTAACACCTAATGGAACATGAATTCCAGTGTAAATTAGAAAATTGATATTTGGTTACGGATTTTATTATGGGCGTCAACTGTGAAAAATGGCGCGGCCTTCAGTGAAGTTGGCTTTATCACATTGTTGTAAAAATGACTTTTGTCTGTCTCTTGTTGAGAATTCATATGACAGACGAATAATTAATATGACAGAAGAATTCTCCTTGGATTTAGAATATATATATATATATATATATATATATGTATAATACATTTAATCTCTTGCTGCAGGAAACTCCACAACATGGAAAACCTCATAAGCAACCAGAACCAGTTTTAGATTTTGAGAAGAAATTGGACAGTGATAAACTGAATGAGGAGCACCTAGCAGTCAATCCACATTCGGGGAGTCATGCATGCAGCCTCTGAAAAGCTTTCTCATAAGACTAAAAAAGCGCAAAGAAGGTTATATGCACCAACTGTGCAGAAGGCATACCAACTTTCAGATGGGCAACAGAGGAAGACAAGGTTTGGCGCCTCGAGAATGTCACAACCTGATCCATTGCATGCAGAGACACCACCATCAAAAAAGTTGAAGAAAAACTGATGATTTTTGGATAAATGCTCTTTAATATTTTTTTTGCAAACTGTTAGACCAAAGCTCAACATTTTTTACTGTGTTATTAATAATAATATGAATTTTTGACATATATGAGTTTCAGATTTAACCACAATTTATAAAGTATATAAGAGAATTTGGATAGTGCCAGGTGGATGGTTTAGATGCGCCATATCTGAACGGCTTAGAGGCGTCACACGCGTAATATACACGCTTCGAGATTAATTGGCGTGGCTAAACATAACATAAAGACACATTAAGCAGATATAAATTGGCGTGGCTAAATATCATATAAAGCCACGCTACATGGCGTGTCTATAGGTTCTCCGATGAACAGCTCCCAACATTACATGTGGACGGTCAACGTTACATCTGAACGGTCAATATTGCATCATCTTAAACGAGATCCAATGGTACCTAATACAGCCACGTGGATGAAGGTAATTGTAAATTGGCGTGGCAAAATATCACATATAGCCACGCTATATAGCGTGTCTATAGGTTCTTCAATGAACGGCTCACAACGTTACATGTGGACGGCATAGGATGCATATAATTTAACGGTCAATATTGCATCATCTAAAATGAGATCCAACGATTCCTAATACGGCCACGTGGATCAAGGTAATTGTAAATTGGCGTGGCTAAATATCATATATATCCACGCTCTTTGGGGCGTGTCCATAGGAAATCAGTGAACGACTCACAACGTTACATGTGGACGATGAAGGATGCATATAATTGAACGGTCAATATTGCATCATCTTAAATGAGATCCAACGATTCCTAATACGGCCACGTGGATCAAGGTAATTGTAAATTGGCGTGGCTAAATAGCACATATAGCCGCGCTATATGGGGCGTGTCTATAGGATATCCAATCAACGTATCACAACATTACATGTGGACGGTGAAGGATGCATATAATTTAACGGTCAATATTGCATCATCTTAAATGAGATCCAACGATTCGTAATACGGCTACGTGGACCAAGGTAATTGGAAATTGGCGTGGCTAAACATCACATATATCCACGCTCTATGGGGAGTGTCTATAGGATATCCAATAAACGGTTCACAACGTTACATGTGGATGGTATTCAACGGTTCCTAATGCAGCCACGTGGATGAAAGTAAGTGAAATATGCGTGGCTAAAACATAACATATAACCACGTTAAACCTATATGGCGTGTCTATCGGATAACCAATGGCTACTCCAAAAAGCAGTTTGCGTGTCTAAAGTGAACCAAATAGGTATGGCAAAACGCAATTTGCGTGTCTATAGTGAATCAAATAGCCACGCCAAAAGCAATTTGTGTGTCTAAAATGAACCAAATAGCCACGCCAAAAAGCAATTTGTGTGTCTATAGTGAACCAAATAGCCACGCCAAAAGAAATTTGCGTGTCTATAGTGAACCAAATAGCCACGCCAAAATAATAAATCGTGTGTCTATAGAGTACCAGTACTTAAGTTTTTGGGACCCTATATAGCAACGCCTATATGGCTCTGGCATGTCTATTTCATGCAGAATTAGACACGCATGGCAGGCGTGGCTATAAGCTACCTAAAACCACGCCATGTTACCTAAAACCACGCAAGAAGAAGTCAGGCCTAGTCCAAACCGAAGTGGCGTGACAAAACCCCTATGGACACGCCAATTTGGCGTGGCAAAAGGGTCTCTGTGTACTAGTGAATCTGTATGGACTAACTCCAATATACTTTCAAGAGAATCAACTAGACAGTTAGACTCAATCTTAACAAAGAGTTAATATCTCAATTTCTAGATTCAATCCTTACTCAAGCAAACAGAAATCTGCGAGTCTAATTGAATACAAGAGAAATAACTTGGATGGTACCAAAGACTTATATCCAAGGATCAATCAATTTCAATCAACAACCAAAGGTTGGATTTCACAATTGATCGATACAATGCACAACCTGTGATATTTCTATTATATAACAAAATATAATGCGGAAAATAAATAATACATACACCAGAAGTTTTGTTAACGAGGAAACCGAAAATGCAGAAAAACCCCGGGACCTAGTCCAGATTGTACACACATTTGTGGATGAATCCACGTGCTGTAGACCGCCAGACCAAAACCCTAAGTGATATCCCCCCATTTGTAACGTGATTGATGTCTCACAAGTCGTGGAGTCTACAAGTTAGACGTGTTTTGATTAGTCAATTGTTGACTAATTAGACAATGAGTCTAAGTTTTGGTGAATCGAGCATGAATGGTGAATGCTCAGCGATTCATGTTTTGAACATGTAGTTCTTTGAAAGGACGTCAGTATTGTTGATTCATTGATGAATTGCTGACTAGTTGAATGATTGAGCAAGTATTGCTCAATTCTGCGAATTACGAGAATTTAATGAGCAACTGAGCAAGTATTGCTCAATTCTGCAAATATTGAGAATTTGATGGACAACTGAGCAAGTATTGCTCAACTCTACAAATTACTGAATATTAAGAATTTGATGGGCAACTGAGCAAGTATTGCTCAATTCACCAAATTAATGATTTTGATAATCTGACGTGCAACTGAGCAAGTATTGCTCAATTCGACAAATTATCGATGAATTACCGAATATTGATTATATTCGGTCAATCGAGCAAGTGTTGCTCGATTCAGCCAATTATTTACTAGTGAGTAAAATATCAATTAAAATATTGATGTTGATTAGTGAATCAACATAAATTTTATTTGTGTTCGAAGAGTGCTCAAAATGATGGTTTCACAGAGCGTTCATTCGAAAACCCTAATTTTTGGTCAATCCTCCATCAATTGAAGAATTGCTGAAAATTGATCACGAATCAAGAGGGACCGACCATATGGGATGAGGAGTTTCCATGTGGTGCCCAGTGATCGAGTGAGTACGCATCAGGATTCTCAGTTTGAGAGTTGGTGAGAAATTATGAATAAATGGTGGATTCACCATTTACTGAAAATATTGCTGGGTTCAGCATTAGGTGTAAAACCTAGGTATGAGAGATAAGGACTGACCAAGAAGGCATGGGACCGGCTCTAGGTGGTCACGTGACCAGTTGTTGGTCGTTTGGAGGATTCTCCAGTTGGTTGGAGAGATTTCGGGCCCAGTATGAGCAATTGAATGAATTAGGTCAGAATTGCGAAAACGTGTGGGACCGGCTTCGTGCAAGCCCTAGGAACGACCTGGTCGGTCGTGGATGCATGCACGTTTTTCCATGATGTCCTTGTCTTCATACTGAGAGTTTCAGTATTTTCTGATGCGCATTTGAGCGATATCGTGAATTTTCAGAAGAGTTTCATCTTGGCTGAGAATTCTCGATTTTTGGTGGAATGAGCATGTATGCTCAATTCATCAATATCTTAAAAATATAAAAATATTTTAATATTTAAAATTGCCGTGAGAGGCTAGCCGGCCGTGTGACCATGTTGGCTTTTAGTTTTTTCGTGATTCGAGCAATATTTGAAAAAATATGGAGAATTCACGAATTTTAGTCAAACCCAGGAGTTTCATGAATTGGGAAAATAATAATTATGAGAAATTAGGGATTGCAAGGTGTGGGATCGTCCACTGCTAGGGCATGGCCGGCCGGCCGGCCAAGTTGCTCGGTCCCGCACACCTTTTCCTATTTTATTACTATTTTTCATGAATCCTTGAAGTTACGGAGAGTCCTTGAAGATATGGAGAATCCATGAAATTTTGACATAATAATTATAAAAAGCTAAGGATTGTGAGGTGTGGGACCGGCCACGGATTGGGCATGGCCGGCCGGCTAGGTTGCCCGGTCCCGCACGCCTCTCCTTATTTTATGATTTATTTGGTGAATCCACCAAGTTATGGGAACTCACGAGTTTTGCACAATTTTGCTAAGATGGAGAACCCTCATGAGTTTTGAAAATAAAATAAGGAAAAATAATGGGATGGGCGCGGACCGACCGTGGCTAGGGCACGGCCGGACGGCGGCCGGTGGGCTCACCGTGAGCGCCTCCATTATTTTATTATTATTTTAATGTTTCTCCTGTTTTGCGAAGGATTCCCCATTGTTTCATATTTTTGGATGCTCGTTCGTGCATTTGGGTGCTCAGTCGTGCATCATTGTCGAGTACACTTGCACCATTTTTGTGGGGCTTACTCAGTGATGGTCCAGATGCCCAGTTGTTGAGTATCTATTACCAATTATGAGATTCAGTGGAGAATAATTCATGAAACTGAGTAATAAAAGTGAATAGATGTTCATTATTAATTCATAGGATCAGCTGTGGATTCGACTACGAATTCAGAATAATAAAACAAGCATTACCACCCTATGGTATCGTAGATTCGACCATAGAATCGGAGTAATATGATTATCTATTACCATTCCATGAGATAAGCCGTGAATTCGATCATGAAGTCGTAGTAATGAGATATCACCGTTGTTTTATTGCCATTCTATGAGATCAATCCGTGGATTCGATCATAGAATCGGAGCAAATTGTTATTGCCATTCCATGGGATCAGGCCGTGGATTCGACCATGGAATAAGAGCAATTGTTATTTCCATTCCATGGGATCAGGCCGTGGATTCGACCATGGAATAGGAGCAATTGTTATTGCCATTCCATGGGATCAGGTCGTGGATTCGACCATGGAATAGGAGAAATTGTTATTGCCATTCCATGGGATCAGGTCGTGGATTCGACCATGGAATAGGAGCAATAGTAGATTATTCTGGGAATTCAATAGTGAATGTCACGGCAAAAGTAATCTATTTCAGAAAAGATATTAGACAGTTAAAGCGTCACATCCATTCTGAATGGTGCACAGTCAGGGAGTCACGATGTTGTTTACGACTTGAAGGCGTTAGTGTTCTCAATATACGGAGAACCGCTTGAATCTATGCACTTTCTCCATATAATCAGGGAACGGTGAAGTGTCACCGACGTCCTGAAGGCGTCCGCCGCCCAACTATTCTTCTATGTGGAGGTGGGTCACTCTCCTGCAGTCAGGGAACAATGAGTATCACCGACGTCCTGAAGGCGTTAAGTCCTCAATCTATGGAGAACCGCCCAAATATGTTATTCTGCATAGAGGGCACGATGAAATGCCAGGGATCGACGCTCAACTAGTGGAGGCTTTTCGAAAACATATTCATCATGGCTTCATAAAATATGAATCGTTGCATGTCCGAAAGCCGTGTCAAAAACATGCCTCATGATTTTACGTTTTTGCCCTTTGTTGAAAATCCACCATCTACATTAGTCCCATGCTTAGTGGGGAACAGTCATGTTCCGCAGTATGCATTAAATGGTGATTTTCAGTCGACGAGATCAGTGGTTGAACTCAGTCTACAAAGGTAGTTTCAGAATCCTCGATTTACCCCAATGATGTCATGTACGAGCAAATGCGCGCATGAGGACTCTGATAGTAAGGTAGAGTGTCACCTCATGAGCGTGTAGAGATGAGGCACTGCTGATTTGGGTGTTTGGAAGCTTAGTTGTGGTCGATTTAGGATTTGCGGGCCCGAGCCCAAAAGAAATCTTTGTTTTAGGAATAGGCGTTTGTTTGTAAGCTTAAGAAACAAACAAAATAGACCTGAGTCTAATAAAAAAAATTTCTATGAGTTTTCACAAAAACCAAAATTTTATTTTTTAAATATGTGAGATCTCACAAAAGGGAATAAACTCTCGTTTCAAAGGTAGATGCTCGTACGAGAGAAAAGTTTTTTTTTTCTTTTTTGAATAGACGTGCGTCTGTTAGTAATAAAATTTTGTCCATGAGCTTTCATGAAATTTTTTATTTTTGAATGCTCTTGTTTCAAAGACGGATGCTCGCACGAGGGAGCAAAATATATATTTCCAAATTTACGTGAGTTTCACGTTAAAAATATTTTTTGTAAAATGAATGTTTTGATTTTGAACAACTACTGAAAGTAGACAATCATACATGGTGAAATAATGTCTGAGTTTTCACAATTGTAGAATGGACGTCTGTCCAATTTTTCGAAAAATCAGTGAATGTTCACACAGCAAAAATTTATGTAAAACCAAAATTTTGATTTCCAGCAATTGTTAGAAGTAAACAATTTTTTGATAAAACGTTGATTGTTTGGGTTCTGTGATTTGTCAGCGTATGCACAAAAACCCAGAAATGTTCACCTAGTGGGAGTTGCTCACAAAGTGAAAATTATGTGAATTGTTCACATGATGGAAGTTTCGTGAATTGTTCACAGTTTTATGAAAATCACGTTATGGTTTTGAATAATTGTTGAAAGCAAACAATTGTATACGTGATGAAATAATGTATGTATGAGTTTGGCGATTTTATAGTGTATGCGCACATGTAGAAAATCAGCGAATGTTCACATGAAAGGTTATGTGAATTATTCATAGTTTCATGAAAAGTCAGGTGTTGACTTTAAATAATGAACTTTGCTCGTCTTGGCAAGTTTGAAGAAGCGAGCAAGTTTTTTGAGGTTTTTACGTTATTATCACTAAGTTCGTGAAACCGTAAATAGGTAAGAGTTAACGATTACCATTTTTGTAGACGCTATTGTGAGCACCTTTATTCCATGATTCATTGTTTTGTCGAATCCTTCGTTTTGTATGAACGACGTGCTCTGAGTGATGGTGAGAGATCCTTCATACTGAGTTGTACTCCTGGTTATTCCATTAGTTTTACCACATGATGATCGTATAGTGAGATCCCGGATCAATGTAGGCTCCACGGAAATGGAGGAGAGTCTAAGGGAGCGGAGAACCCCAGAAGCAAGGACTACAGGATGTTAGCAAACGACGTGCAGTCCCCAGCCGTTTCTTTGGTGAGTTGTTAGCGCTTCTTGTGTCATGACTTTTCCCTGCCCGTGCAATTAGGATCACGAGACCAAGGTTTGTTATTTCTTTTCAGACTTTTACTCCATCGATTGACGGTCTTCAACTTGTTCCCGGGCAAACAATTTAGGAATCCAGCACTGATGAAGAAGTCGACGTAGGCATCCCTTCTTTGGGACATGGAAGTATGGAGAGCTCCCGAAATCTCGAACCGAATGAAGATAACGGAGTTGCTAATGGAGATTCCAATATTGTCGAGCCTTCAAATGGTTTAGAGATTCCCCTAGTAAGTATATCTCCTGTAATCTCTTCATAGAAGTATGAAATTGCTGATTTTTGAATGAATGAATGAATGAGAATCCATGTAAATTTATGAATAACTTTGCTGAAATACGTTACCAGAAAATTTCAGACTTCAGATTTTACTAGAAACGCTGTAGAATCCTCATATGAAGTCGGATTTTCGCGGTCTACATAGTATCTTCAAGCCCAGGAAATTTCCGAGCTTTAGCATAGAAGATTTTTGAATTTTGAGCATGTTTAGGGCCTGAAAAAGGCGAAATAGTGAACTTCCAGGAGACCTTCAGAACTTTTCTAGATCGCATGTTGTCTGATGTTTTGGCCACATCTCCTAGATCGTTCATCCAATTGCTGTGAATTTTGGATATACTGTAGTGGACACACATACGAAGAGAATGGTATATGACCCATCCCTAGATTCTTCACCAATTGCTCCCAGTTCGTCGTTTAATACAGGGAAGTGTAGAATCTCTTCAGATGAGCTTGTTTGAAAAACATGTTTCATGGCTTCTACACTTTTTTCTCATGTTTGAGACGCATAGTAAAGAACTTAGATGATGTTAATTCACTTACATGCTGGATTTTATGGTTGTGTTGGGTTTCCACGCTTGAATCATTCTAATCCCATGTAATCTTCACATTAGGTGCCAAATGCTGAAGTTGGGAATAATGGATCCAACAATGATGACTTGAGCAACCATGGAGCCGTTGATAATGAGACCTCCATCCCTGTACCTCAAGGTCATGGAACGCTTGTTGTTGATTCCGTGGAGGTGACTGAAACTCCAACTACGCGTGAGATGGTGGAACCCGATCGATAATGGAAGAAGCTGCTCCAACCGAAGTTGTTCCTTTGATTGTTGACGCTGCTCCAGCGACTGAGAACCGGATAATAGTGCATGAGTATCCCAACGCAGGGACTTCTTTTACTCCTCCATTTGGTGAGATACTCCCATATCACAGGTTTGTTAGTGGATTTAGCGTTCCCATTGGATATGCTGCTATGTATAAGAAACCGTGGAATATGTATGGGTACATCGTTACCAAGGATCCGGAGCATAGTTATTTCTTTACGAGGCAAGTAGAAGTCATCTTGTGTGTTATAAATGATATTCGCATCTCAGCTAGAAATAGTGTCACCCTGGATGTACTCTTTGATTGGGAGTACAACTTGAAGAAAGCTGAAGAGCTTGGCTTCAATCTGAAGTGGCTTCGTCAAACGATTGATGCTATCACGAAAGCAGTGGAAGGTGACACTCCTTTCACGACCAGTGATGCCATGTCGAAGAAGATGGATGAAGTTGCTGAGCTGACCAAGAAGCTGGAGGCGGAGAAAGCTGTTTGCAAGTCTTGGAGGATGCAGAAAAACAGAAATCTTATTTTGCTGACTTTCTTTAGTTTTCTTTCCATGATATGTTGAACCTTGGACTTCTAAGAGATATGAGGTTTTATTTTGGTTTTGATTTCTTGATTGGTTTTGGATTGTGAAAAATCGATCGTCTTGACCAGCGGACCGTCAGTCCCCAGTATTTTGTTAAGTCTCTCCCTTTCGTTTTCCCTTCTTCTGGTGAGACCTAGATAGAGGACCCAGGTAGAAAAATTGATGTAAATACCTAGGTGCTCGAAGTTGGAGGTACCTTGATGAAGGATTTAGCGGAAGGACCTGGTGGACATCGATCGACTGTGGAGGTTATGAATCCCGTCTAAGAATTGCTGCTTGCATGTTGTATGCTCTGAAAGCTGTAGGAACCTCATACGATGTCGGAATTCGATGCTTGACCCCAAATTTTGAAGCTAGGAGACTGGTTATCACATGAGAAAAGAATCACTCAATTTGGAGTTGCAGAGGTCAGCCAACGAAGCGTGCACATTTGTAATTTGTAATCCCGTACAAATTTTTCAGATTTCATAGACCTGACGGTAAAGGCCATATCTTTCAGCTCGTATGTCCGATTGATGCGCCCTTTTGGTATGTTGTAGAAGAGACATAGGCAAACATTTTTTGTTCAGTAAGTATCGTCCCATTCCTCGCCCATTGGTACGTTTTTGTAAACTCATAGCCTGAAGTGTGTTGTATCTCATTTGTGGAGGTGATGAGAACTTCTTGTAGAAGACTTTGGTTTTCGCCCGCCGTCGTGCAAGCTTTGGGTAAGGCTTTCATCTGAACATGTTCTCATTATACACAACTTGGTGTGAATCATTAGTACTTGGAGAAGTCCGCTTCATCGAGTAACACTTCGGAGAATGGTTAGTTGATGAAGCCATGTTATGAGGATGCTTCTCCTGAGACCGTTGTTGATGAGATAACGATTGAATTTTCTCCAGATGTTTTTGTTGATGTTGATACTATGGTTGGAGTTGATATAAAGACCGAAGATGATAGTCTTTGCTCCTCCATCCAGTGAGCATTTACATGCACGAACTAATGGTGAGTTGAGCATTCCTAAGATGAAGGTGTATTAGGATTTCAATCCAAATTCTCTTGATATGACTTTACTGTGAATTGGATTCATCATGGAATCGATGTTGTTGCGCGGTAGATAGCAGCAACAGTCTTCATTCTGGATATGATTGGTGAAGAGTGGAAGTTCCCCAGTCGTGCAAGGGCTTGTGATGTAGAGAGGTTCCGTTTGACGACGTTCCATGGAATCACATCAGGTTGCAATGGCTTGTTATGTGGATAACGTTTATTGAAATATATTGAATGAATATTTCCAATAAAATCAAGTCCCCAGTGCATTCCTCATTCACTTAGCAGAGTTGAAGGAGTTTGTAGCATCCATTGATGAATGATGTTGCATCTGCCTCAAAAGTCTTATCATGGGATAGTAAAGGCTTATCGATTGTAATTCACCTATACTTTGATCGTGTCGGTGTTGAACCAATGTGTCACGTCGAGATATTATGCTGAAGCTAGAGGCGTTATTATCGAAGGTGTACTCTTTGATTGGGAGTACAATTCGAAGGCTTCTTATATGATTGAGCGCTGAAGTGTCGAATGTCTTAGGCTTGATCGTCTCGGACCGTGTATCTGTCGATTCAGCATTCCGCTGCGAGGGATTCAACACTTGTGCAGACGTCAAAGATTTCTGATTTTGTAGCACTCGTGGACATTCCTGCAAGTCTATGGAGAAATTCCCAAAGTGTTCTTTTCCATGCTTCCGTCATCTCTCAGTGGTGAATGTCACGGTGAGATGCTCGATTCGAATCGGTGTCAGGTTCAACCACTTGGTAAAATATTGTTGAAGTGAGATTACCCACTCATAGCGTCTTGTAATAGCAGAGATGCTAGCTGAATTGAGTCCCCATGCTAGAATAACATGTGATTAAATGAAAAAAATAGACATGGAAGGAATGAGACATGCCTGAACGCGAAACCTTTTGATGAATTTCTATGTATCTTTTGCAGGTTATTGTTTCAACCTCGTCAGAGTTCGAATTTCCTCCAAGTGCTCTGATGATGGAACGTCCGTCAAATCTTCTGGATCAGAACTTTCTTTGTTGGAGATATGTGCAACAAAGACGCTTTGCTTGTAGTCATGTTTTCAACATGGGTCCATGCTATCGCGTCACATCTTGGATCTTCCTGATTATGTGAAACTTGGTATATATTCAGGTTGAACGTATTTTCACCTTGAGAGTGATGTAGACATAAGCATCTCTGAGCGTTCCTTCATGGTCTCTGATTGAGACGGGTGCATGAGTAGCTTCTTGTCGACTGATGCCTGTGACTCTGAGGAATTTCAGTGGAATGATGTTGATGGAAGTGTCTGCGCCATCGATCAACATTCTTCCGAATTCATTTCCTATGAGATGGACTGTGGTAAGTAGTCCACAGTCGTGCATCTCCTTGTGATGAAGGTTCAAGGAGTATTTTTGGGATGGACAGACGTCTGGGATTCTCCATTTCTTCTTCAGTTGGCTCTCTCCTGATGAACGACAATTTGATTGCACCATCTTGAACCCAGACTTCTAGTAACTCGATCACTCCTTCATGACAAGAGAGAAGTTTGAGTTTGTCTGATCATTTTCTCGTTCGTTGATGCAGGGTTGAGGTTTGTGCATTTCAGTATTGGTTATCCTTTCTTTGCGCTTCCGAAGGATCCTGAGAGATTGGGGAAGTATGCTTCTACTGTGGTGCTCCGGATTTCCTTTTGCTTCCTTCGGCAATAATGTTCATGGAAGGTTGGAGGTTGTATTGTCTGTTGAAAAGACGTTGAGTATCACGAGATTCTCAGTCTAGGTCTTTCTCTTTCCAGTATAACATGAGCGGTAGTTGCTGACCGCTTGCTGCTTCATGAAGTTCTGAGAAAGTCTGGAATCGCAGATTCTTCAGCAAGGCTCTGTAGATTGGGATCATTACGTTGTGTTAATGCTCTCTTAGTGCCTCCATGATTCGACAGGCATGTTCTCGAGCGTTCCATGTTCCGTTGTAGTGTGGACGTTGGGGAAGTGTATCCCTTCGGGAGAGGAATTCTTTGCGTAGCAGCAGGATATGTAAGTTGATGACGATGAATCGGTGTCTTGTCTTTTCATCGATCCTCCATAAAGCGTTCAAGGACTTCACGGGTGATGAAGCCTGCAGGTTCCTTCGTTGGTGGATTTTTTGCAGCCTTATGGACTTCATCATCGTCTACTACATGGATCAGAGTGGCTTCAGGATCAGCAGTCGAAGATGTTTCCTTTCTCTTGAGTTTTCTCTGATATCTTGTCAGTGAGAGTTTTGAGATGATTGCACATTACTCTTTGTGTTGCAGCCATGTCAATCTGGTTTTTGACGAGAGTCTCTTGCACCTTCATGAGATAAGCTTTCCTATGGTTTCTTCAGGAGATTCGCTAGGAGGTGAATTTTTGATAGTGCTAGTAGCGTTGCTTGCAGCATTGACAAGAGTGATCACTGGAGCACCAGAACTCGTAAGAGTGGTAGTAACATGTGGCGTGACATTGCTGGCTGGAGGAGTGGTATTAGCAGTACAACTGGAGCCTGCAACGTTGAGAGCAGTAGTACTTGCGATGTTAGAATCGGGTGTTGAACCCGGATTGGTAACTGAAACATACCTAAGATCGACCATTTTTATGAGAATTGAGATTGCAACCGAGAGAATGATCTCCCATTGTGGTCGCCAATCTGTGGATGGGGGAAAACGGGTTGCCGTTTTTTGGGAAGTAGAGAGACGAGCGTGCTGTCGAGACTCCTCAGCGGGCAAAATGTTAATCCTCACACAGATGCACCGCTGCAAATGGGGTGCTTAGATTCGTGAAATCAATCTGTATGACTCCGGCCTAAACCAAGACAATGGCCGTTCCAGAGTCAATTCGGTCGCAAAGAGGGAGATGGGTTGATCTGTAGGAGGGAAGCTAAGAATTGTGTGGGATCAGTGATGATCGAGGATTGTGGGTGTGTTGAAGATTTCTGCAATATTGATGAACTGTTGAGTTCTAATAAGTTCTGATGGATTGATGAATTCTTGAGAGTGATTACTCGTAGAATTCTTGTTAGAAGTGTATTCGAGTGTTGGAATGTTGTCCTTCAATCATGAATTCAGAGACTTATTTATAATTTCAGAGTAGTAACACCACTGATCCCTGTAAGTGTGACGGTTTCTTGAGTGGAAGAGTGGAAAAGTGGGAGATCGTGGTAAAGTCAGTTCCACGTCGTGTGAAGACTTGACTGATCGTGCACCCACTACTTTGCTAACTCCTTCAACCATTTACACGACTTACGCACATTTCACGTTGTGGATGAATCCACGTGCCGTAGACCGCCATACCAAAACCCTAAGTGATATCCTCCCATTTGTGACGTGATTGATGTCTCACAAGTCGTGGAGTCTATAGGATAGACGTGTTTTGATTAATCAATTGTTGACTGATTAGACAATGAGTCTAAGTTTTGGTGAATCGAGCATGAATGGTGAATGCTCAGCGATTCATGGATCGAACATGTAGTTCTTTGAAAGGACGTCAGTATTGTTGATTCATTGATGAATTACTGACTAGTTGAACGATTGAGCAAGTATTGCTCAATTCTGCGAATTACGAGAATTTAATGAGCAATTGAGCAAGTATTGCTCAATTCTGCAAATTACTGAATATTAAGAATTTGATGGGCAACTGAGCAAGTATTTCTCAACTCTGCAAATTACTGAATATTAAGAATTTGATGGGCAACTGAGCAAGTATTTCTCAACTCTACAAATTACTGAATATAAGAATTTGATGGGCAACTGAGCAAGTATTGCTCAATTCACCAAATTAATGATTTTGATAATCTGACGTGCAACTGAGCAAGTATTGCTCAATTCGACAAATTATCGATGAATTGCCGAATATTGATTATATTCGGGCAATCGAGCAAGTGTTGCTCGATTCAGCCAATTATTTACTGGTGAGTAAAATATCAATTAAATATTGACGTTGATTAGTGAATCAACATAAATTTTATTAGTGTTCGAAGAGTGCTCAGAATGATGCTTTCACAGAGCGTTCATTCGAAAACCCTAATTTTTTGTCAATCCTCCATTAATTGAAGAATTGCTGAAAATTGATCACGAATCAAGAGGGACCGACCACATGGGATGAAAATTGCTGAAAATGAGAGATGAGGACCGACCAAGAGGGCATGGGACCGGCTCCACGTGGTCACGTCACCAGTTGTTGGTCGTTTGGAGGATTCTCCAGTTGGTTGGAGAGATTTCGGGCCCAGTATGAGAAATTGAGTGAATTAGGTCAGAATTGCGAAAACGTGTGGGACCGGCTTCGTGCAAGCCCTAGGAACGACCTGGTCGGTCCTGGATGCATGCACGTGTTGCCATGATGTCCATGTCTTCATACTGAGAGTTTCAGTATTTTCTGATGCGCATTTGAGCAATATCGTGAATTTTCAGAAGAGTTTCATCTTGGCTGAGAATTCTCGATTTTTTGTGGAATGAGCATGTATGCTCAATTCATCAATATTTTAAAAATATAAAAATATTTTAATATTTAAATTGCCGTGAGAGGCTAGCCGGCCGTGTGACCATGTTGGCTTTTGGTTTTTTCGTGATTCGAGCAATATTAGAGAAGATATGGAGAACTCACGAATTTTACTCAAACCCAGGAGTTTCATTAATTGGAAAAATAATAATTATGAGAAATTAGGGATTGCAAGGTTTGGGACCGGCCACGGCTAGGGCATGGCCGGCCGGCCAAGTTGCCCGGTCCCGCACACCTTTTCCTATTTTATTATTATTTTTCATGAATCCTTGAAGTTACGGAGAGTCCTTGAAGATATGGAGAATCCATGAAGATATGGAGAACCCATGAAGTTTTGACATAATAATTATAAAAATCTAAGGATTGTGATGTGTGGGACCGGCCACGGCTTGGGCATGGCCGGCCGGCTAGGTTGCTCGGTCCCTCACGCCTCTCCTTATTTTATGATTTATTTGGTGAATCCACCAAGTTATGGAGAACTCACAACTTTTGCACAAATTAGGAATTTTGCTAAGATGGAGAACCCTCATGAGTTTTGAAAATAAAATAAGGAAAAATCATGGGATGGACGCGGACCGACCGTGGCTAGGGCACGGCCGGCCGGCGGGCCGGTGGGCCCACCGTGAGCTCCCCCATTATTTTATTATTATTTTAATGTTTTCTCCTGTTTTGCGAAGGATTACCCATTGTTTCATATTTTTGGATGCTCGTTCGTGCATCTGGGTGCTCAGTCGTGCATCATTGTCGAGTACACTTGCACCATTTTTTTGGGGCTTACTCAGTGATGGTCCAGATGCCCAGTTGTTGAGTATTTATTACCAATTTATGAGATTCAGTGGAGAATAATTCAAGAAACTGAGTAATAAAAGTGAATAGATGTTCATTATTAATTCATATGCTCGGCTGTGGATTCGACTACGAATTCAGAATAATAAAACAACCATTACCACCCTATGGGATTGTAGATTCGACCATAGAATCAGAGTAATATGATTATCTATTACCATTCTATGAGATTAGCCGTGAATTCGATCATGAAATCGGAGTAATTTGATAGCACCGTTATTTTATTGCTATTCTATGAGATCAAGTCGTGGATTCGATCATAGAATCAGAGAAAATTGTTATTGTCATTCCATGGGATCAGGCCGTGGATCCGACCATGGAACAGGAGCAATTGTTATTGCCATTCCATGGGATCAGGTCGTGGATTCGACCATGGAATAAGAGCAATTGTTATTGTCATTCCATGGGATCAGGTTTAACGACTTCTTTCGACATCCAAATAAGAATGTTGTGAAGTTTTTCATTTCGTATACGAAGCTGACATCTTCTTTCAACATGACCTTTCTTTCCGCAATATTAGCAGTTGACAGGAGAGTTTTTATTTTTCCTCAATTGAGTTATTCTTGTAGGCTCACGAACTTTACTATCTGATACATTTACGGTAGTGGAAGGATTTTTTTTCCTTAAAAAAACTTATCTTACCTGTACCTGGAGCTTTTATACCTTTATAGCCCAGACCACGTGTATCATGATGTTCTTTGCAAGCTCCAAGCGTAGAAGATAGTTTTGTAGAGCTAGAATTGAACTTTTTCAAATTCTCTTCTAAAGACTTGATCCTTTTAAGAGCCGTACTAAGATCAGTCTCCAATAGTTTTTCTCGTGTGAGAAAAGCCTTTTCTCTGACGTAGAAACATTCTTGTTGAGAGACATACTTTGCATCGATTTCTGCAAGTCTTTCTTTCAACACAACGAGATTCTGATGAAGATCATCACATTCAGACATTTTTGAACATATATCTTTGTTACGATCTTTAAGGGTAGCTTGTAATAGGATATCATAACCCTTAAAGAGTTTTCTCAATTTTCTGTTTTCAACGGAGAGAGGAGTTAGAAATTCAACTAAGCAGGATGTTGACTTCTTTTTCTTTAGAAGACGATGAAAGAGGAGGATGTACTGTGACACTTCTTCTTCAACATCTTGCCCTTATTCTAAATCGCTCCCATCAGAGAGATTATATAATTGTTCATCAAGATGAGCTTCCCAGTCAATAGTGGGTTTAGACGATGAAGAAGATGTGACCGATTTCTCAGGCGTATCAGGATTTTTAGCCAAGCTCTCCTGAACTGGTGGTGCGTGCTTAAAGACAATATTGTCCATCATCAGATTGCTACAAACATAGACTTATTAGGTCTTTGATGTGTTTGCCTGCTCTGATACCAATTTAAAATACGGGGGTCTAACAACCACACCCAACATTTCGTTTGGAAATCTGAGAGGACTTACTCCAATACACTTTCTAGAGAATCAACTAGAGAGTTAGACTCAATCTAGAATAAAGTATATCAAAGAGTTTAATGTATCTAACTCTTAATTCAATCATCAAATAGAAATCTGCGAGCCTGATTGAATAAGAGGAGTAACTTGGACGGTACCAAAGACCAACGTTCAAGTGTCAATCAATTTAAATCAACAACCCAAGGTTGGATATTCTAATTGATTGATCTTACAACACAACCTGTGATATTTCAATTATATAACAAAATATAATGCGGAAAAGAAATAACACATACAGCAGAATTTTGTTAACGAGGAAACCGCAAACACAGAAAAACCCCGGGACTTAGTCCAGATTGAACACCACACTGTATTAAGCCGCTACAGACACTAGCCTACTACCAATTAATTTCAGACTGGACTGTAGTTCAACCCTAATTAATCTCACACTGATTCAAGGTACAGTACGCTCCTTACGTCTCTGATCCCAGCAGGATACTATGCACTTGATTCCCTTAGCTGATGTCACCCACAACTAAGAGTTTATACGACCCAAAGTCGAAGACTTTATAGACAAATCTGTCTGCCACAGAAATACCCAAGAGTTTTTGTTCCGTATTTTGATAAATCAAGGTGAAAAAGAACCAATTGATAAACCGGTCTTATATTCCCAAAGAACAACCTAGTATTATCAATCACCTCACAATAAACTTAATCGACTAGCGAAAAAAGTTGTTGTGGAATCACAAACGATGAGACTAAGTTTGTTTGTGATTACTTTTCTATCTTTCCTATCGGAGATATAAAATCTCGAGCCAATTATTCAATTGCACTCAACATGATAGAAACGGCAAGATCAGATCACACAACTACAAAGATAATAGTTGGGTCTGGCTTCACAGTACCAATGAAGTCTTCAAGTCGTTAACCTACAGTCTCGAGAAGAAACCTAAGGTTAAAGGAGAATCGACTCTAGTTATGCAACTAGTAACACACAGGAGGTGTGGGGATTAGTTTTCCCAGTTGCTAGAGTTCTCCTTTATATAGTTTTCAAATCAGGGTTTGCAATCCAAGTTACCTTGGTAACAAAGCAGTCAATATTCACCATTAGATGAAAAAACTTATTCAACCAAGCTAATATCTTTCAACTGTTAGATCGAACTTAGATTGTTACACACAAATGAAATGTACCCTCATTTAGGTTTATATAACCGTAACTAAACGTGTACACCAGGTTGGTTCACAAATAGTTAACCGAGGTTAGCCATAACCATAAATAGTTCAAATGACTCAAATGAAACTAGTTAAAGAGTTGTTCAATTGTTTAGAAAACACAATCGAAAACAAATCGGTTTGATTCATTTGAATCAATCATGGACATTATAGCCACGGTTTGCAAAGATTGCATTCCTTATGATTTAAATGTTTAAGTCCATGAACTGACTGATTTGACAAAGTAACCAGCTTAAGTATGCGTACGGGTATGCGTACTTAAGCAACCGGGTTTTGAGTTTGTAAAGTTCCCAAACTCAGCAGAAATTTTCGGTTCGTAAACTTCTGCCAGTATGCGTACTTAAGGTGACTAGTTAAGAGTTTGTCAAAAACCAAACTCAGCAGAAATTCTCGGTTAGAGAACTTCCGCCAGTATGTGTACGGGTAAGCATACTTAACCTATCTCCTTCACCAATTTCGTTACACACATATGCATACTCTTGGCTTCCGGTTTATGGATTTATACACTAATGTGCGAACACACTATATATGCTTATATCCAAAGATGGTTACATCATCAACTCTTTATTTCAATCATTGAAACATTCTTCTATAATGACAATATTCGTTTTCACACACTATTAGCATCAAAGCAATTTTCAAGATATTGAAATAATCATTATCGAAACATTCCAAGTCTTACACCAAATGATTGTATCACAAAAACCATGTAAGATATTACTCGACAATTTTCTCATGATATAAGATGAACTTGGTCGAAGCGAAAGCTTACCAACACATATTTCGAGAAATATGTAAGCGAGATATGCTCAGCTCGAAATCTCAAATGTGTATAGAGAAAACTATATCGTACCACGACTTATGTGTCAGTATAGGAGATAGTAGAAATAGACTTTCTAAGTGATATATGAGTTCAAGTATCCACATACCTTTTGTCGAAGAAGTTCCACAATCTCCCCTTAGTAGTTCTTCGTCTTCAAGAAATAAACGTCGAGAGATTTAAGCTCAACTACACTATCTATGTCCTAGTCCGAGACATCTACAAATATGCTAGAAATCAAGACTTATAGTTTTGATCACTAACATTAACAAACATGCTTGAGATAGCAACGCATGCGAGTTCGACCGAACAATGCTCTAACACTTATATTCCCGAAGAACAACCTAGAATTTTCGATCACCTCACAATAATCTTAATTGACTAGCGAAATAAGATATTGCGGAATCACAAACGATGATATGAAGATGTTTGTGACTTCTTTTCTATCCTTCCTATCGGAGATATCAATCTCAAGCCAATCTTATGATTGTATTCGTACGAAATATACAACAAGATCAGATCACATAACTACAAGAAAATTAGTCCTGTCTGGCTTCACAATCCCAATGAAGTCTTTAAGTCGTTAACCTATAGGGTCTCGAGAACAAACCTAAGGTTAAAGGAGAATCGACTATAGCTAACATAACTAGTATCACACAGGAAGTATGGGGATTAGGTTACCCAGTTTCTAGAGTTCTCTTATATATATTTTTCAAATCAGGGTTTGCAATCAATGTTAGCTTAGTAACAAAGCATTCAATATCCATCGTTAGATGAAAACCTGATTAGATTCAAGCTAATATCTTTAAACCGTTAGATCGAATCTTAGCTTGTTATATACAAATGAAATGTATTTTATTTAGGTTTGAGTAACCTTACCTAAACGTGTACACTTAGTTGGTTCACAACAGTTAACCAAATGGTTAGCCATATGAGCACTTTCATATCAACCATATTCATCTTCACCACAACTAGTTCAAATGACTCAAATGAACAAGTTAAAGAGTTGTTCAATTGCTTAGATCTTTTGGAAGACACAATTGAAGCAAAATCGGTTTGATTCACTTGAATCGATTCATGAAAACTATACCCACGGTTTGCAAAGATTGCATTCCTTATAATTTAAATGTTTAAGTTCATGAACTGACCGATTTGATAAACTAACCAGCTTAAGTATGCATACGGGTATGCATACCTAAGAAACCGGATTTGAGTTGGTTTTGGTCTTCAACCTCAGCAGAAATTCTCGGGTAGAAAACTTCCGTCAGTATGCGTACGGGTACGCATACTTAAGGTGACTAGTTAAGAGTTTGTCAATTCCAAAACTCAGTAGATATTCACGGACGTGAACTTCCGCCAGTATGCGTACATGTACGCATACTTAACCTGTCTCCTTCACCAATTTCATACACACACATATGCATACACTTGGTTCCCGGTTCATGGATTTATACACTAATGTGCGAACACACTATATATGCTTATATCCAAATATGGTTACATAATCTCAACTCTACACTTCAATCATTGAAACATTCTTAGAGGATGTTATATAGTTGTTATTCACAAACTATTTTTCATCAACGCGATTTTCAAGATATTGAAATGTCAACATGACTTTCGCCACGAGTAAAGATGAACTTGGCTAAAGCGAAAGCTTACCAACACATATTTCGAGAAATAGATAGGCGAGTTAAACTCGGCTCGAAACAGCAAATGTGTATAATTGAAATCTGTATACTTATACGACTTTTGTCTCAAGAGTAGGAGATAAAGTAAATAGACTTTTGAGTGATAGATAAGTTCAAGTCTCCACATACCTTTTAGTCGATGAAGTTCCACTGGTTCCTTGAGTAATTCTTCGTCTTCATATGGTGATCGCGGTGGAGTCTGGAGCTTAACTACACTTAACTATCCTATTCCGAGACCTTATCTATAAGTAGACTAGAAATCAAGACATATAAGACAACTAAATTTTACAAACAAGCTTGATATAGAAACGCTTGCGAGTTCGACCGAGCAATGCTCTAACAATCTCCCCCTTTTCCAATTTTAGAGACAAGACTATCAATACATATGGATTACAAAATAAGTAAAACTTTGTAGATTCTCGTCCACATGCATGATCTACTTGGTTCTTCAACATTACTCGAAATCATCGTCACTTACAAGTACTCCAATGATTCCAAAGGTTGTAAGTTCAGCATCATCGTTGTTGTAAATCCGTAGCCATAACAATGAGAAAACAAAAGCTCTGAATCATTGTTACACAGTGTCATAGTATTATTACACATCATCAAAGTTCAATTGTATCAGAACTTTGACAACAATAATATGGTGATATGTATCACTCCCCCTTAGTCAATACTCCATCTCACATGGAAACCACTCCCCCTTACATAATGATCCGAAAACCATATGTATTTGTAGTGTGAACTATATATTAATTCTCCCCCTTTTTGTCAATAAAATTGGCAAAGGTACGAAAACTAGTGGGATCCTAATGAAATTTCCATAGAGACACTTCATGACCAAAACTAAGTACATATCAACTTTTTAGATACAATCATAAAGCCGAAGCTAAATGCATTCATCAAGGATACAAGATAACCCCTATAATATTCCACAGCCGCACTCCCCACAAAGATATGGAAATTAAGCGCAAGTTCAAAAAGAACTCTCCCTTATGAAATGTCATTCCCGGAAGAACAACGAGAGTGACCTTAATTTTTACGAGAAAAGAAGGATTTTTTTGGACACCAAAAATCACAAAGGAAATGATTTTATATCCAAAAATCTCAACTAAACTAACCACAAGAAAACCCATGATTAATTTAATCGGAATACTCAACCAATTAACCAGAAAAGAATTCATGATTAATCTAGTTGGAAATGCTCACATAAGAGAACTTACAGAGCCACACAGTATTTACATAAAATATGGATCAGGAAAGATCAATATTGCAGAATAGACAAAGATTCACTCTATTTTTATCACTATTTGCATAACGACATATAATAGACATAATCTTTGTAAACAAAATTCATCCTATCTTCCATCAATTATTTGCATAATGACACAATAGGTTCAATTTTTGTTTGTCAAAAGTTCATCGATCTTTTATCCATACATACATATCGACATATGAAAGAGATAACTTTTGACAAAGTATGGGACAATCATAGTTCACAGACGCAAACATACATATCCTATAAAAAATTGTAATATATAAAACCATAAAGATTAATACCGCAAAAATAATCTTCCACACAAACTTTAGAATTTAAGCAAATAAATCTAAAAACATTGAAGATGAAAAACGTTGGACATAGCTATGTGTAATCACAATAATGGCTATTCTAAACTCTAGTTATTCTTCCTAAATCACAAGAATAAAATTCTCATAAGAAGATTTCTAGACATTAAGACCTTTGAAAAATTCTTTGTCGTCCCCGAACTCCTTGTCGTCAACATCCATTGGAACATATGGTTCATGGAGAAAGGAGTCAATACCAATTAACCTTCTTGGATGATGATGTCGAACCAGGGCCTTTTGAATTTCTAGTGATCTTAACACAAAAGCATTTATTTGTTGAATCTTCTTCATTGTTTCCTTCAACTCTTCAAGAATATCAGAAAACTTCTGAGAGTTTGAAGGAACAACTCTTGGCTTTCTCACATTCTTTCTTATTCTTTTCAAAGTTGGAGGTAACGGAGATCTTTCTTTTTCCTTAGTGATTGATGGCTTAACAATCATATTGACATCTTTTCCATCAGAAGACATGATGCTTGGAGTATCCATATGCAAACGGCTTTGTGGGAGGAATTCATAATCTAAACTCAACAAGCAGTCTTAAGATATAAAGAATATCATAGAAGGAAAAAGGAATGTAGGGTTTCGAAGCCTTTAAACAGGTTCGTACACGTACAACTCACGACCCTATGAAGAGTAGAATTGTCGAGAATAACCCTCTTTTATTGACAGACTAGGTAAGTCCTTTCCAATATCAATTAGACATGGAGGAATTCCAAAAACACAAAGCTAAGAAAGAAAACACAATTTTTCTTAAAGCATGAGGTGTCTACGATCTTGTATCTTTTGATCAGGCTTATGAGACAAGATGCAATAATCAACACAATCAAGTTGTATTGTGGTGAACAACAATCTGTCCACCATAACCTCTTTGGATGGAATCCATAGAACCCTGTCTTTCTGAATGTTTAGACCATACTTTCTCCTCTAGTTGATACATGTGTATCTTCCTTTCCCTGGGAACTAGTGATCCTCAAGCCGAATTGAGGATAGAATCCTATATTAGGATGGATTCCTTGTTTAGGATAAATTCCTAGTTTAGGAAGGAGTATTGTTTTAAGCAGTATTCTTAGTTTAGGTAATATACCTAGAAAGGGAATTAGTCCTACAAAAGAAATAGATTCCTAAGACGTTTGAGAAACCAAACCAAGCCTATAAATAGGGATGTTTAGCCCATAACTAAATACATCTAATTAGTGTGTTCTTGATATAGACACACAGAATACTAGGCACAGAAAACCTAGAGAAAGCTTGGAACAATACTTGTGCAAGCTTATGATAGGCACATTTTTGTGTCTTATATAATATCAATTGTATATGTTATTAGTGCTCGATTTTATATTTATTATGGCTTTTTATGTCCCTGTAGGTATTTTTGGAGAAATAAGCTTTTGCGGCGAAATTGGCTAAAAAAGTGGTTTTTGCGCTCGTGGGAGAAAATTACTATACGGACTCTCACTTTGGATAAGGGGTAACCTAATTACTAAGGGGTGACCAATTTTCGTGCATCTGCTAAAGGGAGACCAGCCACATATAAGGGGGAGGTCACTTTCTTCCCAAATTCAAATAAAAAATTTTGGCGGGAAAATATTCATCACGTCTGCATGATTTTTGGGTGATGATTCGATCGAGTTCCAGAGCGATTCAATGGATGAAATTGATTGGGTTTTCTCCTTAGGCCTAAACAGGCCTGGTGAAGTCTTTTGTTTGAACCCAAATTGGCTAGAATAGCCGGAAAAAGAAATAGAAGTCAAGTTATACACGGTTTGCTGTTGGAGCTATTTTTGGGAGTTCTAGGGCGATTAAAAGAGGGATATCCTTCCCAAAGATACATATCTATCTAAGGAAGAGTTTGAGATAAGTTGGAAAGCTCAGAAACGCGTGAAACAATGTTGGAAAGAGATTATTGCCCTAACTGCCAAGGAAGGAAAGAAGAGATTTCAAGGAGTTTTGGGGAGATTAAATCGCTCTGTTTGTTATATATAAGTTGCTGGGAGGTCAAGGAAGGGGGTGGAGAGTTTGGGAGTCGATAGAATCGGAGCAGAGAAGCACAGGTGAAGTTGCAGGAATATTCACCTGCTGCTGGTGAACAAGAGAAGCTGAAGAACATTGGACAGACGAGAACAGTCGCAAAGGCTGTCGTATTCAAACAACACATCAGAAGTATCGATGTTCAATAGATCACATATATCATAAGATGTCATATTTTCTCTGTAATAGTTCAACACCCGTTGTAACAGCTGTTTGTAACGCCAATACAGCGTTGCAAACTGTCTGCTTTATAAGTTTTCTCTTGTTTTTCACCTATTTGAGCTATGAACACCTATTTTGAGAACGTGAATAATATGAAGAGCTAAACCCCAACACTGGGATAACGGAGGAAGCCTAAAATCATACGTGGGTAATTATATTTAATTCTTATATGACTTTTGCACTAATTAAAATTGATTTATGATTTTTATTAACTAGTTGTCATCTCATCTGATGGGTCATGCTTGCTTAGATGTTTTGATGTCCCATGCTTAGGAATTACAACTAATATTTTGAGTATCTGCCTTGGCAAAAATAAGAGTCTATGTCTTTATCTATTGAGCTATAATTGTTATAAAAATTAATGTTTGAACCTTATGTTATGAGTTTGGTGGAATCCCGAGTCTCAGTACTTCTCGATATTTGTGACAATCCTTGAATATATTTTCTTTTATTAAGTCTAAAATCGATCTCTACAAGTCTTTGAAAGAACTTTTACTACCACTTTACAACATCAATTTAAAATCACATCAGCTTAGTAAACAGTTTAAGGTTAATCCACTGTTAGAGAAGATTGTGAGCGTAACAAAGAGACAATTGTAATCATTTTCTTATTCATAATCTAGAGAAGATATTTTCTTCGAAATTACTACTTGTGTTCTGTTTTCTAAGTTTCTCGTCTATTATTATTCTGAATTCCGCCTTTATAGTAATAGCTACCAAGGTACATAGATCATACGTATCAAGTTGGCATCACGAGCGAGGTTAGTTTTTAGGGTAAATCCCCGTGGTTTATAGTTTTCACTAGATCTCTCTACATAAAGCTTGGTGAGGTACTCGAGAAGCTAGAAGACGTTAAGAAAACAAGGGGATCAAGGATGACAAAATCAGATGATGATCCTAAGGAAGGCGAACCACAAACTATGGAAGAAAAGTTGGCTACGCTGCAGACAGACATGAAGTCAATTCAAGTTACCCTTAAGGAACTGAGCGAATGTATCCGTTCTCATACACCCAAGCCGAAGACGAAGAAAAAGATTACACCTTCACCTGTAGCTTCGGAAAAAGATGAATCGGAAAAAGATGATTCAGAAGAAGAAGAAGAAGAGGAAGAAGATGAGGATGAGAAAAAGAAAAGTAATTTTCTTAAAAGTGCTACATCAACTAAACCTCATGGTAAGAGTCTGAAATATGATTTTCGTGTTGATATTCCACTTTACGATGGGAGTGCCGATGTAGAAAAATTGGATGACTGGATTGAACGTCTAGAGACGTATTTTTTTCTTTGAATATGGTTCAAAAGAAAATATTGCTTTCGCGGCATTGAAGCTACAAAATCATGCTCTAACCTGGTGGAAAGCTTATCAAAGACAAAACCTAGGAAAAGGA
Organism: Papaver somniferum; assembly: GCF_003573695.1. Classification (NCBI taxonomy): domain Eukaryota; kingdom Viridiplantae; phylum Streptophyta; class Magnoliopsida; order Ranunculales; family Papaveraceae; genus Papaver; species Papaver somniferum. Next base: position 35,870,359 of record NC_039364.1, read on the forward strand.
GTATTGTCGTGGAAAAGATTCAAGGTAGTTGTAAGGAAACAATTTTATCCGGTTGGCTACCTTGAGGAGAGATGGTTCAAGTGGTACAACTTGAAGAAGACTTACAACCAAACCGTGCAAGAATATACTTCGGAATTTCAGAATCAAGCTATGGTTTTGGATTTAGACTTGAAAGATCATGCTATCTATATGAAGTATATTTCCTGGTTCCATGAGTATATACGGAAGGAATTGAAGATGTTTTCGGTAGATACTATCGCCGAAGCAAGTATAAAAGCTAATGCCATCGAAGGCATGCTAAAGAAAACTGATGATGAGGGAAACAACAAGGTAAAATCTGGAAGTTTCGTCGCTAAAGGAGATGAAAGGAGCAAAGAGAAAAGGAAGTCTAATGACCAAGAAGGTTTCGTTTGCACTCATTGCAAACAAACAGGGCATGTTGTTGACAAGTGTTGGAAGAAGTATCCTAATCTAAAACCAAAGGACTAACAGAACCTGATCAAAAGATCTCTCTAATGGCAGGAGGCGTAGAAGAACTTATGGCAGACGATCCTGATAAGAACGCAAGTGCGACACTTTTATACCCACATTTATACTAGCTAGGTCTCAATATTATGCTAATGATATCATTTTAGTGCTTTTACAGGAATTACAAGTGAAATCCGACCACCAGACCGAAAAATAACCAAAGTGGATGGCCTGATATCTTTTATATATCAGCACCACTCAAATCACTCATGGCACTAAATGGAGTTGGAGTTTAATGAGAGTTTGTGGGATGGCAAACCTACAACTCATATGTCGCAGGCGTACCACCTTGCCATCTGGTTCGTTCAATATTATGGGCTACAACACTCAAGCCTAACCCACCAGCGGCTAGGGAGTGAAATGGTGAAATGTGGCTAACTCTACACCACACTTTTCTTGTAAGCTTCTTCTCTGTTTTCATCAAGAGAGAGCAGTTCAGTTCTTTACCAGCCTAAAGGGGATTTGGGTTCATTTACTCTTCAATTTGACGCAACAACGAGAAAGTATCTGAAGCAGTAGTGGTAACAACAACAAAAATAACAACTGAATTGTGTATCCAAGGGTTCGAATCAGTGAAGGCTCTTGATCCAAAAATTACAACAAATATTACAGATGGGAATTAGAAGACGTGAGAATGAATGGGTGTTGTTGATTTACACATCACAGATGCGGGAATGAAGATCAATTAGGAGGGTTCTCGTCATGGTCTTAAATTGGGTTTAACTGGTTGGTCTCGATTAAGAATTAATCCACGGATGCAAAGATATGGTGTTCACGGTAACAGAATTAAACCCCAACAAAATAATATGGGGTTTCGAGGGAATCTGGCATTTGAATCTGAAGGTGGTTGGAATCAAAACCAAAGGAAGAAGATCAGACGGGAATTGAACCTGATTCCTACAAACGGAGGTGGAGTTCTCGATTGTGCTTGGTCTCAATTGGTAGCAAAGACAGAGAAGTTCACAAGGTAGTAAGTTGGTGCGATAATACAGTGAAGGTCCAAGAATGGAAATCAGGGAATTGGTGATCAGGGAATAACGATTGGCTGAGATGTAGAAGAATGTGGATATAAACCAACGACTGCAACTGGAATTGGTTTTTTTTTTGCGAGTTTTGGTATTGTGACTGAATTAGTGGTCTTGGTTCGATCAAAGTAGCAGTTGTTGTGTTGTCATGGCCGTGACCAAGGAACTGAGAAGAAATGTGTGTTGATAGCTGAAACTAGGGAGACAATGGTGTGAATTGAGCCGACTGAAATTGGTGGATGCAACTGAAGACAATTGGAGGATCAAGCTGCAGCTTCCGCGAAGAAACAAATAATTAAAGACGCGAATGGAGACGGAATAGAGAATCAAGCTGGTAGTGATGTTTGTGTTTGGAAGAAGATAAAGTTGGGGTCTGTTGCTGTGTGATGCAAGGAAATAGAGATGCTGGTGTTGGATGCATCGGTGTAGTGGGTCTGAAATGGTTGCACCAACTGGTGCTGAGATATTAGAGGACTGAGTTCAGGCCAAGGAGTTGGCTTGTGAATTTGAAGGTTAGTGGATTGGGGCCTTTGGAGTTTGCTAGAATGGTCCAAGTAGGAGTATTTCCCACATCTACAAACATCCAGCGAGATGGATTGGAATGGGAGGCCGTCGACAGAGAGAAAATAAGGGTTTGGTGTTATTGTGTTCTTTTTGCTATGATTTGCTAAACTACTGTTAGGGTGAAAGGATGAACTTGTAGTCTAGATCATTTGTGTTTATGAACAAGAGTTCCTTTAAATCAAAAGCTTAATTTTTTGTTTGAGTATCTCATATGTGATTGTTCTTATAGATCTTCTCATGTTTTATGCCAAGTATACTACATAGGTAAGCTATAGACAATCCCATTGTGACCTGATTAATATTAGATTTATGAATACTCTTTTACTTTGTATGCCAAGTATACATAGTGATTAGGGGTTCTACTTTTAGGTCGAGATCAAGCAATCTTTCGTCGATTATTATCAATAGTTCTTAAAGACATATCATCCATGTATTAGTTGTTGTGTGTTGCCGCTTTACATGAGTAATATCGAAACTCTCGTGATAAAACACAAGTAATCATAACTTGCAACGGATTCCCGGATCCTTAACCCTCTCCTATCTCACTCGTCACTTTAATACTTTCGTCTACATCCAATTTATTTGTTTATTTCTTAGTATAAGATTCAGAAAACTCTCTCTTGAATTGATATTGGTTGAGAATTTGATTGTATTAGCTAGAAGAAATTTAGAACATTCCTCGTGGGAACGAACCACATTTGTTGTTGGCTATAATTTAGACACCGTGCACCTGCGGTAAAACAAAGTTGGTTTTCCGACTCATCAGATTCTAGGGAACGACTCTTCACGGTTAAGATGCAGGTTAAGACAACACTAATACATGTTGTTATTGACCCGAGAAGTCAGAAGAATTTACTTTCACATTCTTTGGTACAGAAGTTGGGTTTGAAAACTTTCAAACATCCGAAACCCTATCCTTTAGGGTGGCTTCAAAAAGTAGGTGGTTTACAGGTTGCAGAGCAGTGCACGTTCAAGTTTGTTTTTGATGAGTCATACATTGACGAGGTTACATGCGACGTGGTTCCATTGGATGTTTGTCAAGTTGTACTTGGTAGTCCTCAATTATGGGATCGAGATGCGGTTTTACATAGGAGGGAGGAGAAGTATACCTTTACCAAAGATGGGAGAACTTTTGTAATACGAGTTATTGACTCTCCTCTTGAGGGGGCAAGCTTGATTACAACCACTCAGGCTAAACTGTTGGTGAATGCTAGTACAAAGTTCATTCTCCTTGTGATTTGTTCTCTTAACGAGAATTCGAGTAGATTTTGTTTGAAAGTTCTAACCAAACAAAAAGAAAAAGACCTAGGAAGGTTGAAGATGTTTGAACCACCATAACTAGATGATGATGGAGATGACAAGACGATCTTGCCACATGTGGAAAACTTGTGGTTTTATAGAGAAGAACCACTTGAGGATTATTGCATTACGGAGAGAAGAGTGACTAAGACAAGACAAGAAGATAAGGACGCTTTTCTAATTGGAAGTCAAAGTCAAGTTTCCAGCAATGAGAAATGGTTCAGCAGGGTGAAAGGAACTCACGAGTTCCCTAACCTATAAATATAAATTTCACAGGAGTTCAAGTTCTTGAGGGGGGGGGGGGGGGGGGGGGGGCATGATACATGTGTATCTTCCTTTCCCTGGAAACTAGTGATCCTCAAGACGAATTGAGGATAGAATCCTATATTAGGAAGGATTCCTTGTTTAGGATAAATTCCTAGTTTAGGAAGGAGTATTGTTTTAAGCAGTATTCTTAGTTTAGGTAATATACCTAGAAAGGGAATTAGTCCCACAAAAGGAAATAGATTCCTAAGACGTTTGAGAAACCAAACCAAGCCTATAAATAGGGATGTTTAGATCATAAATAAATACATCTAATTAGTGTGTTCTTGATATAGACACACAGAATACTAGGCACAGAAAACCTACAGAAAGCTTGGAACAATACTTGTGCAAGATTAGCAAACAGTTTAAGGTTAATCCACTGTTAGAGAAGATTGTGAGCGTAACAAAGAGAGAATTATAATCGTTTTCTTGTTCATAATCTAGAGAAGATATTTTCTTCGAAATTACTACTTGTGTTCAGTTTTCTAAGTTTCTCGTCTATTATTATTTTGAATTCCGCCTTTATAGTAATAGCTACCAAGGTACATAAATCATATGTATCACTAGTGGTCTAGACTTATCTTTGGAAACTAACTTCTTTGAAGAAGATAAAATCTTACATACCTCAACGGTTTTCTGAGCAAGTTTAAGCTTGTTTGCTAGACGATCTGCTCTTGGTTGAAGCTTGTTGACATATCTCATCTTATGTTTGTACTTGAAACACTTTGACAATTCATGACTTTTAAGTGAACATTAAGAGCATGTCAGCGCATAAGATGATTCAGGCGCCTGTGATGTGCAAGCTGCTAGGCACATAGTTGATCCTGAAAAATTAAACAGAGAATTTCCAATAGACAGGTCAATTTTTTCTTCCAGATTGGTTGAGTTTTCTTATGAAAGAATATCAAGATTGATGTATGTATTGCTACAATTATCAAAAATAATATTTTCACAAAGAAGTGCAACACTTGGTTTTTGTCTTCATTAGAATCATAGTTGTCAGACATTTCATCAAGAGTTCCAGCAAGAACTTTGTTCCCAGTGTATTTCTTCCGATTTGGACACTCATTTGCAAAATGACCAAAACCTTTACACTTAAAGCACTGAGGAATATTGATGCGTGTCGTGAGTACAATCAAATTAAATCACTAATATTCACACAATTAACTGGTAATATAATGGAAGCAAGGATCGTTCTCACGAAGAGCAGTGAGTTTTAGTTGTTCAAAAAGTTCACAAGGGGAGTTTTGTTTTGGATTTCAAAGTAAAATAAACAAAGCAATTAAAAGATTAAGTTATAAAAAATAGAGAGAGAGATGATTGAGGAATCCTTCTTCGTAACTATATATTCATCAAAGTAGTATATTTATCCATTCAACATTAATCATAGATTATCACCAACCGTAAGATAACAGGTACGCTTAGCTATCTCCAAAATCTCTTAAGCCACTGAAAAACAGGTACGCTTAGTCGCCAGAGTCTATCCGTCTGGACCACCTTGAGGTACGCTTACAAGATGTAATTCAGTCGAATGTTTTATGGTCTATGAATTTAGGTTTAATCCTATTAGTTAGACTCAGTATGCTCGGTCTACTTGCTAGTGTTGTGTTTACACGCGATTGCTTTACGGAATCCCTCCGCAAGGTCTCACGTTCTCTACTTGTGTAAGGAATCATTCAACAATTACAGATATCCTAACCCTCACTAGCATTAAATTGATTTAACAAATATATTCAGTTGGCCACCTAAACAATCTATCAATCAATATTATTCGTTCTTAATAATAAACACAAACGATAATCATATGAGAAATGAAAATAAATTCATATACTAAATCAAATCATATATAGTACTTAGAATTCATCCTCAATCAAGTATGGCTTTAGCTACTCATGGATGTAGTAGCATCCATGTTATACATTTGATAAACTAGAGAAGAAATCGTTATGATTGATGAACCCCTTCGAAACCCTAGCTTTTCCTCCGTTATGTTTCTCCTCCTCTCCAAGACTTTCAAAGTTGCGTAAAAGATATCTTCTTAATGTTGGGGAGGTGTCTTTATATAGTGCTTATGAAATTAGGTCTTCAAAACCTTTCGGGCCCGTGTATTATCGAAAACGGGGTCAAAAACGCGTCAAAAGTGTCCCAGGAAGTTGCCAGGTTCGGCTCAAACGTGTATGGACTTCTTTGGCCGAACCTGACAAGTTATTTTTGCTCCAGATGAGTGTCAGGTTCGGCTCAAAAGTGGTGGAGAGTTATCAGCAGAACCTAGGTTGGGCTAACTATTTTTCGGCCGAACATTCTCCTGTAACTTCTTGTATTTTCGTCCAAAACTTGCTCCAAAGTTCGGCTCACTTCTTGGTTTCTCTTATTAGACGAACCCTCTCCTGGATACTTTGTTCAAAACTCATTTGTAGGTTCGTATTAAGTCATTGGATCATCTTCTAGCCGAATTTTTTTACTTCAACTCTTCCGAAAACTTGATTTTTATGTTGCAGGTTCGGCTAACTCGTGCTGATGGAGTTATCAGCCGAACCTTTCTCTGTAGACTTCAAATTTTTCAATCTCGTTTTTCCCAACTTCTTCATCCGATGTAGAAATGACCTCATTCTTTTTGCGTTCTTTTCATAATTGAATTCTCTTCAAGATAGATGTGGAAAAGTTTGGATTTGAATACATTTATTTTGGTCCTCTTTGTAAACTCCATTCTTTAGCACTTTCGTAGTAATTTCCACTCCTTTTGGATGATTCACCTAAATAAACAAATAAAAGAGAAAACAAGAGTAATACAACATAGAATGCAAGTATGGAATGGACACTAAATCATGTACATTAAGAACTTATCAAATTCCCCCACACTTAGCTTTTTCTAGTCCTCGAGCAAACTACTTAACCAGAAGTACAACAACTCCATGTCGTCGAGAAAATGGATGCACTTATCTAATGCAACATGCCTTTAAACCCCTAATTGTCCTTAGTGGATGAGTTATAGTCTCGTGAGGGCTTACGAGAGGTATACCCACAAAACCTACTCCAACTTCAAAGCGTTCCAGCTTCCCAAGCATCCAAAGAGATATGAGGATATAGAGTTTATGCATGCTAGTAATAAGAAGTTAGAAATACCAAAGAACATATTCTTATTCTTAAATGTTGAGTGAGAAATAACCACACCATAATGAGAGAACGCGTGTTTGAGAGCGATCAATAAGCATTTCGCCTCGACTTCTGCCTCGCTTATAAGGATTTTATGATAATTGCACTCAATAAGACGGCTTTTTTATGGGTCTCACATGTGTGAAGGTAGGAATGAAGAAATAAATCCTACACACGTTGAATGGTGGGAAGGAAACCTTTCGAATTATTTCTGGAGACCCCACATGATCGTGGGAAACAAAAGATATTTTCTGATGATCTCTAAGAAAGGAAATGAACCATTAGCAAGGATGGGAGTACTTACCACCTTCACATCTGATTGCAATGATGAAAGCACCACTCCCATAACTTCAAATAGAAACTAGTGTTCAACTCGTCTTCTTCATCTTCTTGGTCTTCGGTCTTCAACTGTTGATGATAAACTCTTGAACTTCATAAAACTTTGACAATTTGTAACTCTTTTTCTCAATTTCCTTGTTACTTGAAACTTCTTTATATATTTTTCTTCCCCATGACCTTATTAAATAAATAAAAACAAAATAACAATTTTTTCTCGTTTTTTTTTATTAAGACAAGAAAAATAATACAAAAAATAACAATGAAAATGGCCATGGTGAAGTACTTTAACGCTTGATTCTTCACAACTTGTATAGTCTCGTATCATAAACATTAATAATTCTCATCTTTTGATTTTCTCCGCTCTTGTACTTAGTCTTCCACTTTGATATAGAATTCCGCTCCTTATATGTAAGTCCTCAACATGTATATAAAATTATGCTCATTGTATGTTGCTTTACTTGGATATGAAATTTTCTCTTCTTGTATTGTTGCTTGTAAACCTTAAACGCCTTCAACTTTCCTTATAGATTTTGATGTTGCTCCACTTGTTGATGATGATGGTGTTTCTATGGACCTGTTGTTGGAGAGAGAGAGAGAATGGTGCTAACTGCAAATCAAACTACAAGAAGGTGGTTTGCATCTATAGACGTCACCCTCATGATTGACAAAATTAGCACTCAAGAGATCAAAAATAGTGCTTTTGTTGGTGGGAGGTTGGGTAGATCACTTTTCTACCCGGAATTAACATACGGTGACACACACTCAAAAGAAAGCTCTTTAGTCATATACAAAGAAATCTGGTCTGGTGCCTCAGTTGATATGAAAATAGGTAGTCTCCACTAATGATTGATCAACAACTCTAATAATGCATTTCTCCCTGCTCCTCATTTGCATCACCGGCATGATTAAATGCATTATTTAACACTCTAACAAGCAAGAAATTTGAACGTAGTTTCCTAACACTTCCAAGTTCAGTTATGTCGGTCATAATTCTCTATGTAAACATACCTAGAAGTATTCTAGTGACTCTAAAGTCTCTACAAGTTGGAGGTTTTTTATGCAAAATTTTGAAAAATTGACTCAAAAAGGCTAAAAACTCTATATGCAAAATATCCATACACTCCCCCACACTTAAACTCTACATTGTCCTCAATGTAATTGACTCGTCCTAAGTAAAGTCAAGGTGGGAAATAAAAATATGACATGAAAAGCTAATAAAAATAAAATATAGAGATATAAATACAAAATCGATGGGTTGCCTCCCATTTAGCGCTTAGTTTTACGTCCTGAACCCGACTTGGCATTCTCCAAACTACTCCTCCAGAGGGTGTAAATCACTAAGTCCAATCACATCAACATTCTCCGTAGAGAAATTTTCGTAATAAGGCTTCAATCTATGGCCGTTGACTTTTGAAATTATTTCAGTTTTCATGCTAGTGATCTCAACTGCACCATAAGGAAAAAAAATTAGTAACAACATATGGTCCAATCCATCTGGACCTTAGCTTACCAGGAAATAATCGAAGATGAGCATTGAATAAAAGAACTTTTTGTCCCACAACAAAACTTTTCTGAGAAATCATCTTGTCATGGAAAAACTTTGTCCTTTCCTTGTAAATACGAGAACTCTCGTAAGCATCATTACTTATCTCCTCTAACTCATTAAGTTGTAACTTTCTATGTTTCCCCACATTATCAGAATTCATGTTGCACGTCTTTGTCTCCCAATAAGCCTTGTGCTCAAGTTCAACCGGAAGATGACAAGCTTTTCCATAAACCAACTGATATGGAGACATACCAATCGGTGTTTTGTATGCGGTTCTATACGCCCAAAGTGCATCGCTGAGTCTATAACTCCAATCTTTTCGTGTAGTGTTAACGGTTTTCTCCAAGATTGACTTGATCTCACGATTTGAAATTTCAGCTTGCCCACTAGTTTGTGGTTGATACCGCATACCGACCTTGTGAGTTATGTTGTACTTCTTTAGAAGAGCATGGGAGGATTTCTTGAAGTGTGAACCTCCATCACTGATAACCACTCTTGGTGTACCATGTCTAGAGAAAATATATTCCTTCACAAACTCATAAACAAATCATTAGTAGGGGTGGCTTTAGCTTCCACCCATTTTGAAACATAATCCACAACAAGAAGTATATAAAATTTTCCATTCGAATTGACAAAAGGACCCATAAAATCAATTCCCCACACATAGAAAATCTCTACAACAAGAATCGGCGTGAGTGGCATTTGATTTCGAGCACCTAGATTGCCTGTTCGTTGACATCTATCACAAGATTTACAAAAGATATATGCATCCTCAAATAAGGTGGGCCAATAAAATCCACTCTCAAGGACTTTGAGAGCGGTACGTTTAGAACCAAAATGACCACCACATGCATATGTATGGGAAAAAGTAAGGATGGATTGAAATTCAGAGTTAGGTACGCACCTGCGGATAATTTGATCCGAACCATATTTCCACAAGTAGAGCTGCGAGACCCGTGTTTTTAGATAGTAGTTTTCGAACCTAAATTAACTTTATTGATATTTGGAATTTGGGACAAATTCCTTTTTAACGGGTTAATAGTGTGAGACCCGTGTTTTTGGATAGTAGTTTTCGAACCTAAAACCGGTAAAATTCAACCTGTGTAGTGTTGGGTGCGTATTTTTGAATCTAGGTGTTCATAACTAAATTTAAGTAATAGATAAAAAAAGGCTAGCTCTTATCTCTGTGGTGGTTGAGAATAAAGATTCTCTTTTTAATTTGCCCCTTATGAATTTTGTGGGATGTTCTCTAGTAGTTGAAAATCCATTCTCATAAATCTCACGTGTGGTATAGAAAGACCTAGTCAATTCTCTCTCATTTGCATTTATAATTAGGGTTATTAAAATATATATATTTTGTCATTTTCGAAAACCCTAAAACAAAAAGTTTCTCTCTTTGATTTCTCTACTTCATCTTCATTCTTTTACAAAACAAAAAAAAAATACTACTCCATTAATCTCTTGGAAAGCGTGTTGGTGCATCAAATTTATGGATTGCTATTTTGAGATAGGGGTATCTCGTAATAGTAAAAACTAAACTATTTGACATGATTTTCTGCATTATTTATGTCTGTTAATGTACATGACCTCTTCCGTATGATATTCTAAAATTTGTCCCCATCATAAGATTAAACCATCTCACACAGAAACTGATTCATTTCTCCGTATTTATTTATTCCCTCCGTTTTTAAATAATAAACTTGTTTATGTATAAATTTGTACACAAACCTGACTACTTTTTAGAAACAGAAGGAATATTTCAGGAAATGCTATTCCGCACCTGTTCTCCTCCCTAGTCTCCTCCCTATCCAATGTGGCGAGAAGATGTGGACAAGAAGTTAAAACCACGTGAGCACTGCCGTTTACTTATTTATTTATTTTCTTTTGTTTTTCTTTTCTTTCTTCTGTATCTGTTTTTCCCCAAATCCACTAATTCCTCCCTCTCTGTCTTTATCTCGTTTCCTCAGTAATTTTACTAACTGGATTATCTAATTTAGAGGTAGTAACTAGCTCTTGGTGATATCTGAATGAACATTTTAGGTTCACAGATTTAGATTTAGATTTAGTGAAATCCATTGATCTCACAGTTAGATTACAACAATTTTTTCTTTGAAAACTTGAAGTGGAAACTATCCCATCTTTATACTTTTTTTCTCTTTCCATGAGATGACTACTTAAGGTTTGTTCGTATGCATCTGATTATGAGAGATAGGTAACAACTACTAAATAAATACTTGATTTTTTTGATTTTCCATTCCTGCCATAAACAATAACGAAATCCAAATTAGATCCTAACCTGTAAAATCCTAGCTTCAGTAAAGATTTGTAAATTGTGGGTTTTATAAGCAAATACCCAAAGCTCAAAATGGCCTCAATAAATCAGAAACTCCAACCCCACAATTGGATGTTTCTCCGAAGATCTGATTAGCTATAAATCAACATTTTGAAAAAACCCCAAGCCTCAAATCTCTCTAAAAATCATAGCCCATAATCAAAATTGGATCTTCTGATAAGATCTTGATGAGCTACCTACTCACAAGCTAAAAACAACATTGTCAAATTGACAAAACTAATTAACAATTAAAAAAAATCGTCTTAAGTATTAAACCACCGTCACCCAACAAAACCATTAACACCAGCAGTATTTAAAAGTAATCCGTGTACGAGAAATGGGTTGAAGAAACTATTCGCCAATACTAATTTTTGTCTTCTGTATTTGTTTTGGGGAAGAACCAGAGATGTGTGGACAGAGAAAAAAGAAAGAGATAAAGATAGAAGACTTCTCGTGAAAGAATGACGTGGTTTAACTTTTGTTTACGGCTCATATGCCACATCAGACAGGGAGGAAAAGAGGGTGGAAAATAGCATTTCCGTCTGGGAAGCACGGACACATCAGATTCGTTTCCGTGTCCGTGTCGGACGCACTATGGACACATGACACGGCCACGACGCCCACACGACGCGTGTCGGACGCATCAAAATCCGTGTCCTCACTTGACGCACATTGGACGCACGTCGGACGCATATGTTACACTATTTCTTAAATTCTAAAAAAAAAATATCTTATCAAAACTCGTCTCTCTCTCTCATCTATCTTCTACTCTTCTGTGAATACCCGTGGGAAGAGTCTCCCTCACCTTTACTCTTCTCTTCTCAGATCTAAGTTGATCATCCGAAAATCAACATATTTAGTTTTTTACAATCATTTGCTAGTTGTTCTGGCTTTATCTCTTAGTTGTTTACATTGAATTTGAAGGTATGTTCTCTTTCTTTTACTCTCCCTTCTTCCTTCTGATTTGCATGATTTTGTTGACTTATTGATTTTTTGTTCTATTTTCAATCTATTGTGAACTTGGGTTGTTGCTGTATTTGGTGAATTTGGGTTTTGTTTTGATTTTAGTGGTGGGGATCATGTGTATTGTCTACTGTGTAGGTTTTAGGGGTTTTTTGGGGGCCTTTGGGGGTATTTTTGGTTGTTCATTGAATTTGAGCTTTATATATAATACTTATAATTTATCTTTTAATTTTCTGCTTGTAATGATTTTATGCTTGTATTTTGATGGCTATCATCTCTTTAATTTTGATGCAGATAGCCAGATATGAGCGAAGAGGTTTTAAGCACTACTCCGCTATGTAGATATGTGACTAAGAAGGATAAAGTTAAAGGTGGTGGTAATTGGAATTTTGTATGTAACCACTGTCAAGTTCCATATTCGGGTTCATATTCAAGAGTGAAAGCACATTTGTTAAAGATTCCAGGCTCTGGAATTAGAATATGTCCAAAGGTCAGAGAACATAAACTTCAGGAAATGAAACAATTGAGTGATGAAGCTGAGGCAAGAGCAAAAGCATCTAAGTTTAAAAGTGTGCCTCTGCCAACATGTGGATCAGGTAGTGGTTCTTCTTTTGCGTCAAATTCTTCATCACTTGTTGAAGATCCTAGGAAGAAGAAAAGAGGGGTTGAGAGCCCAATAGAGAAATTGTATAATGCTGCCAGACGTGAAGAAATGGATAGCATAATTGCACGGTTGTTTTATGCAGCTGGCTTGCCATTCCATCTTGCGAGGTGTCCATATTATAAAGTTGCATTTAATTTGGCTACATCAGATAGTAAAAGCATTCAAGGTTATATTCCGTCGGGTTATAATAAACTAAGAACAACTCTTTTACGGAAGGAAAGAGAACATGTTGAGAAAGAGCTAGAACCAATTAAGAGCACTTGGAAAGAAAAAGGTGTGAGTATTGTGACCGATGGATGGACCGACGAACAATGAAGACCCCTCATGAACTTTATGGTTGTTTCAGAGGCTGGTGCAATGTTTATTAAAGCAGTCAACACTCAAGGGTCAGTGAAGGACAAAGAGTACATTTCTAAGTTGATCATTGAGACAATTACGGAAGTTGGGCATCAGAATATCGTGCAAGTAATCACGGACAATGCACCAGTTTGTAAGAGTGCAGGGCTACTTGTAGAATGTCAGTTTAAACACATTTTTTGGATTCCATGTGTAGTCCACACACTAAACCTTGCTTTAAAGAATATATGTCATCCGAGAGATATTCAAACTAATGTTTTAGTATATGAAGGGTGTGCTTGGATTAGTGAAATTATTGCTGAGGTGGTACTGATCAGAAACTTCATCACTAAACATTCCATGAGATTAGCCATGTTTAATGAACATGTGGAGTTAAAATTATTCACACTTGCAGAGACACGTTTTGCCTCTAGTATTATAATGCTTCAAAGATTTAAAGATGTGAAGCAAGGAATCCGTAACTTGGTAATTTGCAATCAATGGTCATCATATAAAGATGATGATCCTAATCAAGCATTGTTTATAAAAGAGAAGTTGTTGGATGATGATTGGTGGAACACTTTGCAGTATGTTATTGATTTTACAAAACCTATCATAGAAATGCTTAGATTATGCGACACAGACGAGCCTTGTCTTCACTTGGTTTATGAAAGATGGGATCAAATGATAGATGAGGTAAAGAGCATTATACATCGCCACGAGGCTTACAAGAATATGATATTTCACCATTTCATATGGTGGTGGACGGGATTTTAAAAGATCGTTGGAGTAAAAGTAGCACACCACTTCACTCTTTGGCACATTCATTGAACCCAAGGTATGTATGACAGTATAAAATATGCAATCGCTTATTTATATTTTCTGTTCAGTTGAGTTAAGTGTTAAAAAAAATTATACTAAAATCATAATTGAAACAACATAGGTATTATAGTCGTCAGTGGCTTGATGAACGTCCAGGGCGTGTTCCACCACATAGAGATCTTTTGATTGCAGGTCAAAGATTGAAGTGTTTCGAGAGGTATTACGATGCGGATGAGTTAAGAGAAGTTAACATTGAGTATGCTAAGTTTTCATCTTGCCGTGAAGAATTTGCAAATGAAAATACCATAAATGATAGATGGAGTATGAATCCTTATGTGTGGTGGGTTACTTATGGGGTGTATGCTCCTTTACTTCAGCAAAAAGCACTCATGTTGCTTGGCCAACCTTGTTCATCTTCTTGTAGTGAGAGAAACTGGAGTACATATAGTTTCATAAATTCTGTGAAGAATAAAATTACTCCACAAAGAGGTGAAGATTTGGTATTTGTTCATACTAATCTTCGTCTCTTATCAAGACGAAGCCCAGAATACTTGCTAGGGGATACAAGAATGTGGGACATTGGAGGTGATTCTTTTGATACTATGGAGGGTACTGTTGGTGTACTTGAAGTTGCCGATCTTTCTCTTAATGAGCCAGAGATGGAACGCATGATATTGGATGATAATGAAGCTAATGTGGAGGAGCTATACCCCCTGGTTTGACTGTTGACGTTATTTTTTGGTGACCAGGTAACTGTCCATCTCCTTGATCTGTTTTATTCTAAAATTTTAGTTACCATCATGCCAATTCTTTGTTTTATGATGTGAATTCCCCCTAAAATTTGTGTTTAAACTGACCTTCTACAAGTAGCCCTGCACTCTGACAAACTCTGGCAAGTTTCATTTATGCCAATTCTTTGTTTTAAATTTCTACAGCTGGATGTAGCGACATTCACATCATACTTGATGGATCCTTGTTTTTTGGGCTAGTATTTGGTTCATGAAGTTGCACTGTTGCGGGAAGGACTTTACTCCCCTTTGCGAAGCCTTCTAATTTTTTGTTGATATGTATATATATATATATAGACTAGTAAATGTCGCGGAAAGGGCTTTCCTCCCTTTTGCGAAGCCTTCTAATTTTTTGTTGATATGTATATATATAGACTAGTAAATGTCTATATAACCTTTTGTTGATAATGGATATCTATGTTCTCCTGGAAGGCTGGAACATTTAGACAGGTAAATGCTTAATCTTTTATGTTAGGAATGGGGACAAACATATATAATTTAATGGAAATATTTATATATATATATGTGTCCATGTCCTAGTATTTTGAGAAATTGCCGGTCCTCGTGTCCGTGTCGTGTCGTGTGTCGGTGCTTGCCAGATTTCCGTTAATCTATAGCCGTCATCACAGTATATTTTGATTTACATCTCTGGACAAGGTATACTGTTTCTTTTTAGCTGTCAGTGTTTTGGTTGTTTAAATCTCTTAAAATGATAATGGTTTTGTTCACCAGATTTTGGAAGAAAAGAGTTTAAGGAAAAAAAGAACCCTTTTTATGTCAGTATCTAATCACTGCACATGTTATCTTTCCTGTTCGCTTCCAAAAATGTTAGATCCAAAAGAGTTTAATTGATAAAAAAAAAAAAAGCCTATAGCTTTGTTTTGCTTCTAGCTGTTGTGTGAACACCTTCACTACACATTTCAAACCAAAAGTGAACATCTGTTTTGAGAAAAAAAAAAAGAAAAAGAGAAAGAGGAATTGAATACCCATGTGACGTACATAGACCCTAAGCAACTGCAAAGATCAAATACCAAAAAACTGATCAAAAATTTGGTTTAGTTCCTGTTGTGACACTACGGTGAAAGATCAAAATTTGGTCGAGCGTAAATTTAATCACCGCATGAAAACAGGCGCATATATAAAGTACGTTTGATTACCGGGCGGACATTTAAATTACGTTCCATATGGGACGGGTTTTTAAAGCACGTCCGATTATCAGGCGTATCTCCAATCACCGCCTGATGGAGCGTAAAAACAAATTACGCCTGAGTTTAACATGGTCGGACAACACGTGTAGGTAGTGACGGGCGTAAATTTGCTGTCCGCCTGAAAGGGGCGTAATATTTTTTAACGCCTGTTGGTTGGGCGTGTTTTATTTTTACGCCTGAAATTTTGAAACCAGGTGAACACCATTTCTCGATGCTGTTCAACCAACGGTAGGTGGCAGGTGAACTTTGCCTTTTGCCTTCTAATCGTTTATTAGCTTCTTATATGTAAATTGAGTTTCACTCTGCAAAGTGGCAATGGTTTACTAATTTGAAGTTAGCTATACTGGTCTAGTGTCATCAATGTTCTTTACTGTAATCTGGTATTGGTAGTAACTGGGTAATGTTAACTTCTCACCGGTCGCTCGAACAACAACAGTAGGTGACTTCACAACAAAGAACAGCATCAGAAGCGAACAGTGAACTGCCCAACCAACAGTTTCAAATGAAGGTAAGCTTAATTTTAATTGTAAATGAAGTTTGAAGTTTGTCTAAGATGAATGGGGCGTAAAATCGTTGTCCGTTTGAGTGGGGCGTAAATTAATTGTCCGCTTGAATGGGGCGTGTTTTAAATCACCGCCTGCCACCAGACGAATGTTCAATCACCGCCCGAAAGAAATGTAATTTCTATTTACGTCCGACCAAAGAGCGGATAATTAAGTTACGCCTGGTAATAAGCGGACATTCAATTTACGCCCGACTATATTTGGATTTGGGATTTGGTCGCGACCAAATATGGTCCCAGATTTGATCTTAGTCTGGGATTTGATCTTTACTTCACTCCACTGCGTTCAAAACTCATCCCAAATATTTGGATTTACTCGCCCACTGTGGATGCTCTAAGAGCGACTGCAATGGTACGACTAAACTCAAAGATCAAAGACTAAAAAAAAAGACTAAATATGAGTTTAATTTGTATTGTGACGTTACGGGGAGAAGACCAAATTTGGTCGCGCGTAAAACAGTTTTACGCATGAAGACGGGCGGAAGTATTAGTTACGTTTCATTTCTGGGCGGAATTATAAATTACGTTTCAAACGGGCGTAAATATAAATCACGTTTGTTATCAAGCGTAAATAAAAATTACGTTTGGTAAGGGGCGGAATCTTAAATTCCGCCCGTTGATCAGACGGATTCCAAATGACCGCTCGAAGAAACGTAAAACTAAATTCCGTCCGAGTTAAACACGGTCACACAGCACGTGTGAGATCAGACGGGCGGAATTTTGGTGTCCGCGTGATGAGTTGTACGGACGGACATCTTCTGTCCGCGTGATGAATTTGTCAGGCGTAAAAAATTATTACGCCTGAGACGGGCGTAACCAAAATTTCCGTTTCATTAGGGTTTAGGGTTATGGCGTACTCTCCTGTCCGTCCGATCAAATCGGGCGTAATCTTAATGAACCGCACCTTCCACCAATACCGCCTCTCCTTCCCAACCACAACCCATCTCTTCTACACGAGCCTTCTTCTTCTCACTTCATTTTCTTCCACAGTTCATATTCTTACACAGTTCATATTCTTGTTTGCTTCACGGCTCCTCTTCAGTTCATATTCTTCTTCTCCATTCCCATCTACCAACCGTACAGATACCCTAAAAACTCCACAAAAACCCTAAAAACTCCATTATAAGGTATGTATTTTCTACTTTCTTTATTCAATTTGTGTAATAATAATATCATGTATTGTATTTTTTGTTCGAATTTATTTCAATTTGTGTAATAATATGCGCAGGTATTGTATTTTTTGTTCGAATTTATTTAGGGTTTTTACGTTGAAAATTGAATCAGACTTTATTACTAATTGGATATTCATATTGGGTTAATCAAATCTTATTAAAATTGGGTTAATCGTAATTTAATTTAATTTTTTGTTTTATTTAATAGTTATAAATATTAATAATTGGATAATTATTTTTTGTTAATTTAGTTACGTGATTTAATTTAATATATATTTTTGTTAATTTAATTTCGTAATTTAATTTATTTTTTTGTTAATTATAAATAGTTATAAATATAGTTAATTGGATAATTATTTTTTGTTAATTTAGTTACGTGATTTAATTTAATTTATCTTTTTGTTAATTTAGTTTCGTATTTTAATTGAATTTTTTGTTAATTATAAATAGTTATAAATATAGTTAATTGGATAATTATTTTTTTGGTTAAATTTATGTTTATGGAATTTTATGATGTTGAAATTTTGTTCGGTTAAATTTATGTCTATTATGGTTCGTGGATTGGTCTTTTAATTATGAAATTGTATTTAACATGTTTGTGCGTAGAATGAACAAGTTTATATCGAGGTTTAGTGGTCGCCAAAAGACCAACAAGAGACAAAAATCTACCGAAGCTGATTACAACTTAATCTCTACCGGTCAAATTGAGGAGGTCGACGTCCCCGGGTTAGGGAGGTTTCCTATAGTGGAAGATAATAAGCCGCACGCTACTGAAGACATTACATTTTCAGACGCACCAACATTTAAGTTTAAACATCGTGGATGTCTGGCATCGGTAATTCATTATTATAAATTTATTTCAATACATTGTCCTAGAGTTAAATATTTGATTGAAAAAGCGGGGTGGGAAAAATTGTTGAACATAGAGTGTAACGTTACCCAACATGCCGTTGTTGATTATATTGTTGAGAGGTTTTGGGATACAACCAACACGTTCCATTTTCCATTTGGTGAGATGGGGTTCACGCCATTAGATTGGGTCATGTTAGCTGGACTGAGTATCGGTGATGGTTATGTAGTTCCGTATGATTCGAGCCTATACCAATTTGACTATGTCCGTGAGAAGATTTTTCCGGATATCACACAGGGAACAAGAGGCGCGTCGTGGATATCAAACTCAATTACAATTACATATTTAAGCTCATACTTCAAAGAAGATAAGTTGGTGGCGGCTAATGAAGATGAGATCCTAACACAGTGGGCGAGTATAACCAAATTTATGGGATGAGATCCTAACACAGTGGGCGAGTATAACCAAATTTATGGGATGAGATCCTAACACAGTGGGACGGAGTAAAGATCAAATTTGGACCAAAGACCAAATTCCAGACCAAATATGGTCGCGACCAAATCCCAAATTCTGATATAGTCGGGCGTAAACTTAAATTACGTTTGATGCTGGGCGTAACATAAATTTACGCTTGTTAACGGGCGTAAACCAAAGTTACGTATGTTGGTGGGGCGGAATTTAAATTTACGTTTGTTGCGGGCGTAACATAAATTTACGCCTGATGAGACGGACAGAAGAATTCCGCACGTTGCCAGGCGGACACCAAAATTCCGCCTGTCTGGGGCGGACACCAAAATTCCGCCTCTCTGGGGCGGACACCAAAATTCCGCCCCTCTCAAACGGACATTTTTTTTACGCCTCATCAAAATTATGAAACATGAAATGAAAATTTTCGAACGTTAGAATGATAAATTTTTCGAACGTTGGCGTTGGAGATTGCGTAGCAGATTTTTGACCGTTGGTAAGATATTTATATCTTTCGAACGTTTGAAATTGAATGTTAATAACGGGTTTATTTTATACCTATATATACCAGATGAATTCCTTTCACATTTTCATATCATTCGTTTGTATTCGGCAAGAAAAAAATAGTATCAGGAAGAAAAAATAGTTTTCCATATTTCAAATCATTTTGAAAATTTTCATCGAATCGTTTTTAATGTCAACACCACGAATAGCAAGAGGTCCAAATTTTACGACAATCGAAGATGTCACGATGTGTAAAATTCATTTATCAATATCTCAAAATCCCGGCGTTGGAGCCGATCAATCAGAGATTGCGTTGTGGACTCGTATCAAGGATGATATTGAAGCTCATTTACCGGATAAACCAGAGCGGTCTTGGAGTTCCTGGCAAAAACGATTTCAGGGAATAAGTAAAGAAGTGGCGTTGTTTTCGGCAAAACAGGCGGAAGTGGAAGGTGAATATCATACGGGATGGGGTCCGGAAATGACCGTGAGTATTCTCTCTGTTTTGAAACAATTATTTTCTAATATTGAGATGCCCATGAACCTAATTGTTTTTAAAAACATTAACAGCTCGAAGAAGTAAACAAACGGTTTAAGGAATGCAATCATGGAAGAAAATTTAGGCACGAAGAGTGCTACCCAATTGTCATAGAAAATATAAAATATAATCGTCGATCGACTTTTGTTTTTGATACGACGCACGATTTGGATAGTAGCGTGAATACCGAGGAAGATGGCACTCAAGTCGAGTCCGGTAACGACACAGATAAAGGAGACATAGAGAATACATACCTTCGTCAGATGGGAAAAAAAGCAGCTAAACGATTGAAGAAAACCGGGCGAGAGAAATCCAACAGCCAAGAGGAATTGATGGGAATAATTATTACACAGCAAGAAAATTTCAATTCTCATTACCGGGAACAATCAAGATTCAAGATGGAACAAAAAAAGGCCGAGTTTGCACAAAAACAAGCTGAGCATGCGGTCATTGACAATCGACTTGCAGAACCTCCGAGTTGCTTCCAACACCGTGGTTTCGCCTATGCGTAAGTACTCGTCTATTGCATCTGCCGCACATCCATAAGCTAACATTCGCACCGCTGCAGTTACTTTTTGATGAGGGTTTAATCCTAAAACTCCACATGCATCGGGCCTTTGCACAAAATATCTGTCTTCGGCTGTAACACCTTCCACTATTCTGTTAAACAATTGTCGACGCATCCTGAATCTTCTGCGAAAAACATTAGGTGGTTGGTTTGGATACGGAGAAAAATAGTCGTTCCACAGAAGTTCAGCACCAGTCTCACGATCTCTTGGTATTTTGATACGAGTTTGAGGCCATTTAGAATTGGTAACAAGGACTCCCATACTAACGGCCATGTTATTTTGCATAATTGCTATTGAATCATCATCCGAGGAATAAAAACTACTATTAGAAGAAGAAGAAGAAGATGAAACAGAAGAACAATAGTGAGCGGTATTCTCATATGCTTCCATATTCTATGCGAATCAGAATAAGTGTGTGATTGTAAAAAGAGGTTTGTTGGTATTTATAGAGTGAGTGACGGAGATCACATGCTTCCATTTTGTAACATCTTACTTTAATAAATAAAATAACATAAAGTATTTGACAAATTTTGTAAACTGTTTGTCAGTGATGTGTTTGTCCTATTGAAATGACTAGTCGGTGAAATTTGATAAAGTATTGAACTGACTACTCGCTGAAATTTGATTGCCTATTGAAATGACTACTCGCTGAAATTTGATTGCCTATTGAAATGACTACTCGTTGAAATGACTACTCGCTGAAATTTGATTGCCTATTGAAATGACTACTCGCTGAAATTTGATTGCCTATTGAAATGACTACTCACGGACTACACATAACAAAGATAAATAACATAATAAATGTCTAGTATGACTACACATAACAAAGATAAATAACATAATAAATTCAAAGCTAAACCATATAAATAGTCATCACCGGCTAAACATTTCCCGTATCCGGAGGTGCCGATCGCGGTGGGATAAAAGCCGTTCTCGGAATGGGCCTGACCGAGGACGTTGAAGATGATCCTTGACTCATAGAACTCCACACTTGTGGGGGCAATGTGGGGGAAAAGGCGCCGAATCCAATGGAAGGTTGGATGGTGTGTGGCGTTCGGAAAAGAGACAGTTGATACTCCAATTCCGTGATCTTATTATTCTGGTTTCCTATAAGTTCATCTTTCGCTAATAGACACTCCATCCTATCTTTCGTTTCTCGTAATGTAAAATCTCGAAATTGTTTAGTAAAATCAGCATATTCTTGGAATAATGCATAACTATCGCCCTGTCATGAAAAAATGAGATAGATGAGATTTTTTTTTTTTTTTTTGAAATAAGCAATGTAAAGTTGAACGAACACTTACGGGCGATAATTGTTGTTGCGGTGGAATAAGAACATGTTCATCTGGTTTTCCAAGTTCGGTAGAATAGAAGTCACCGCTGTACCCAAATGTTTGGACCTCCCAATCAGGATGTGTCACATATTTTCTGAAATTAGTAACCTTTTTCCAATACTCTAATATACTTCATACTGCAACAACTTGCACCACCTCGGTTGCATCAACAAAACCGTCCGCTAGCAGGAGTTTTGCTTGGTCATCACCCAAATGCCCAATAATTACATGTAGTCTCATGGGAACAGCAAACGAGGGATGGTTTTGCCTCCAACATCTTTCTCCTAAATAAACATTATGCTGTATAACCAAAAAAGGAATATAATTGTAGTGAGTACGTTATTAATTAGATAAATAACGAAAAAAAAAAACTATGTTATTGACGATTAATATTAATGATATAATATAAAAAATCATGTCTAACTCACAACGCCATTCCAAGAAAATATCCATCTCGAGTCCGACAGCTCCTAGCAGACTTTCCCATCTCAGAACTGAGGACGTCGGTGTATGATTCCCATGGGTGCCATGTCACTTGGTCAATCGTCAGCTGATTCAGTAAAATCCTACAACGAATAATATCATTCTGACACCTCCTTCCATTCCATCTGGAAATTACAGGCCATTTCTGTTCATTACCGTTCATTGAGATGTCTGGTCGACATATGCCTAGGTATTCATACCCCCAAAACTAGTCCATAAAATTAATGAATCAAATTAATATATCCAAGGAAATAAACTTAAATGAAAATATACTTTACGTTGAAAATTAAAATAAAATCGATTACCAAAATACCTCTAATATTTGGAAGGGCCCGCTTAGTGCCTTCTGTTGTTTCCTACAAGCTTGTCGGAGACCTGCATACAATCTCGAAAAGGCACTACCGCCCCAGTCAAGGTCTTGTATTTTATCAATTTCTTCGAAAGCAGCTAACCATCCAGCATCAATATAGTTCTTTGCATTAGGAAAGAAAAATTGACCCAAAACATACATAAAAAAGGCAATTGCTATTCTATGGGCGAGGAGAGAATCTTCATTAGCCGCCACCAACTTATCTTCTTTGAAGTATGAGCTTAAATATGTAATTGTAATTGAGTTTGATATCCACGACGCGCCTCTTGTTCCCTGTGTGATATCCGGAAAAATCTTCTCACGGACATAGTCAAATTGGTATAGGCTCGAATCATACGGAACTACATAACCATCACCGATACTCAGTCCAGTTAACATGACCCAATCTAATGGCGTGAACCCCATCTCACCAAATGGAAAATGGAACGTGTTGGTTGTATCCCAAAACCTCTCAACAATATAATCAACAACGGCATGTTGGGTAACGTTACACTCTATGTTCAACAATTTTTCCCACCCCGCTTTTTCAATCAAATATTTAACTCTAGGACAATGTATTGAAATAAATTTATAATAATGAATTACCGATGCCAGACATCCACGATGTTTAAACTTAAATGTTGGTGCGTCTGAAAATGTAATGTCTTCAGTAGCGTGCGGCTTATCATCTTCCACTATAGGAAACCTCCCTAACCCGGGGACGTCGACCTCCTCAATTTGACCGGTAGAGATTAAGTTGTAATCAGCTTCGGTAGATTTTTGTCTCTTGTTGGTCTTTTGGCGACCACTAAACCTCGATATAAACTTGTTCATTCTACGCACAAACATGTTAAATACAATTTCATAATTAAAAGACCAATCCACGAACCATAATAGACATAAATTTAACCGAACAAAATTTCAACATCATAAAATTCCATAAACATAAATTTAACCAAAAAAATAATTATCCAATTAACTATATTTATAACTATTTATAATTAAAAAAATTCAATTAAAATACGAAACTAAATAACAAAAAGATAAATTATATTAAATCACGTAACTAAATTAACAAAAAATAATTATCCAATTAACTATATTTATAACTATTTATAATTAACAAAAAAATAAATTAAATTACGAAATTAAATTAACAAAAAAATATATATTAAATTAAATCACGTAACTAAATTAACAAAAAATAATTATCCAATTATTAATATTTATAACTATTAAATAAAACAAAAAATTAAATTAAATTACGATTAACCCAATTTTAATAAGATTTGATTAACCCAATATGATATAAAGTCTGATTCAATTTTCAACGTAAAAACCCTAAAAAAATTCGAACAAAAAATACATTACCTGCGCATATTACACAAATTGAAATAAATTCGAACAAAAAATACAATACATGATATTATTATTACACAAATTGAATAAAGAAAGTAGAAAATACATACCTTATAATGGAGTTTTTAGGGTTTTTGTGGAGTTTTTAGGGTATCTGTACGGTTGGTAGATGGGAATGGAGAAGAAGAATATGAACTGAAGAGGAGCCGTGAAGCAAACAAGAATATGAACTGTGTATGAACTGTGGAAGAAAGAAAATGAACTGAGAAGAAGAAGCCTCGTGTAGAAGAGATGGGTTGTGGTTGGGAAGGAGAGGCGGTATTGGTGGAAGGTGCGGTTCATTAAGATTACGCCCGATTTGATCGGACGGACAGGAAACCTCGCCATAACCCTAAACCCTAATGAAACGGAAATGTTGGTTACGCCCGTCTCAGGCGTAATAATTTTTTACGCCTGACAAATTCATCACGCGGACAGAACATGTCCGTCCGTAAAACTCATCACGCGGACACCAAAATTCCGCCCGTCTGATCTCACACGTGCTGTGTGACCGTGTTTAACTCGGACGGAATTTAGATTTACGTTTCTTCGAGCGGTCATTTGGAATCCGTCTGATCAACGGGCGGAATTTAAGATTCCGCCCCTTACCAAACGTAATTTTTATTTACGCTTGATAACAAACGTGATTTATATTTACGCCCGTTTGAAACGTAATTTATAATTCCGCCCAGAAATGAAACGTAACTAATACTTCCGCCCGTCTTCATGCGTAAAACTGTTTTACGCGCGATCAAATTTAGTCTTCCACCCGTAGCGTCACACACCAGACTAAACTCAAATTTAGTCGTTTTTTTTGGTCTTTGATCTTTGGTTATACTCGCACCACTGCAGTTGCTCTAAGCAACTGCAAAGATCAAATACCAAAAAACTGATCAAAAATTTGGTTTAGTTCCTGTTGTGACACTACGGTGAAAGATCAAAATTTGGTCGAGCGTAAATTTAATCACCGCATGAAAACAGGCGCATATATAAAGTACGTTTGATTACCGGGCGGACATTTAAATTACGTTCCATATGGGACGGGTTTTTAAAGCACGTCCGATTATCAGGCGTATCTCCAATCACCGCCTGATGGAGCGTAAAAACAAATTACGCCTGAGTTTAACATGGTCGGACAACACGTGTAGGTAGTGACGGGCGTAAATTTGCTGTCCGCCTGAAAGGGGCGTAATATTTTTTAACGCCTGTTGGTTGGGCGTGTTTTATTTTTACGCCTGAAATTTTGAAACCAGGTGAACACCATTTCTCGATGCTGTTCAACCAACGGTAGGTGGCAGGTGAACTTTTCCTTTTGCCTTCTAATCGTTTATTAGCTTCTTATATGTAAATTGAGTTTCACTCTGCAAAGTGGCAATGGTTTACCAATTTGAAGTTAGCTATACTGGTCTAGTGTCATCAATGTTCTTTACTGTAATCTGGTATTGGTAGTAACTGGGTAATGTTAACTTCTCACCGGTCGCTCGAACAACAACAGTAGGTGACTTCACAACAAAGAACAGCATCAGAAGCGAACAGTGAACTGCCCAACCAACAGTTTCAAATGAAGGTAAGCTTAATTTTAATTGTAAATGAAGTTTGAAGTTTGTCTAAGATGAATGGGGCGTAAAATCGTTGTCCGTTTGAGTGGGGCGTAAATTAATTGTCCGCTTGAATGGGGCGTGTTTTAAATCACCGCCTGCCACCAGACGAATGTTCAATCACCGTCCGAAAGAAATGTAATTTCTATTTACGTCCGACCAAAGAGCGGATAATTAAGTTACGCCTGGTAATAAGCGGACATTCAATTTACGCCCGACTATATTTGGATTTGGGATTTGGTCGCGACCAAATATGGTCCCAGATTTGATCTTAGTCTGGGATTTGATCTTTACTTCACTCCACTGCGTTCAAAACTCATCCCAAATATTTGGATTTACTCGCCCACTGTGGATGCTCTAAGAGCGACTGCAATGGTACGACTAAACTCAAAGATCAAAGACTAAAAAAAAAGACTAAATATGAGTTTAATTTGTATTGTGACGTTACGGGGAGAAGACCAAATTTGGTCGCGCGTAAAACAGTTTTACGCATGAAGACGGGCGGAAGTATTAGTTACGTTTCATTTCTGGGCGGAATTATAAATTACGTTTCAAACGGGCGTAAATATAAATCACGTTTGTTATCAAGCGTAAATAAAAATTACGTTTGGTAAGGGGCGGAATCTTAAATTCCGCCCGTTGATCAGACGGATTCCAAATGACCGCTCGAAGAAACGTAAAACTAAATTCCGTCCGAGTTAAACACGGTCACACAGCACGTGTGAGATCAGACGGGCGGAATTTTGGTGTCCGCGTGATGAGTTGTACGGATGGACATCTTCTGTCCGCGTGATGAATTTGTCAGGCGTAAAAAATTATTACGCCTGAGACGGGCGTAACCAAAATTTCCGTTTCATTAGGGTTTAGGGTTATGGCGTACTCTCATGTCCGTCCGATCAAATCGGGCGTAATCTTAATGAACCGCACCTTCCACCAATACCGCCTCTCCTTCCCAACCACAACCCATCTCTTCTACACGAGCCTTCTTCTTCTCACTTCATTTTCTTCCACAGTTCATATTCTTGTTTGCTTCACGGCTCCTCTTCAGTTCATATTCTTCTTCTCCATTCCCATCTACCAACCGTACAGATACCCTAAAAACTCCACAAAAACCCTAAAAACTCCATTATAAGGTATGTATTTTCTACTTTCTTTATTCAATTTGTGTAATAATAATATCATGTATTGTATTTTTTGTTCGAATTTATTTCAATTTGTGTAATAATATGCGCAGGTATTGTATTTTTTGTTCGAATTTATTTAGGGTTTTTACGTTGAAAATTGAATCAGACTTTATTACTAATTGGATATTCATATTGGGTTAATCAAATCTTATTAAAATTGGGTTAATCGTAATTTAATTTAATTTTTTGTTTTATTTAATAGTTATAAATATTAATAATTGGATAATTATTTTTTGTTAATTTAGTTACGTGATTTAATTTAATATATTTTTTTGTTAATTTAATTTCGTAATTTAATTTATTTTTTTGTTAATTATAAATAGTTATAAATATAGTTAATTGGATAATTATTTTTTGTTAATTTAGTTACGTGATTTAATTTAATTTATCTTTTTGTTAGTTTAGTTTCGTATTTTAATTGAATTTTTTGTTAATTATAAATAGTTATAAATATAGTTAATTGGATAATTATTTTTTTGGTTAAATTTATGTTTATGGAATTTTATGATGTTGAAATTTTGTTCGGTTAAATTTATGTCTATTATGGTTCGTGGATTGGTCTTTTAATTATGAAATTGTATTTAACATGTTTGTGCGTAGAATGAACAAGTTTATATCGAGGTTTAGTGGTCGCCGAAAGACCAACAAGAGACAAAAATCTACCGAAGCTGATTACAACTTAATCTCTACCGGTCAAATTGAGGAGGTCGACGTCCCCGGGTTAGGGAGGTTTCCTATAGTGGAAGATGATAAGCCGCACGCTACTGAAGACATTACATTTTCAGACGCACCAACATTTAAGTTTAAACATCGTGGATGTCTGGCATCGGTAATTCATTATTATAAATTTATTTCAATACATTGTCCTAGAGTTAAATATTTGATTGAAAAAGCGGGGTGGGAAAAATTGTTGAACATAGAGTGTAACGTTACCCAACATGCCGTTGTTGATTATATTGTTGAGAGGTTTTGGGATACAACCAACACGTTCCATTTTCCATTTGGTGAGATGGGGTTCACGCCATTAGATTGGGTCATGTTAACTGGACTGAGTATCGGTGATGGTTATGTAGTTCCGTATGATTCGAGCCTATACCAATTTGACTATGTCCGTGAGAAGATTTTTCCGGATATCACACAGGGAACAAGAGGCGCGTCGTGGATATCAAACTCAATTACAATTACATATTTAAGCTCATACTTCAAAGAAGATAAGTTGGTGGCGGCTAATGAAGATTCTCTCCTCGCCCATAGAATAGCAATTGCCTTTTTTATGTATGTTTTGGGTCAATTTTTCTTTCCTAATGCAAAGAACTATATTGATGCTGGATGGTTAGCTGCTTTCGAAGAAATTGATAAAATACAAGACCTTGACTGGGGCGGTAGTGCCTTTTCGAGATTGTATGCAGGTCTCCGACAAGCTTGTAGGAAACAACAGAAGGCACTAAGCGGGCCCTTCCAAATATTAGAGGTATTTTGGTAATCGATTTTATTTTAATTTTCAACGTAAAGTATATTTTCATTTAAGTTTATTTCCTTGGATATATTAATTTGATTCATTAATTTTATGGACTAGTTTTGGGGGTATGAATACCTAGGCATATGTCGACCAGACATCTCAATGAACGGTAATGAACAGAAATGGCCTGTAATTTCCAGATGGAATGGAAGGAGGTGTCAGAATGATATTATTCGTTGTAGGATTTTACTGAATCAGCTGACGATTGACCAAGTGACATGGCACCCATGGGAATCATACACCGACGTCCTCAGTTCTGAGATGGGAAAGTCTGCTAGGAAGCTGTCGGACTCGAGATGGATATTTTCTTGGAATGGCGTTGTGAGTTAGACATGATTTTTTATATTATATCATTAATATTAATCGTCAATAACATAGTTTTTTATTTTTCGTTATTTATCTAATTAATAACGTACTCACTACAATTATATTCCTTTTTGGTTATACAGCATAATGTTTATTTAGGAGAAAGATGTTGGAGGCAAAACCATCCCTCGTTTGCTGTTCCCATGAGACTACATGTAATTATTGGGCATTTGGGTGATGACCAAGCAAAACTCCTGCTAGCGGACGGTTTTGTTGATGCAACCGAGGTGGTGCAAGTTGTGCAGTATGAAGTATATTTAGAGTATTGGAAAAAGGTTACTAATTTCAGAAAATATGTGACACATCCTGATTGGGAGGTCCAAACATTTGGGTACAGCGGTGACTTCTATTCTACCGAACTTGGAAAAC
The DNA here is from genome assembly GCF_003573695.1 of Papaver somniferum. NCBI lineage: Eukaryota > Viridiplantae > Streptophyta > Magnoliopsida > Ranunculales > Papaveraceae > Papaver > Papaver somniferum. The sequence continues at coordinate 35,899,492 of NC_039364.1, forward strand.
CAGATGAACATGTTCTTATTCCACCGCAACAACAATTATCGCCCGTAAGTGTTCGTTCAACTTTACATTGCTTATTTCAAAAAAAAAAAAAATCTCATCTATCTCATTTTTTCATGACAGGGCGATAGTTATGCATTATTCCAAGAATATGCTGATTTTACTAAACAATTTCGAGATTTTACATTACGAGAAACGAAAGATAGGATGGAGTGTCTATTAGCGAAAGATGAACTTATAGGAAACCAGAATAATAAGATCACGGAATTGGAGTATCAACTGTCTCTTTTCCGAACGCCACACACCATCCAACCTTCCATTGGATTCGGCGCCTTTTCCCCCACATTGCCCCCACAAGTGTGGAGTTCTATGAGTCAAGGATCATCTTCAACGTCCTCGGTCAGGCCCATTCCGAGAACGGCTTTTATCCCACCGCGATCGGCACCTCCGGATACGGGAAATGTTTAGCCGGTGATGACTATTTATATGGTTTAGCTTTGAATTTATTATGTTATTTATCTTTGTTATGTGTAGTCATACTAGACATTTATTATGTTATTTATCTTTGTTATGTGTAGTCCGTGAGTAGTCATTTCAATACTCAATCAAATTTCTATCAAATTTCAGCGAGTGGTTTTGAATCCTTTATCAAATTTCAGCGAGTAGTCATTTCAATAGGCAATCAAATTTCAGCGAGTAGTCATTTCAATAGGCAATCAAATTTCAGCGAGTAGTCAGTTCAATACTTTATCAAATTTCACCGACTAGTCATTTCAATACGACAAACACCTCACTGACAAACAGTTTACAAAATTTGTCAAATACTTTATGTTATTTTATTTATTAAAGTAAGATGTTACAAAATGGAAGCATGTGATCTCCGTCACTCACTCTATAAATACCAACACACCTCTTTTTACAATCACACACTTATTCTGATTCGATAGAATATGGAAGCATATGAGAATACCGCTCACTATTGTTCTTCTGTTTTTCATCTTCTTCTTCTTCTTCTAATAGTAGTTTTTATTCCTCGGATGATGATTCAATAGCAATTATGCAAAATAACATGGCCGTTAGTATGGGAGTCCTTGTTACCAATTCTAAATGGCCTCAAACTCGTATCAAAATACCAAGAGATCGTGAGACTGGTGCTGAACTTCTGTGGAACGACTATTTTTCTCCGTATCCAAACCAACCACCTAATGTTTTTCGCAGAAGATTCAGGATGCGTCGACAATTGTTTAACAGAATAGTGGAAGGTGTTACAGCCGAAGACAGATTTTTGTGCAAAGGCCCGATGCGTGTGGAGTTTTAGGATTAAACCCTCATCAAAAAGTAACTGCAGCGGTGCGAATGTTAGCTTATGGATGTGCGGCAGATGCAATAGACGAGTACTTACGCATAGGCGAAACCACGGTGTTGGAAGCAACTCGGAGGTTCTGCAAGTCGATTGTCAATGTGTATGGGAAAGAATATTTGCGTGAACCTACGGCTGGTGATGTTGAGTTGTTGCTCAACCAAAACAAAGATAGAGGATTTCCAGGGATGATAGGTAGCCTAGATTGCATGCATTGGAAATGGGATAAATGTCCGTCTGCCGAATCAGGGGCTTACACCGCGTATAAAGGGAGCGAAAGTATCGTGTTGGAGGCGGTGGTGTCGTATGATCTATGGTTTTGGCATGCATTTTTTGGTATGCCAGGCTCTAACAACGATATTAATGTGATGAACCGTTCATATGTTTTTCGAAGTCTGGTCACGGGAAAAGCACCACCGGTGAACTATGTGGTAAACGGTCATTCTTATGACATGCCGTATTATCTAGGTGATGGAATATATCCAGAAATTGCTACTATTATTATGGCGTTTAAACATCCGCTTGGTAGGAAAAAAGAGATATTTTCAGCGATGCAAGAGGGTGCAAGAAAAGACGTAGAGCGGGGATTTGGTGTACTTCAACAACAGTTTGGAATCATCAAACAACCTGCTAGAATGTGGAATCCAGATGTGCTTGCCTATATCATGAAAACGTGTATTATCTTACATAATATGATAGTCGAGGATGAGCGTCTACCCGGTGAATGGCCACATGTTTATGATCATCGTAGCAACCCGACACCGGTTAATATATTAAGAGGCAACAGTGAGGAGTTTTCCCAAATTAGAGCTGAGCAACGCCGACGTCATATGCGCAGCAAAGATAGGCATATTCGCTTGCGCGATGACTTAATCGAACATATATGGGCAGAATATGGGAATTAAAAGGTTGGAGACGAGGAAAAATATTGAATTAAATGTTGTTTCCCATATGAAAAAATTATGTGATTTTATTTTAACGAATAATTTCGAAGAAATGTATTAACTCTATTTCATATACTCATCACTTGGTAAATTAAAGTAAGATGTTACAAAATAAGTTAAAGTTGATTAAATTAAATGAAGATAAAATTAAATCCCAAATATTACATAATAATACGACTAATGACAAAATTAATACATATTAAAACGTAAATAAACTACTAAAACTATTATCACTTATTATTAGACTTAATACTTAAGGTTCGAACTATCCCGTTTTGACGATTATAATTGGCTCCTTTTGTCCCGTACTATTAAAGCCTTTCGAAGTTCGAAGTACTCCTTTTGTACATGATCCAATTTGGAAAGATCCATCATCATGATGCGAAATTCATCGTCTGCGACCTCCTTGGCTATTTTAGCCGCATGCTCAGCTTGTTTTTGTGCAAACTCGGCCTTTTTTTGTTCCATCTTGAATCTTGATTGTTCCCGGTAATGAGAATTGAAATTTTCTTGCTGTGTAATAATTATTCCCATCAATTCCTCTTGGCTGTTGGATTTCTCTCGCCCGGTTTTCTTCAATCGTTTAGCTGCTTTTTTTCCCATCTGACGAAGGTATGTATTCTCTATGTCTCCTTTATCTGTGTCGTTACCGGACTCGACTTGAGTGCCATCTTCCTCGGTATTCACGCTACTATCCAAATCGTGCGTCGTATCAAAAACAAAAGTCGATCGACGATTATATTTTATATTTTCTATGACAATTGGGTAGCACTCTTCGTGCCTAAATTTTCTTCCATGATTGCATTCCTTAAACCGTTTGTTTACTTCTTCGAGCTGTTAATGTTTTTAAAAACAATTAGGTTCATGGGCATCTCAATATTAGAAAATAATTGTTTCAAAACAGAGAGAATACTCACGGTCATTTCCGGACCCCATCCCGTATGATATTCACCTTCCACTTCCGCCTGTTTTGCCGAAAACAACGCCACTTCTTTACTTATTCCCTGAAATCGTTTTTGCCAGGAACTCCAAGACCGCTCTGGTTTATCCGGTAAATGAGCTTCAATATCATCCTTGATACGAGTCCACAACGCAATCTCTGATTGATCGGCTCCAACGCCGGGATCTTGAGATATTGATAAATGAATTTTACACATCGTGACATCTTCGATTGTCGTAAAATTTGGACCTCTTGCTATTCGTGGTGTTGACATTAAAAACGATTCGATGAAAATTTTCAAAATGATTTGAAATATGGAAAACTATTTTTTCTTCCTGATACTATTTTTTTTCTTGCCGAATACAAATGAATGATATGAAAATGTGAAAGGAATTCATCTGGTATATATAGGTATAAAATAAACCCGTTATTAACATTCAATTTCAAACGTTCGAAATATATAAATATCTTACCAACGGTCAAAAATCTGCTACGCAATCCAACGCCAACGTTCGAAAAATTTATCATTCTAACGTTCGAAAATTTCATTTCATGTTTCATAATTTTTCTCAGGCGTAAAAAAAAAGTCCGTTTGGGAGGGGCGGAATTTTGGTGTCCGCCCCAGACAGGCGGAAATTTGGTGTCCGCCTGGCAACGCGCGGAATTCTTCTGTCCGTCCCATCAGGCGTAAATTTATGTTACGCCCGCAACAAACGAAAATTTAAATTCCGCCCCACCAACATACGTAACTTTGGTTTACGCCCGTTAACAAGCGTACTTTAAATTTACGCCCAGCATCAAACATACTTTAAATTTACGCCCGACTATATTAGAATTTGGGATTTGGTCGCGACCATATTTGGTCTGGAATTTGATCTTTGGTCCAAATTTGATCTTTACTCCGTCCCACTGTGTTACGATCTCATCCCATAAATTTGGTTATACTCGCCCACTGTGGATGCTCTAAGAGCAACTGCAGTGGTGCGATCAAAACCAAAGATCAAAGATCAAAAAAAAGACCAAAATTTGGGTTTAGTCCGTGGTGTGACGCAACGGTACATGATCAAAATTTCGTCAGGCGGATTTTAAAAGTCCGCCCCATTAAAATTCCATCAGGCGGACTTTAAAAGTCCGCCCCATCCTTTATAAATTTTAACAGGCGGACTTTAAAAGTCCGCCTCACTAAAATTCCATCAGGCGGACTTTAAAAGTCCGCCCCTCTCTTTGCAAATTTTAACAGGCGAACTTTAAAAGTCCGCCTCATTCCTTTTTTTTTTTTATTTAATTAAAATTTCGTCGGGCGTAATTTAAATCTCCGCCCGTTAACAAGCGTACTTTAAGTTTACGCCCAGCAACAAGCGTACTTTAAATTTACGCCCGACTATAATAGAATTTGGGATTTGGTCGCGACCATATTTGGTCTGAAATTTGATCTTTGGTCCAAATTTGATCTTTACTCCGTCCCACTGTGTTACGATCTCATCCCATAAATTTGGTTATACTCGCCCACTGTGGATGCTCTAAAAGATTCAATTACCAAAATTTCTTTTTGGAATTTTAAGTACGGAAAATGGGTCATTTGTCCAAATATTTTTAAAACATGGTTCTAATGGACGAGTAAAAATTAATATGGGTGAAATGGACACAAATTTTTTTGTTGCAAGGATGAAACTGGATTCATTCTGGTTTAAACTTAAAAAATAGCAAGGATGAAACTGGATGTATCCTGATGTACATTAAAAATAAGAAAAAATATTTGAAAATGGGTATGATGAAACTGTTTACATCCTACCTACTTTTACATTTTTGTCCATTTAAACAGTATCAAAGTCTAGATATCTTTTTCATCCAGAAATTATTGATTTTGGTCTTTTTAATCAATTTTGTGTTTTAAGTACACCCAGTCCTTTGATTCATACTACTTCCTTTTGATTGAGTATTAGTGGTCCCTTTTTAAATTAAAGCAAATCCTCTTTCTGTTTTCTCACAGCACATCTCAGTCACTATTAAGCTCCTTTTCTTATTCTTTTATATGATTTTGTAACCTTGTTGTGGTTTGCCTTATACCAAAATTAAATCATTTAAGTCATCTTTCTCTTCTTTTTATTTTAAAAAGGAAAAGGTTAGATACTGCTAATGTTTTACATTGAGTCAACATTTCTCCTCGTTCTACGTGATTACAAAAATTTAACGATCTTGGTTCATTCTTAATTGTGTCCAGTGAATTGAGTTTATGGCACTGTGTTTGGGATTTTCGTTGATGATCTGTCTGTTAAGTTTGGAGACGCCGTAAGTATAAATGCATTTTGTCCGTTGCTATAAATATTATACATAAATGCATTAGTTAAATTTTATCAGATTATGAGTGTGTTTGTTTTTGTATGTAATTGAGTGTACAAGTGAGAAATAAATTTTGGATATTTTGCTGCTGCTGATATGTCAGACCTTTATGGCATCCCATTACTGGTGGCTATCCTGGGAAGACTTTTCGAGGAACGGTATGGTTTGTTACCAGAATAACTCTGACAATTAGATTAAGAATCTAGAATTTTAGATTGAAGATTTTGAATAAGGAAATGTTGATTATTTGTGGCTGAGAATAGTGTAAGGATTATTGCTAGTAAGAAAATATTGATTATTTGTGGCTGAGAATAGCGTAAGTATTATTGCAAATTTTTATGCATGATTTTAATTATCACATCTGCTGCATTTGTTTGATTTCGTTGCACTCTATTATTTTTTGAAACCTCCTACTGGGTTGTGGTTTGCTCACCGCTTTTCCTCCCTTTTCACAGAGAATGAAGAGATACTAGCCGCAAAAGAAACTATTATGCATCACGTGGTTTTGGGTATTGCGTTTTGGATTTTATCGAGCTGTTAGTCTGTTTCAATTTTATACTTTAGTTTTGTAATTAGTATTTTATATTTCCTTTTGTAATTCGAAAAGAAATATTGTATTTCGTCAAAAATTTTATTGAGTTCGAATTTAAGATTTTATTTTTATTTTTTTCAAATTGTTTTAGAAAGAAAAATCCGGTCCTTCCCGAGTTGCGGTCCGGAAATTTGGGCTTGCTAGCTGGACCGGACTCGACCCTAAAAGGTCGGATCCGTATCCACTAGACGCCCGAAAATCCGGGCTGTGACAAGGGCTCATCCCACACATACTGCTTGGATATCTTCTTAAGCTTTAACTTTTGAAAATTAGACATTGTACTAGGTACTTTCCTTGTAACCAAGTAGTTTACTATGTCCGCATATCAAGGTGTTGAATCTTCAATTGAGAAAAGTTGTTCATCTGGAAAACGATCTTGTAAAGGAAGTTCTTCTTCGGAAAAAACAAGTCTACTGAGATGATATGCAACAGTATTCTCAACACCTCTCTTATCCTTGATTTCATAATCAAATTCTTGCAACAACAACATCCACCGTATAAGTCTTGGCTTAGCTTCTTTATTCTTAAGTAGGTACCTAAGTGCTGCATGATCGGAATATACAACAACTTTTGCACCCACCAAGTATGATCTAAATTTTTCTAGTGCAAACACTATAGCCAACAACTCATTCTCGGTAGTAGAATAATTGATTTGAGCATCGTTTAGGGTTCTAGATGCATAATAAATCACATGGGACAGCTTGTCCACTCTTTGACCCAAAAAAACTCCAACCGCATAGTCACTTGCATCACACATCAATTCAAATGGCAAACTCCAATCCGGTGACTTGATAATCGGCGCAGTTGTCAACAATTCCTTCAATTTGTCAAAGGCTTCTTTGCACTCCTTGTTGAAGTCAAAAGCAACCTCTTTTTGCAACAATTTGCACATCGACATTGAGATTTTGGAGAAATCTTTGATAAACCGCCTGTAAAAACCTGCATGACCAAGAAACGAGTGAATCTCCCTCACCGAAGTGGGGTATTGTAAGTTCCTTATTAGGTATATCTTTGCTTTGTCAACTTCTAGCCCTCAAGAGGACACGATGTGACCTAGCACTATACCATGGTTTACCATAAAGTGACATTTCTCCCAATTTAAAACAAGATTAGTGTCTATGCATCTTTTGAGCACAAGTTCAAGATTTTGTAAACAAATATCAAATGAATTGCCATAAACACTAAAATCATCTATAAATACCTCAATGATGCATTCCACGTAGTCAGAAAATATACTAACCATACATCTCTGAAAAGTGGCGGGCGCATTGCAAAGACCAAACGACATCCGTCTATAGGTAAACGTACCAAAAGGACAAGTAAAAGTAGTCTTCTCTTGATCCTCTGGTGCAATAACAATCTGATTATACCCCGAATAACCATCCAAAAAGCAATAATGTGAGTGTCCTGCTAACCTCTCTAGCATTTGATCAATGAAAGGCAAAGGAAAGTGATCCTTTCTAGTTGCGGCATTAAGCTTTCTGTAATCTATGCATACTCTCCATCATGTTTGAACTCTTGTAGGAACAAGTTCGTCATCTTGATTTCTAACAACACTGACACCCGATTTCTTAGGCACCACTTGTACCGGACTAACCCATTTGCTGTGAGAAATTGGGTAAATTACCCCCACACTTAGTAATTTGAGGATCTCTTTCTTCACGACCTCCATCGTTGGGGGGTTAAGCCTACGCCAAGCATCACGTACCGGCTTGTTATCATATTCCATAAGGATTCTATGCATTCACATGGATGGACTAATGCCTTTAATGTCAGCAATTGTTCAACCAATGGCCATTTTTTGCTCTTTCAGAACCCGAAGTAGACGTTCTTATTGTATGGCAGTGAGATTCTTTGTAATAATCACCGGAAGCTCCTCTTTATCACCCAAGTAAGCATACTTTAAGTGGTCGGGAAGAGGCCTCAATTCTAGTTTAGGTGCCTGCACAATAGAAGGTAAAGGAACCTCATTAGTTACGGGTAAAGAAATATAAGAGATATTACCCCTTGGAGCTTCTTCTAATGTCGTTAAAGCACCACAAATCTCCACTATCTCTTTGAATAATTCGATGTCCACATTCGGCTGCCCAAGAATGTCCAAATCAATGGTATTTTGCAACACAACTCCGAGTTCATCTTCATTACTCAAATCAAACATTTGTTGTGCTAACGAATCAATAACATCAATAGAGAAAGCAGAGTGGACATCACTAGGATAACGCATGGCCTCAAATATGTTGAACCGAATGATCTCCTTATCAAATTCCATAGTGAGTGTACCATTTTCAACATCAATCTTCGTCTTTGCAGTTGTTTGTACCATGGTAAAAATGCCACATAATGGGCCAAATTGCTACTTGAATCACCTTTTGGCCCTCATCCAAGTATGCCACCAGCCTACCAACTGAAGTAGCTACCAGCTAATCTAGTGATCCATGAAGTCAACGCCCGATCAATGGTCAAAGTCAACCTTCGGTTAGTGGTCAAATTCAACCGTCAAAGCCAAGTTTCCTGTCGCACCTCCAGTCAATTTCCAGTCATGTTGCCAGCGGTGCTGCCAACCAATTTCTAGTTAAGTACTCTGCCGCACTGCCATCCAACCTCTATCCATAATGTCAGTTGTGCTGCCAGCCAGCCTCCATCCAGTCTCCAGTCAAGGCAGTCTGCCCATATCAATTATGCTTGTTTCCGTCGATCCGGTTCCAGAACCCTGAAAGAAAATTCTGGAAGGTTTGATGACCAATTCCTATAGGGAATATTCTGCAATATTCCAGGAGGCATACAAGGAAGATTAATGTCAGGAGCCATGCAGGAAAGATTAATGCCAAGGAGGAGAGTGAAAAATATACCAGCAAACCCTAAAAGGGATCAGAAATGATTGTAACCCATGTATCAATAAAATATCTCTCCCTAAGGGGATTCGTCCGTGGATGTAGGAAAACCATGCCGAACCACGTTAAATTCGTGTCTATCATCTTTAAGCTTGTTATGTGTATGACCCTAGTTCTGATCATCATCACCAAAATCATCGTGTTTAGTGCCTGGAAATATTTCTGGGTACAAACAACAGTTTTCATAAACGGTCTCCCAAAAAGTAACGAAGTAGATGAACAATTATCTCCATTTTGCATATTCATAATGTAGAAATTAACCGGAAATATTAACTGATTCACTTGAACTAACACGTCCTCCACGACTCCCTTAGGATATATATTGGACTTGTTTGCCAATTGAATAGTAATCCTTTCCTCTTTCAAAGGTTCAAGATTCAAAGAATCATAAACATAGGCTGACATAACACTTATGGATGCTCCTAAATCAAGCAAAGCATGCTCAAATCGTCGGTTACCAATAGTAATTGGCACTGTGAAGCCACCCGAATCTTCACACTTTGTAGGCATCTTCTTTAGTAACATAGTTGTAGCACTTTCACCCACCTGAGTAATTTGATTAGCAATCAACCTATCCTTCCTTGTACACAAATCCTTCAAAACCTTATCATACCTGGGTACCGTTTTGATGGCCTCAATAAATGGGATGTTGACCTGTATCTTGCTAAAAATATCCATGAACTCCTTGTCTTGAGCTTGCTTCTTTGACTTGGCAAAACGACTAGGGAAAGGAGGTGGTGTGCTAAAACTGGGAACCGTGTCCTTAGGTTGGCTGGTTGAGGTTGGATTTTCCTTTGGTATGGTTTACACCTCTACTTCCTTTTCAATGTCGCTACTACCCTTTTCTTGTTGCTTTGGCTCTTCTGTTTGTTTCCCACTTCTTAAAGTCACTGCATTTAGATGCTCTTTTGGATTCACAAAAGGTTGCGATGACAACTTTGTAGAGGCTTGTGATTTCAGTAGATTCACATCCGTATCCAACTGCCCCATTTGAGTTTGTAGATATCTAATAACATTATCAGTTTTCTGTTGATTTTGTTGGAACATATGTTAGAGCATTGCTCGGTCGAACTCGCATGCGTTGCTATCTCAAGCATGTTTGTCAATGTTAGTGATCAAAACTATAAGTCTTGATTTCTATCCTACATATCTAAAGGTCTCGGACTAGGATAGAAAGTGTAGTTGAGCTCAAGAACTCCACGACAATCATCATATAAGACGAATGACTACTCAAGGAACTGGTGGATCTTTATCAACTAAAAGGTATGTGGAGACTTGAACTTATCTGTCACTCCAAAGTATATCTATTCTATCTCCTACTCTTGAGACAAAAGTCGTTTTGATATATAGACTTTCATTATGCACATTTGCTATTTCGAGCCGAGTTTATCTCGCCTATCTATTTCTCGAAAATGTGTTGGTAAGCTTTTGCTTTAGCCAAATTCATCTTTACCGAGTGACGAAAGTCATGTTATGTTTCAATCACTTTGAAAAATTCTCTAACGAAAAATAGTCTGTGGATAACGAATATATCCGTCCTCTGAGAATGTTTCAATGATTGAAATGAGAGTTTAGATAACATAACCATTGGTAGGATATCAGCATTGTTGTGGAAACACATATATGTATAAATTCTTATTCCTTGAACCAAAGTTTACGAACTTTGTTGATCAAGAGAAATGGAAGTGGCTGAGCCAAGTCCAGTCCGCGAACTAAGTCCGCGAACTCCTTCCATGATCTTAAGTCCGCGAACCCAGTCCGCGAACTTGAGAAGGTTATATCTAAAACCGGTTGTTCTTGAACTCATGTTTATTTAAACTAAGGGATGCTTTTGTAAACCGTGGCTATAAAGTTCATGAACCGATTCGAGTGAATCAAACCGTTTTTGCTTCTATTGTGTCTTGTGTAGTTACATAAGATCTAAGCAATTGAACAACTCTCTAACTAGTTCATTTGAGTCATTTGAACTAGTTATGGTGAAGAAGAATATGGTTGATATGAAAGTAATCATATGGCTAACCATTTGGTTAACTATTGATGAACCAAAAAATGTTAATGTTTGGGAACGGTTCGTAAACCCAAAATTGGACATTTTATTTGTGTGTAACAAGCTAAGTTTTCGATCCAATGGTTGAGAAATATTAGCTTGAATCTAATCAGGTTTTCATCTAACGGTGAATATTGAATGCTTTGTTACCAAGCTAACATTGATTGCAAACCCTGATTTGAAAACTATATAAGGGAAAACTCTAGAAACTGGGAAACCTAATCCCCACACCTTACGTGTGATACTAGTTGCATAGGTAGAGTTGATTCTCCTTTAACCTTTAGTTTCTTCTTCAAAAACCAGGTTAACGACTTAAAGACTTCATTGGGATTGTGAAGCCAGACCGGTACTACTTTTCTCGTAGTTGTGTGATCTGATCTTGCATCTTCTATCGTTACGAGTACGATTGTAATAATTGGCTCAAGATTTTATATCTCCGATAGGCAAGATAGAAAAGTAATCACAAACACTTCGTCTCATCGTTTGTGATTCCACAATATTTTTTCGTTGCGTCGATTAAGATTATTGTGAAGTGATCAATAGTTATAGGCTGTTCTTCGGGTGTGGTTATTGTACCCCCACTTTTTCAATTGGTATCAGAGCAGGCAAACACGTTTAAGACCTTACAAGTCTGTGTTTGTAGCGATCTGACTCTATGGACAGAGGTGCTATCTCTATTAACGTACCACCAGTCTTCGATTGCTCTAATTACTTATGGTGGAAAATTGATATGCGAGGTTTTCTTCAAGCACGTGATTTTCAATCATGGGTATATGTTGTTAATGACTATGATCCTCCCGTTGTGGCAGTTGGAGATGTAAACATTCCCAAACCTATTGGTGAATACACCCCTGCTGAGATACTTGTTGCAAAGCAAAATTCCGACGGTTTAAATGTGATCATACATGCCATTATCCCAAATATTCAGTACCATGTGACTAATTGCACTAAGTAGCAAGAAGCTTGGGATATCTTCGAAACCGCATTCGAAGGTAACTCCAGTGAAAAGGAAGATAGGCTTTAAAACCTTAATTCTGATTAGGAAAACATTCGTATGGAAGATGAAGAAACATTTGATGAGTTTAATCACAAAGTGTCTGAAATTGTTAATGCATCCTTTGCATTGGGTAAGACTATTCCTGAAAAGGACATTGTGATGAAAATTCTCAGATCGCTGCCATCCAGATACGATTCTAAGAAGCATGCCATCATTGAGGGAAATAACCTTGATAATCTCTCCAGAAATACGCTGGTTTGGAAGCTTAAGATCTTTGATCACGAACATTCATCCAAAACTAAGGATGTTGCGTTCAAATTACAAAAGGACACTAAATTACTTGATAAGAGTAAAAAAGTGTATATCTCTGAAGATGATCAATCTGAGATAGATTCATCAGATGAAGATCTTGACAAGTCAGTCTCGATGATCACAAGACAATTTAGGGACCTTCTGTTGAAAAGAAGTAAACGGTTCTCCAGAGATAAGCCTAAAGCATCAGTTAAACCTCATAATCGTCTTCCTCCTAAAAACAGGGAAACAGATGAGACTGATGATGAGGATATGCCTCAGTGCTTTAAGTGTAAAGGATTTGGTCATTTTGCAAACGAGTGTCCAAATCATAGAAAATACACTGGGAACAAAGGTCTTGCTGCAACTCTTGATGAAATGTGCGACAGTTATGATTCTAATGAAGACGAGAAATCAAGTGTTGCACTTCTTGGTGAAAATATTGATTTTGATAACTGTAGCAATACATACATCAATCTCAATATTCTTTCAGAAGATAATCCAACTAATCTGGAAGAAAAAATTGACTCGTTTCTTGGAAACTCTGTTTGTAATGTTTCAGGTTCCAACATGTGTCTAGCTGCATGCACATCTCAGAAGCCTGATTTATATCCTAGTTTGACGTGTTCGTATTGTTCTCTAAAGGGTCATGAACTTTCAAGGTGTTACAAGTACAAACACCAATTGAGGCACGTCAACAAAATTCAACGAAGAGCGAATCATTTAGCAAGGAAGCTTAAACTTTCTCAGAAGACCGCTGAGGTATGTAGGATCTTGTCTTCGTCTAAGAAGTTAGTTTCCAAGGATAAACCAAGACCGTTAGAGAAGAAAGTATGGTCGAGTCGGTTTGATAGACAGAAGTCTGAGGATTCCTCTCAAGAGGAAAATGGTGGACAAATTGTTGTTCACCGCAAGGCAACTTGATTGTGTTGATTTGGAAATCTTGTCTCATGTGCCTGATCAAAAGAGACAATGATTTTGTACCTCTCAGGCTTTAGGAAAAGTTTTCTTTCCTCTTTTCTTAGTTTTTTTTTGTTCTTCCTGTCTATCAAAGGAGGGTTATTATCGACAATTCCACTTTTTATAGGGTTGTAAGTTGGTCGTGTGCGAACCTGTTAAAGGTTTCTAAACCCTACATTCCTTTTTCCTTCCTCAAAACCTCTTTTTATATCAAGACTACTTGTTGAGTTCAATTTGTGATTTCCTCTCACAAACCCATACGTTATGGATACTCCAAGCATGATGTCTTCTGATGGAAAAGATGTTAATGTGATTGTTAAGCCGTCAATCATGAAAGAAAAAGAAAAATCTCCATTATCTCCTACCTTGAAAAGAAAAAGAAGGAATGTGAAGAAGCCAAGAGTCGTTCCTTCAAACTCTCAGGAGTTTTCTGGTGTTCTTGAAGAGTTGAAGGAGATGCGAAAGGAGATTCAACAAATAAAGTCTTTTGTGTATAAGACTCATGAGATTCAGAAGGCCCTGGTTCGACAACATCAGCCGAGAAGGTTTATTGATATAAACTCCTACCTTAATGAACCTTATGTCCCAATGGCTGTTGACGACAAGGAGTTCGGGGACGATAAAGAATTATTCAAAGGTCTTATTGTCTAGTAAATCTTCCATTTTCTTGTTTTTATTAGAAGAATAACTAGAGTTTGGAATAACCATTATTGTGATTTCACATTGCTATGTCCAACGTTTTCATCTTCATGTTTTTAGATTTATTGGTTTAAATTCTAATTTGTTTTTGGAAGATGATTTTTGCAGTATTAATCTTTATGGTTTTATATATTGCAATATTGTTATGGGATGTGTGTGTTTACGTCCGTGAACTTGACCGTCCCATACCTTGTCAAAAGTAAAGTCTTTCGTATGTCGATATTCATATGTTGATAAAAGAATGAATGGGCTTTTGACAAATACAAAAGTTTAGCCTATATTGTCAATCTTTGATGGAAGATAGGTTAAATTTTGTTTGCAAGGATTATGTCTATTGTATGTCATTGTGCGAATAGTGATGGAAAATTGAATGAATCCTTGTGTATTCCGCAGTAATTGATCTTCCCTGATCCATATTTTATGTATTATTGTGAGGCTCCGTAAAGTCTCTTATGTTGAGCATTAAACAACCAAGTTGATTATTTTTTGATTATCTATGTTGTTGTTCCGTGAGGTACTTAGCATTTTCAACTAAGTTAATAATCTTGTTTGGTTATTTAGTTGTTGCTTCGTAAGTTTTCTTATGTCGAGACCAATTAAATTGATTAATTCCGCACCTCGGGTGATTCCAATCCTTCGATGCCAGAGATTAAGTACCTAAAACAAAAATCTAGAAAACAAAGTTAAAAACTAAAAAAGAAAATCTAAAAACAAAATAAAACTAAAAGAAACAACCAAAACTACCGAATGCTCCCCGGCAGCGGCGCCAAAATTTGATGCGTGTCGTGAGTGCAATCAAATTAAATCACTTATTTTCACACAATTAACTGGTAATATAATAGAAGCAATGACCGTTCCCACGAAGAGCAGTGAGTTTTAGTTGTTCAAAAAGGTCACAAGGGGTTTTTGTTTTGGATTTCAAAGTAAAATAAACAAAGCAATTAAAAGATTAAGTTGTAAACAATAGAGAGAGAGATGACTGAGGAATCCTTCTTCGTAACTAAATATTCATCAAAGTAGTATATTTATCCATTCATCATTAATCATAGATTATCACCAACCGTAAGATAACATGTACGCTTAGCTATCTCCAAAATCCCTTAAGCCACTGGACAACAGGTACACTTAGTCACCAGAGTCTATCCGTATGGACCACCTTGAGGTACGCTTACAAGATGTAATTTAGTCGAATGCATTATGGTCTGTGAATTTAGGTTTAATCCTAGTAGTTAGACTAAGTACGCTCGGTCTACTTGCTAGTGTTGTGTTTACACGCGATTGCTTTACGGAATCCCTCCGCAAGGTCTCACGTTCTCTACTTGTGTAAGGAATTATTCAACAATTACGGATATCCTAACCCTCACTAGCATTAAATTGAGTTAACAAATATATTCAGTTGGCCACCTAAACAATCTATCAATCAGTCATCTTCATTCTTAATAATGAACACAAACGATAATCATATGAAGAAATCAAAATATATTCATATACTAAATCAAATCATATATAGTACTTAGAATTCATCCTCAATCAAGTATGGGTTTAGCTACTCATGGATGTAGTAGCATCTATGTTATACATTTGATAAAATAGAGAAAAAAATCGTTACGATTGATGAACCCCTCAGAAACCCTAGCTTTTCCTCCGTTATGTTGCTCCTCCTCTCCAAGACTTGCAAAGTTGTGTAAAAGATATCTTCTTAATGTTGGGAGGGGGGTGTCTTTATATTGTTCTCATGAGATTAGGTCTTCAAAATCCTTTCGGGCCCGTGTATTATCGAAAATGGGGTCAAAAACGCGTCAAAAGTGTCCCAGGAAGTTGTCAGGTTCGGCTCAAACGTGTATGGACTTCTTTGCCAGAACCTGACAAGTTATTTCTGCTCCAGATGAGTGTCAGGTTCGGATCAAAAATGGTGGAGAGTTATCATCCGAACCTAGGTTGGGCTAGCTCTTTTTCGGCCGAACATTCTCCAGTAACTTCTTGTATTTTCGTCCAAACTTGCTCCAAAGTTCGTCTCACTTCTTGCTTTCTCTTATTAGTCCTGGATACTTTGTTCAAAACTCATTTGTAGGTTCGGCTTAAGTCATTGGATCATCTTCTAGCCGAACATTTATACTTCAACTCTTCCGAAAACTTGATTTTTATGTTGCAGGTTCGGCTAACTCGTACTGATGGAGTTATCAGCCGAACCTTTCTCTGTAGACTTCAAATCTTCCAATCTCGTTTTCCCCACAACTTCTTCATCCGATGTCGGAATGACCTCACTCTTTTTGCGTTCTTTTCGTAATTGAATTCTCTTCAAGATAGATGTGAAAAAGTTTGGATTTGAATACATTTATTTTGGTCCTCTTTGTAAACTCCATTCTTTAGCACTTTCGTATCCATTTCCACTCCTTTTGGATGATTCACCTAAATAAACAAATAAAATAGCAAGAAAAATACAACATATAATGCAAGAAATATAGCTAAAACAAATATGGAATGGACATTAAAATCATGTAAATTAAGCACTTATCACATATCCTCATCATTATCACTATTTTTAGGAGGATCACGATTATGGGGTTTATCTGATGACCTAGATTTAACTCTGGAGAAACGTTTACTTCTTTTCAAAAGAAGGTCTCTAAACTGTCTTGTGATCAACGAGACTGACTTGTCAAAGATATTCATCTGATGAATCAGTCTCAGAAAGATCATCTTCAAAGATGCAAACACTTTTACTTTTATCAAGTGTTTTAGCGTTTTTCTGTGCTTTAAAAGCAACATCATCTCCGATTTTGGATGTATGATCATGATCAAAGATATTTAGCTTTCCAACCAATGTATTTCTGGAGAGATCATCAAGGTTATCTCCCTCAACGATGACATGCTTCTTAGAATCGTATCGAGATGGCAGCGATCTGAGAATTTTCAACACAATGACCTTTTCAGGAATAGTCTTACCCATTGCAAAAGATGCATTAACAATTTAAGACACTTTGTGATTAAACTCATCAAATGAATCTTCATCTGCATACAAAGGTTTTCCCAATCGGAATTTAGGTTTTGAAGCCTAGCTTCCTTTTCACTGGTATTTCCTTCGAATACGGTTTCTAAGATATCCCAAGCATCTTTAGACCGAGTGCACGTAGTCACATGGTGCTGAAGATCTGGGGTAATGGCATGTATGATGGCATTCAAACCGTCGGAGTTTTGCTTTGCAACAAGTATCTCAACAGCGTCATATGCACCAATATCTTTAGGAACGGTCACATTCCCTACTACCAAAACGGGAGCATCATAGCCACTAACAACATATACCCATGATTGAAATCATGCGCTTGAAGAAAGGCACGCATAGCAATTTTCCACCACAAGTAATTTGAGTCATCGAAGACTGGTGGTACGTTTATAGAGATAACACTTATGTCCATATCAGATCGCTACAAACACAGACTTATAAGGTCTTTAAACGTGTTTTCCTGCTCTGATACCAATTGAAAAAGTGGGGGTATAACAACCTTACCCAATATTTCGATTAGAAATCTGTATGGACTAACTCCAATATACTTTCAAGAGAATCAACTAAACAGTTAGACTCAATCTTAAGAAAGATATATCAAAGAGTTAATATCTCAATTTCTCGATTCAATCCTTACTCAAACAAACAGAAGTATGCGAGTCTAATTGAATACAAGAGAAATAACTTGAATGGTACCAAAGACCAATATCCGAGGATCAATCAATTTCAATCAACAACCAAAGGTTGGATTCACAATTGATCGATACAACGCACAACCTGTGATATTTCTATTATATAACAAAATATAATGCGGAAAAGAAATAATACAGACACCAGAAGTTTTGTTAACGAGGAAACCGCAAATGCAGAAAAACCCCGAGACCTAGTCCAGATTGAACACAAACTGTATTAAGCCGCTACAGACACTAGCTTACTACAAACTAATTTCGGTCTGGACTGTAGTTGAACCCCGATCAATATCACACTGATCCAAGGTACAGTTGTGCTTCTTACGTCTCTGATCCCAGCAGGGTACTACGCACTTGATTCCCTTAGCTGACCTCACCCACAACTAAGAGTTGCTACGACCCAAAGTCGAAGACTTTAATAAACAAATATGTATCACACATAAAAGTTTACGATAATAGATAAATTTGTCTCCCACAGAAATACCTACGAGTTTTGTTCCGTCTTTTGATAAATCAAGGCGAACAGGAACTAATCGATAACCCGGACTTATATTCCTGAAGAATAGCCTAGAATTATCGATCACCTCACAATAATCTTAATCGACTAGAGTAACAAGATATTGAGGAATCACAAACGATGGGACGAAGATATTTGTGACTTCTTTTCTATCTTGCCTATCGGAGATATCAATCTCAATTCAATCTTACTGTTGTAGTCGTACGATAGATATAACAAGATCAGATCACACAACTACAAGAAAAGTAGTCCGGTCTGGCTTCACAATCCCAATGAAGTCTTTAAGTCGTTAACTTACAGGGTCTCGATAGAAACCTAAGGTTAAAGGAGAATCGACTCTATCTTATACAACTAGTATCACACAGGAGGTGTGGGGATTAGGTTTCCCAGTTGCTAGAGTTCTCCTTTATATATTCTTCCAATCAGGGTTTACAATCAATGCTACCTTGGTAACAAAGCATTCAATATTCACCGTTAGATGAAAACCTGATTAGATTCAAGATAATATCTTTCAACCGTTAGATCGAATCTTAGCTTGTTATACACAAATGAAATGTATTTCATTTAGGTTTGAGTAACCGTACCTAAACGTGTACACTTAGTTGGTTCACAACAGTTAACCAAATGGTTAGCCATATGAGCACTTTCATATCAACCATATTCATCTTCACCACAACTAGTTCAAATGACTCAAATGAACTAGTTAAAGAGTTGTTCAATTGCTTAGATATTTTGCAAGACACAATTGAAACAAAAACGGTTTGATTCACTTGAATCGATTCATGAACATTCTAGCCACGGTTTGCAAAAATTGTATTCCTTATAATTTAAGTGTTTAAGTTCATGAACTGACCTATTTGATAAAGTAACCAGCAGCTTAAGTATGCATACGGGTATGCATACCTAAGCAACCAGATTTGAGTTGGTTTTAGTTTCCAACCTCAGTAAAATTCTCGGGTAGAAAACTTCCGTCAGTATGCGTACGGGTACGCATACTTAAGGTGACTGGTTAAGAGTTTATCAATTCCCAAACTCAGCAGATATTCACGGTCGTGAACTTCCGCCAGTATGCGTACGGGTACACATACTTAACATGTCTCCTTCACCAATTTCGTACACACACATATGCATACACTTGGTTCCCGGTTCATGGATTTATACACTAATATGCGAACACTATATATGCTTATATCCAAAGATGGTTACATAAACTCAACTCTACACTTCAATCATTGAAACATGCTTAGAGGATGTTATATAGTTGTTATTCACAAACTATTTTTCATCAAAGCGATTTCCAAGATATTGAAATGTCAACATGACTTTCGTCACGAGTAAAGATGAACTTGGCTAAAGCGAAATCTTACCAACACATATTTCGAGAAACAGATAGGCGAGTTAAACTCGGCTCGAAAGACCAAATATGTATAATTGAAATCTATATACTTATATGACTTTTGTCTCAAGAGTAGGAGATAGAGTAGATAGACTTTTGAGTGATAGATAAGTTCAAGTCTCAACATACCTTTTAGTCGATGAAGTTCCACTGGTTCCTTTAGTAGTTATTCGTCTTCATATGGTGATCGCGGTGGAGTCTGGAGCTCAACTACACTTAACTATCCTAGTCCGAGACTTTAGCTATAAGTAGACTAGAAATCAAGACATATAGTTCTGACAACTATATTTGACAAACAAGCTTGAGATAGCAACGCTTGCGAGTTCGACCGAGCAATGCTCTAACATTTTTGGTTTTTAATTAGGTGAAGGTTAGGTATTAAAGAATAATTAAATTAGTTATCTATGGGTAATTTCGTATGTTTGTATATAGATTAGGTCCACCCTTATCTACAAATAGGATATTTAAATCAATAGGAGCCCTCAAAACCAAAAACGTGGAACCCCTATAATAGGCTTCCTATGTTAATCCACTCACCCTAATATTTAGGACCGCTCCCAATTACGGAGTTAGTGTATATTATTTTTGATGTCCTCTAATCTCTTTGTTCTTCCTCTCATAAAATCACTAAATTTTAGTTTATTTGATACTTAAACCTTGAAATACCTCAATAAACAAATACGAAGTTAATTGCAAAATAAATTCTGTAACATAATATATAGTAAGTAATACACAATTGATACAAAGCTTTAAAAGAGATGGACTCTAAATTACTAATATCCTAAACTCGTTAATGGGAAGATATCCCCCTAATCACAAGATTTATGAGAATTCTTCTTTGTCTAATCACCGTTTTCAATCACTCATACAAGTCAATTATTAATTGTTGATATTCTAACAACTTCAGTTCATCGTCAGTAAATTAATTATATCTGTTCGTAGTCCTCATGAAATAATTGTTATGTCGTGCGGTACCAACTTCATCGAACATATTGGTCGATAACTCTATTCGTGTTTCTTTTTTTTTTTTTTTTTTTTTTTTTTTTACGATCATTACAAATCCGGAAAACATTCACGGAAATAGCTTCCTTGGTTATGGACGGAATAACCATTTTGTGGTGGCGGCAGGGCTTCAACTGCATGAGGAGAAGATGGCATTTCAGTTAATTCTGAGGCGAGCAATCTATCCACAGATTTCCAGTCGACGAACTGCGCTCCATAGTTGTTCCTTTCTTCTTCGAAACCCACATTAGTACCATTATTACCATCAAATTCTGTTGTTGCTAAGCTTGTGGATATAGATGGACTTTCTAGTTGTGGGAGTTCCATGACTTGATTATCATCCAAGTTATAATATTGATGCTTACTCGAACCAAGTTGGTCTTGATCACCACAACCAAAATAATTATGGTGGAAATTAGCATTACCTTGTTGTTGCTGATGATAACTAGAATCATCTAATTGCATTGAGCTACTACTTGTAGCATTACTATCAAATGCTTGGTAGCCTCCACCTTTTTTGTTGAAATTTTGAGAAGCTACCTTGAGGTAATAAGCATGATTCCAAGCCTCATATCCTTGTCTGTGGCTTGGAGTTGGTTTCTTGAATGCTCGACAGACAACCCATCCTTCATCCTATATTTATTCGTCGCAATAAAAACATTAGTTAAAATCCATAATTAGTAACTATGAAATATGAGAGCATTTGATGACTTGCCTGAGGAGGTCCATGTTCAGATGTTTGAAGTCGATATTCATGCATGATCCAGTCACTTTTCTTTCCATTAGGTGCCCGACCTTTATAAAATACTAAGGTCTTTCTCATCCCTATAATCCTTTGCTTAGAAAGCACGGCTTTGTCTCTCCCAGTTGCCTTCCAAAATCCTGCCGTTGTGGCTCTGTTGGTTCGTGTTCCTGTCGGATATTTCTTGTCTTTGTGACTGAAGAAGTACCATTCATTCTCTTCTTCGTAGCCTAACTTGCACTTATCTGTAATAAGTAACACAATATTGAATAATACTTAAGAAAATAAGCCGGTGTCACGGTAGTACAATGATAAAGTTACTGGTTGATGATATCAGTGACCTGAGTTCGAAACTCACTAACACCAAATTCTTCACCTTTCAAAAAAAAAAATACTTAAGAAAACAACTTACAATAAGAAAAAAGAACTCGAAAAAAAAATAATACCTTGTATTTCCCATGGTTCTATTTTGTAAAGATCGACTTCAGTGATAACATCTAAATCAATCTTTTCAGAATTAATTTTTCTCCTAAGATAGTAACCCACCAATTCTTCTTCTGTTGGATGGAATCTAAACCCTGGTGGCACAGCTGATGACTCCAACTCCATTGTTTTCTTCTGCTTGGTTGAATTGATTTCAACCTGAAAAACATTACCAAAAGAGTTAAACTTATAACCTTCTCCGGCTCTCCCTACATTTTTTTATGGCATTTTTACAAATAAAACTATTTTCTGAAATTGGATTTGGGAGTATGTTTCTTTTGTTGTCAGGAAACTAATAGTGTCCGGCAACTGGTCTTTTCTTAGGAAAAGCAACCATAGCCTAAATGAAAACGAAAACGAAAAAGATCTGGTGATGATGAAAGTGTATATGACAAGTGAGATTTATATACATATAGCTATGTACCACTTACCAAATCAAAGCTTCAGGTTTACTATATAGATTGTACTAGTAGTAGAATTCAATTGTAAGATCTTATTCCAGGGGGAGTGGGTCCTAATTCTAATTAATGAATAACTAAAAAGAAGATTAGGTTGGTCCCTAATATCTGTTGTGTTCTTATATGTGTCGAAAGGACAAATTTTGAAACAGAAGAAGCCTTGATGAATATACTTGTAGCACTCATGAATGAAAAAAGCACATAACTAATTAGAAGAAAAATAAGCCACCAACTTTTAAATAAATATTCATAAAGTTTGTTTTGAATTAGAGTACACGCCCAACAATTCTTGAGGACCATCCATCCACTATATATATGATGACTATCATCATCGTCATCATATAACCCTATAACTAATATGAACCACCCAACATATAATTAGGTGATTAGTAAATGATCTTCCTCGTTAATCAACAATAAAATAAGTAATAATCATGCAAGTATCTTAATTACTAGCTATCTTATCTTAATCAAAATATTATGGTTTACCCACTCTCACGGATAAAGCTGATGGTTGGCTGTGAAAGTCGGATTGAAGATGTAGTATATAATTTTCACATCCAACTTATTTATGACCACGTTTCAAAAGGGTTTTTACCCAAGAAAATTTGAAGTTCCCGCAACAAGAAGCGTGAAAGGCTTCTATATTAATTTAGAGTTGGGACATACCTACTTATTAATACTTCATTTAACTAATTAACAAAGCTCGGTTTTGTTTTATAAATGAAATGAATACTAATACTTTTGAGATGGAGTTAGCATGAATTTAGTCGAAGAAAACATAATAGTTTAGGAGTTGTATAGAAAAGGAGACGAAAAGATAGACTTTTATTTTAAAGAAAACCCAAAAGAAAGTATGTTTTGTCTCTCTTAACTGTAGAGCTAGCTGTGTATTTTTCTTTTATTTTCTTAGAGTGAGGTACACTCCATGGCTTCTAGATATATATACCAATTGTTTAGTGGTGGAAGACATTTTCACACACCAACCACCATATCCTATATCTACAGTTTAGTACAGTACTCTCTACTCACAGCTGCATTCATCGTCACCGTTGAATATGGCGAGAAATCATGTCAACTCCAAGTCATTTCTTCTCTGTATAGAAAAACACTAAGATTATAATCTAAGTAAATAACACTGTTTGGATATGCACGGTTTGGACATATATGTGTATAATGAATAAAGCTGCTAGTTTAGTGCATGATGTACTTGCAACGATAATTTGACAAAACATATATGATTTTGGATTGGATAGTTATCTAGGGTTGATCATGATTCATGCATGTCCATATATAGCTATGGATTGACAGCAAAAGCAAAAGAGATGCTGTATATTCCGGCCAGTTCACCTTGATGAACAGGATTATATAATATACTAAACGTAAAAACCTTTTATATCGAAACTGTTGATTTGGAGATTTATTTGTTGCCGGAATATATATACATATACCTGCAGGGAACTATATATATATGAAAGTAAGAAGTCCAAGACAATATATATCCAAAGAAATCAGTTCTGTAAGCTTGGCTTCTACCTCAGATTCAGCAGAAACAAAATAAAAAGAACGCAAGTATTTAAACTTATAATGTTATCTGGAAGGGGAAGAAGCAAAGATATAAAACGAGAATCAGCAGCAGTACCTATAGTTGTGGTATTGCGATTGATTGCAAGAAAGTGAAAATATAACCAGAAATAATATGTGTGGAGAGATTGTATATACTAACCAGAAATTTTTAACTTTCTTAGCTATAGGTATATAGCTCGATCGATCTAATTATAATAGTAGCAATTAAGTATATATGCTTTTGTCCTTGTGCGCCTGCAAATATCGATCGAGAGTAAATGATGGTTGTATATATTTGATGAGACTTGGAGACTAGAGCTATAGCAGGAGGGATGAGAGTCGCGACAGAGATAGATTGGTTGGATGTTGGTTGGTTGTGTGTGATGAGTCTAAAATAGTGTTTGTAAGTTAGTGTCTGCTGGCTGCTTGCCAATCAGGTTCTTGAATTAGTTGAAGGAGGGTTATTGATCTCTCTCATCTCATGTACTTCTTATATATATATATATACATATATAAGCTGTAGAGATTAAAGGAAGGAGGAGGAGGATGGTATTGAGTGCGCGTGGGGGTGGCAGAGAATGAGAGAGAGCTTATAAAAGGTCTGTCTGGACGGCGTTATTTAGTCATGACAAATATCGTACCAAACTCTCACTCTCTCTCTTACGGCAACTCTCTATCACACCGATATTTTGTGTCGCACTCTATCTATCTAGCTCATTTTTTTAATTTGTCCAAGTTAGCTAGTTAGTCAAGTGCTTTTGCCTTGGATCCTTTATTCCCTTTCCTTGATCTAGTTATTGTGCATATTCTGCTTTCCCCTCAACCCATGGTGTTGCGGCAGTTTATGATATCCAGTTTACTATCAAAAATTTGTTCCCAGAAAAAAGATATCATTATTTTTTCATTTTAACCTAAAAATAGGTTAAAATTAAATAGTAATAATATTTTTTTTTTTAGAAATAAAGGAGAATATTCCGAATAATTTTCCAGGAAGCACTGTTTATCAGATTTTATTAGTATTTATTTAGTAACCAGAAGCAGAAGTGTCAAACATAAAACAACTAATAACATTTGGTTCCCAAACTAATTTCTAACTATTCAATTTAACTATCAAAACATCGTTTTAGTCTAAGAGTATCTCCGATGGAAACTTGATATACCATTTTCCAGAATTGTCCAGTGCCCATTCAGAACACTCACTGGTTACTACCATTCGATAAATTAAGTAATTATCAGTACATTAGTGGTGGTTTATTTTTTTGATAGTATGAATTTACAAAAGTTTATAAAGTATTCGGCTGCCACAACAAAAGTCTTTCTAGAAAAGATAAGTTCGTAAATTCCTTCAAATCAATACAAGAAAATTACTTAAAGCCTATTTAATCAACTGGATTAACTAATTTTGTAGCTAATTAATCAACACAAAGATAAAATATGCCGCCCTTTGCTTATTTGTCGTTCTTTAGTAGCATGTCACTGTCCCAATTCCCATCTAATATTCTGATCAGTATATCCAAATCATCATGTTTCCAGTCATTTGTGTCTTTGTCACATTTCCCCATTCTTCATCATCACACACACTTCTTCTGTCTTCTTCTATGCATCTGGGCCTGTCCGGCTGCTCCCACAAAATGACCCACCCGACCACCAGCACCCTATACTTGGCCTAGGGGGATTAATTGCAATCAACTAGCTCTGTTTTATGAGCCACCCCCAAGGCTGTCTCTATGTCGACACATTCTCATTTTATTCTAGTCGTTTTTTTAAAAAACAAACAAATTAATCATCTTGGATAGTATAGTACCACCATACTGTTATATAAACGATATAGGACCGCGAGCATATACATCGTACATTACATTATTAGAAGAATTAATAGTAGTTACAAATAAAAACCATAAGTGCCATGGACCACATAATCTAGGGAAGAAAGAGTAGAAATTACATATGACTACCGGTACTAATGCACTCTTTAATACTACGACATTTCTTTTCAATGTTATATACATAAAAATATGTACCTAAGATAGCTGAAGTTTTACCTACCTCATTTCTCATTGAAGCTAACTAAGGGTTTAGCTTGCTATTGCCTTTTAATGACTGATTCATAGTAGGTATACTGTATGATGTATTCAGTGTCCATTGATCGGATAGTTTCACTCATAGCCTTTGGGGTGGCATGTCATATAGATCGGTTGCAGATAACAAATATGACGAGCATTATGTATCAAAGTGAGATGATGAAGGCAATATGTAGTTTCATTGCACTTTAACGACATGTAATAACAGATAATTGAGTAGAAAGAGAGAAAAAAAAGAGGTAAAGGGAGTGATTAAAGTCATACAACTTGATAGTAAAGATTTTTCTTCATTTCCACATTGTCAATGGATTAGTAATTTGAGTGTCATGCAACTTGATATGATAAAGCTAGCTACTACTACTGTTTTCATCTTCAGATAATTTACAATGATAATACTACGGAATAATTATTACCTAGTCGCTACATAATTGATCGATTCAATAGTAGGAAACTATTCAAAAAATTGGTAAAGAATTTTGGTAAATAACTTAACACTAGCTAGACTAGATTAAGAAACGGGTACATACTCAGGGAAGGGATGTTCACATGGATACCGGAGCAAAACAAAATCTTCAGAAAAAAAAAAATTGCTAGAAAAGTTGCAACAATTTGGCTTGTCTGAGTCCCACGGCATCTTACCCTAGATATGAATCTTGGGAAGCAAAACATGCAAAGACGTGTTTTCATGCTTGGCGTGATAAAAGAGTTTCGATAGGATATCATGGTAGCTCCTAGCTCCTAGCAGAAAAGTGACTTATCTTTTCGAGCCTGATTTCTAAACCCTTGGTTTATCATATCATTACTAGTACCAACCAAAAAATTACAGGTTCCATGTCCTTGCTTAGGAACATATTGCAATTATCAAAATACAAACCTGCAGAGACCCTAGTGAAATTCACATGAAAAAAAAACAAACATCACAAGATGACTACTATATGTACAAGGGTTAATAAATTTTATGGGGGTTACCAAACTCTGTTTAATTGAAGGTTACTTTATGCTTGGTCTAGTGATCCCCCTGTAGCAGCCTTTGAAATTTATAAATTTAGAAAGCAGTTTAGATGAGCTTTATGTTGAAGAAACGCAAATGGAAGCAGGCGTACTCTTGGGTTATACTGCATCTTTACTAGTATGAAATTTAGAGAGCAGTTCACATGGGCAATCTATACTACTCGTCCAGGGCCGGCCCTGAGGCAAAGTCAACCAAGGTTGATTTTGGGGCAGCAGCGAAAGGGCAGCAAAAATAGGATTTTATCTAAGGGGTTTGTGATAAAAAAAAATGAAAATGAAGGTTTAAAACATGAGTACAAAAAGTAAAAAGGATGTATAGGAAGAGAAGTAGGGGGCATATTATGAATAAGGACTTACTTTAAAGGTTTATTGCTAAATATATAATAAATATCATATATTACAGATAGATTTTTTTCTCTCGATTTTTCTATCAAAATCTCGTCTTCTTCCTTATTTCCTTCCCTGCTCCTCTGGCTCTTCGGCTCTTCCACTTGAGTCATTGTTGCGACACCACCATCTCCACGGTAAGTAGAATCAAAACCCCAATTCAATCATGAAGCATAAGATAGATTGACATTTATATATTAAAATTGATTTTGCATCTAATCTTTGGTTTTCAGTTAGTATAACTTAAGTGTATTTTTAGGGAAAAAAATTTTAAACCCCCGATTCAATCATAAGAATATATTATCATGTATGTTTTATGATTGATTTTAAATGTTATCTTTTGATTCTCAGTTAACATTACTTAATTGTATATTTTAGGGAATTTTTTTTCTAATTGAACCTCCAATTTTTAGTGAAATTTTTTTGTTTGTTGTTCTTGTTTGCTAAGCATTTTTCTTTGTTGAATCAATGGCAGGTATGCCTCTGAAAAGAAAACAATCATCTGGTTATCAAAATAGGAAGAACCAAAAAAAGAGATTGGCATCTACTAAATCTCCTGCAGATTCTTTTGATAAGTTTTTGATTAGGAATCAACCAATAGTTGGGAACGCCACCAACGAAGATGATGCTACAGCTGATAAGGGTATGAATGAGGGGAATGGTATTGCTGATAATGGCATGAATGAGGGGAATGTAAGTGATGGGGCTGCTGATAATGGGATTGAGGATGATAATGTGAATGTTGGTGTTTCTAATAATGGTGTTAATGAGGGGATTAATGGGAATGTGAATGTTGGTGTTGCTGATAATGGTGTTAATGACAATGAGAATTATGGAAGTGCTGCTAACAGTATGAATGATGGTGGCTATGAGGTGAATAATGAGAATGAAGGTGTTGATGGTGATAATAGAGATAGAAATGAGGATGATGTAAACACAACAACAGAAAATAATGAAGTTGAAAATTGTGGTGATAAGTTAACAGATAGAGACATGCTTGATCCAGGTAATTGGGAAACAATTGATAAAAAACTTGTTGATTTTTTGGTAGAGAATGGTCCGGTAAGAGTTGACAATATCATATTCCCTAGAGATGACAAGAACG
The DNA here is from genome assembly GCF_003573695.1 of Papaver somniferum. Taxonomy (NCBI): domain Eukaryota; kingdom Viridiplantae; phylum Streptophyta; class Magnoliopsida; order Ranunculales; family Papaveraceae; genus Papaver; species Papaver somniferum. The sequence continues at coordinate 35,927,991 of NC_039364.1, forward strand.
ATTGTTTCTCTAGCTATCATTACTTTCGGAAATTGAGCAATTTTGAGAAACAAGATAGAAGATGGTTAGTGTATTCGAAAACTTTGGACAAGGTATTCTGTTTTTGTTGTAAACTGTTCATGAAAAGGGAAAGTAATTATCAGTTGTGCAGTACTGGGTTTAATGATTGGAATAACCTAAGTGGAAGACTCGCAAGTCACGAAAACTGTGGAGTGCAACATCGTTGTATGTATGATTGGCTTGAGTTGGAATTAAGATTGAGAAAGGAAAAAACTATCGACAAAAGAATACAAGAACAGATCAACAAAGAGAGAAAACATTATAAAGAAGTATTGAAGAGGATGAAGGATGGAGTGTTTTTTCTAGCGAAGAATGGTTTAGCATTACGTGGCGATAATGAGAAAGTTTATACAAAAAACAATGGTAACTTCTTAAGCTTCATAAAGACACTTGGAAAATATGATCCCGTGTTAAAGTATCATCTGGATAGCATTGAAAAGAATGAAATGCGTACTCATTATCTCAGCCACAAGATTCAAAACGAACTGATTTCAATGCTTGTCGATTCAACGAGAAAGCTTATTGTCAAGAAAATCCACGAAGCCAAATACTTTTCAGTTATTCTTGATTGTACTCCTGATGTTTCTCGCAGGGAACAAATGTCTATTATCATCCGATGCGTAGATGTTTCAACAGCAAGAATCGAAGAGTATTATCTTGGGTTTTTGCGAGTGGAAGATAAAATAGGAGAAGGTTTATTTTTTGAACTTGAAGATGCATTAATCAATCTTGGGTTAAACATTGATGATATAAGAGGACAAGGGTATGACAATGGAGCAAACATGAAAGGAAAACATAAAGGTGTGCAGGCAAGATTACTCGAGATCAATCCAAGAGCTTTCTACACACCATGTGCTTGTCATAGTCTTAATCTCATACTTTCAGATATGGCCAAGTCTTGTCCTAAAGCAAGTTATTTTTTTGGATCCATACAACGTATTTATACACTTTTTTCAGCTTCAACCAACCGGTGGGATGTATTTAAAGAGGAGATTGGAAAGAAGGGATGGACACTTAAACCGTTGTCAGACACACGGTGGGAAATCCGTGTCGCAAGTGTCAAAGCAATAAGATACCAAGCTCCAAAAATTCGAAATGATTTAGAGAGATTGCGAGATTCATCCCCTATCTCTCAAGAAGTCAGCACTGCCGATAGCTTAGTAAGTTTTGACTTGCATAATTTTGAATTTTATCTTAGCTTGACTATCTGGTATAGACTTCTGTTTGCTGTTAATACTGTGAGTAAGTCATTGCAATCTAAAGATATGGACATCGGTGTTGCTATACAACAAACGAAAGGTCTTATTGAGTTTTTTAAAGACTTTAGAGTAAATGGGTTTCAAAAGGCAATGGATGAAGCTAAGGAGATTGCAAGAGCGATGGGAACTGAACCTACATTTCGTGAAGTTCGTACCATCCGTACTACCGAACCAACATCAGGTGAGGAGTTTTTTAGAAAAAATTACTTCTTATATATAGTAGATAGTGCTATGTCTTCATTCCGAACCAGATTTGAACAATTTCAAATGTACGAAGAAATATTTTGGTTTTTGTATGACTTGAACAAGTTGAAATATATGAGTGAGGATGAATTGATGAGTGCATGTGTTGCACTTGAAGCTTATTTGAAGCATGGTAGATCTAGTGATATTGATGGCAGGGAATTATGTATGGAACTGATCGTCATGCGAATTGTACTACCTAGTTCGTGTAGTAAGCCAATCGATGTCTTACAATTTTTACTAAGAATGGGTGGTTGTTACCCTAATGCATGGATTGCTTATAGGATATTGCTTACGATTCCAGTCACAGTCGCCTCCGCGGAAAGAAGTTTTTCTAATCTAAAGTTGATTTTCTCGTATCTTCGATCAACTACGTCGCAGGAAAGACTAGTAGGATTATCTATGTTAGCAATTGAAAATGACATGGCTATGCAAGTTGATTTTAAAATTGTACTTTCTGATTTCGCATCCAGGAATGTAAGAAGGGTCATTTTCGAATAGATGGTAATCTGTGTTATTATTCGAATCGAATGAACTTTTATTATTATTGTTTTTTGAATATATGTTCTGTTGAGATATTTGACAAGCTTGTGGAAACATTTGGGAACTTAATATATGTATTTATAGGCTTAAATATGACAGAAAATGAGGCTAACATAGTTTGTACACCACCTTATGCTCCTGACTGTAGTTTGCTGGGGGGGGGACAACATTTTTTGGGTAAGCTTTGGGGCAGCAAAATGCCAGGGCCGGCCCTGTACTCGTCCAGGCGCAGCATTTACTGGGAGATTCAAGCTTCGTAACTCAAATATCAGTTATGCACTTATCGCCTCTATTAACATCTCGCACGTAACATAGGACCGAATATCTTAGATTTTGATATATAGATAAAACTAAGATGAATATCATTGATCATGATTAAAAACAATTAGAAGATAAATCAATGATAAAGAAGAAAATAAATCTATATACCAAAATAATAATGGAAGACGATATTTAACGTGGTTCGATCATCTTGATCTACGTCCACGGAAGAAGCCCTTAGGGTGAATATTATTGATCTCCAGAATTAGATGATACTGGGATGATTTGCAATTACATGGAGAGCTCTTATTTATACTGTTAGATTTAACTAAACTATGATGGTAGTTATTTTAGATATATTCTTTAACTTGCGCTTCACTTCACGTGCCTTGGTTGCACGGTTACTTGACTTGGTCTTCACTTCACGACACGGTTGCCTCGGACCTTTTTTTGCTCCTCGGCTTCTTGTGTACGCTGCCTTGACTATACCTTATATGGTTGCCTCGGTCCTTCTACATGATAACCTCGGCTACCTTGTGTATATGTGATATATATACTCTAATACTCCCCCTCAAGTTGGACACGTAGAGAAACGTAGTGTGCAGCTTGAACTATTAACAAAGACAATATGGTACCAAGACTTGATTTGACTTAAAAATTGTCGAACACAACTTGATATCTTGTACGGTTGATTATTAACCACGAGCTACTGAGATGAAATCTGTTGATCATTAACCACGAGCTACTGAGATGAAGTTGGTGATGGAATTGACTGTAAGCTTTGTCTTGCACCATATGAACTTGACTTGACAGACTTGAACTGAACTTGGATGTACCGTTTATAATATTGACTTGGACAGGCTTGGACTGAGCTTGAATGTGACTGGCAGACAAACCATGCCAGGAGAACTTGTATCTTGAACTGTCCACTAACATCAAGCACGAGACTTGAACTGGACTCTCCCTTAATTAATGACAGCACCAACGAAATAGTTATACGGAATTGAATTTGGTGACCTAATTGGCTGCAAGTTTTTTTTTTTTTGTGTCACCGGTTGAAATAGCCATACAAACGAGCAAATGTCTTGCAGGTTACTGGATTTGGCTTACTTTAATAGTTGGCTACTGAGTTTGTTTAACCAACAATAACAATGCACTCTTCCACGGACCATTTTTGCAGTCTTGTATTAAACACGTCATCAAGAACGAGGAGGAACTAAAATCACGAGGTAAAATTAAAATCATCTCGGACAAACTTGGATGGACTGCCTATGCTGGCAGTAGAATTGCCGGAGGAAGATGAACGGCAGTGACTTTCTATGTCTCGGTCTGATCTTTTTTTTGACATGATATTGTCATTATTGGAATAAAAAGTCTTCCAATAAGTTAGTGGATAAACTGCTATCAGGTGATGGATTTATGTCGATGATATTATAAGGTGTGGGTTGATACACCACAATATTTTCAATCTGTTTCTGACGTAAATTAGTTTGAGTAGGTTGACGTAATAATAGCATTATGTACGTTCATACACTACAGTTTTATCCAAAGGTGTTTGGTGTGATGGATCATGTGTAGGTTGATGCACTACGAAGAAAAAACTTGCTCACTTTACCAAACACAAGATATTGAGTGACATATTTCATCAATCAGTACCAATCACGATAACTGCCGGAGGAAATATATGATCGGCAAAGAGAGTTCTCGAAAGTGAAACTGATTTTGGAAATATTATTGAGGGAAACCCTAAAGGCAGGAAAGAAACTGAACACATGGAATAATTGATCACCATGGACTAAGCTCGAGTACTGTGAGGATTAGTAAATAGTATAGGGAACACCATCAACCAAAAGGTCTGTGATGGGAGAAGAGAAAATATATGATTGATACGGTGGATCAAAATAATACCAACAGCAACAATCTAGCACAAGGTTTACAAGATATATTTATTGCAACTTGACTTCGGTGAGGATTGCCGAAAGTGATAACGACCACCAATAAATTAAAACTCTAGAGATTTATAAGGACTGGTAAATCCTAAGATTTAGCTATAGAATTTATAGAGAGACACGGCGGTGAGAAGAACCGGCCGATGGAGAACTGATTTGTTGGCAACAACTGATGGAGGAAATCTTCCATGTAATAAAACCATGAGAAGTTAAAAAAACAATTAGATTTTGAAAGATCGAGAGCGCACGGTTCTGATACCATCTTAGATTTTGATATACAGATCAAAACTAAGATGAATATCATTGATCATGATTAAAAACAATTAGAAGATAAATCAATGATAAAAGAATGATAAAGAAGAAAATAAATCTATATACCAAAATAATAATGGAAGACGATATTTAACGTGGTTCGATCATCTTGACCTACGTCCACGGAAGAAGCCCTTAGGGTGAATATTATTGATCTCCAGAATTAAATGATACTGGGATGATTTGCAATTACATGGAGAGCTCTTATTTATACTGTTAGATTTAACTAAACTATGATGGTAGTTATTTTAGATATATTCTTTAACTTGCGCTTCACTTCACGTGCCTTGGTTGCACGGTTACTTGACTTGGTCTTCACTTCACGACACGGTTGTCTCGGACCTTTTTTTGCTCCTCGGCTTCTTGTGTACGCTGCCTTGACTATACCTTATATGGTTGCCTCGGTCCTTCTACATGATAACCTCGGCTACCTTGTGTATATGTGATATATATACTCTAATAGAATATAAGGTGAAGGACAGCATCTATGGATCCATATATAAGTTGTACACATTACGATTCTAATTTTTTATATATCGAGATTGCTTTTGCGAAAGACGAACAGTGTAAATGAAGTAAACGTGAAGCAGAAAAGGTTAGGGGTTAGGACGGTTTGTGGGACGGAGGAATGTGTGCCCTACGTTCCGTCCCACTTAGTATATTTTAGTTTAGGATTTCAAACTAACAATCTAATTGTATCATTAAACTCCATAATTCCTAAATCTAAACTTTCTAAACGCATTCCTGAGAAAGAAAATAAGACAGAAAGTATAGACGGCTGCTTTCTTCTAGAGAGCCTTGTTATCCGAAGGTCTGAACTGATTATGACTTGTCACAACACATGTTGTCTCATAAATACCACCGAGGTCCTTTTTCTTTTCTCTTTAGGTTTGATCAAATGGTCCAATCACGGCTGGTTGTTTTATTTCACAGAATTTGGCCCACTTGCCAATTTGGGTGTTGGATCTAACCGCTCTATAGCATCTAGCTAGGCTGTAGTTGATTCAGGGGGGACATTTTAGCAAGAATACCACTCAACCAAGGGTTGCCAGTGCCGCATAGCCATAAACCACTTTCAATCATATGGAGCCTGCTAATAACCCATTTGGATTTTGGTAACTCGGGTAGCAATTTTGCATTTTATTTATGCACATGCGAATAGTTTTCAACTTCTAATAAATCAAAAATTGTGCACTATGTAGTATGTAGATGGTTGTTTAGCAGTAGCCTACACAGATTTATTTGTTCATTGTGCTCATGTGGTGTACATCTTGATTCAGATTCTTTTACATAAATTATGGAGTATTTATAATTTTAGGAATATTTATTTAGTTGTGGTTAAAAGCTGTATCGAACTCGAATTCTAGAACTTCTGGCCCACTAGAAAAAAAATTTAGACCAATAAAAATTACGGGTTTCGATTTCTTTTAAGTTGTTTTTGTTGCCAACGAAATTAACATGGACGGTGAATGCCTATTACTAAAGTATATAAAACCATAAGCATTTTTTCAAAATTCTAGCTTTATTCTACTTCCTCTTTGTTAGCTGCATGTTTTCTTTTTTTGTTTCTTCCGTACGATTTTGTCTTCCTCCATAGTTTATTTTATCTGATAAATGATTTTGTTCTAATTGTCGTTTGTTTTGTTTTATTTTGCAGGTATGATTTTTCATTTTTTTGTTTCTTCCGTACGATTTTGTCTTCCTCCATAGTTTATTTTATCCGATAAATGATTTTGTTTTAATTGTCATTTGTTTTGTTTTATTTTGCAGGTATGAATTCCTATTATTTCTATTAATCGATTTTTTCTTCATTCATCATATGTTTTGTTTTAATTATTGATTTTGTGTTAATTATCTACTGTTGTGCAGTTGTGCTTTTCATCCAAAAGAATAAACACCAAAATTATGTTCTCTTGGTAAGCCCTAATCTTATTGGGTTCTTTTTTTCTGTTATTTCCTAATCACCCTATTCTTAGTTTCAGGACTTTTTATTATGTGTTGGTAAATCCTTATCCTACTACCCATTGATCGATTTTCTTCTTAGTTGTATTGATTTTTACGCTGCTCTCATTTGTGGTCTTACAAAATAAAAGAATAGTTAATGTAAATTGCACAATGGACATGATTAGAGTTTTTTTTGGCGTAATTGATCGTTAAGATTAAGTTCAATGGTTGATTAGCGTTATTGATCATTTAGATGAAGTTCAGTGATTGACTAAGAAGTTCTCATGTTATAAGAATTAATTTCCTAACACAACTCTGTTTATTGTGTATTATTGACTTCCGGCAAAATAGATCCAGAGAAAAATAGCTACTTTGACCTCTTCAAACCGCTAAATGACTTATGGATCTATTATTTTGACTAAACATTGCTTGTATGCAATTTTAATTTTAATTTATCTATAACAAAAAACATTGCTACTCCAGATATATAAATCTGCCAGTCTCTTCAAAAGTACAGGATATGTAAAAGTTATATGAGTCATACGTAGTTGCATTTTGATTTAGTGAAGTTCAAATTTTATGACGACCTACAAAGGCTGGCTATTTCTTATTCTATTTCATGGTTTATTTTTGTACTATTTCTTTTTTATTTAGTTTGTTAAACTACCGGCTCAACTGCTTATGTGAGTTCAAGTCTGGCTCAGCTGCTTGCACGGGACAGCTGAAGATAGATAAATATGTTGATTTGCCGAGAGTAAATGATAAGTGCATAATCATATGATTTTAGTATCCATTCCATACTTGTTTTAGCTATTATTCTTGCATATATTCGTATTATTACTCTTGTTTTCTCTTATTTGCCTCTATTAGGTGAATCATCCAAAAAGGAGCTACAAAGTGCTGAAAAGAGCTAAGAAGAGAAGTATCCCAAGTATCCAAGCGCCCAAGTCCAAGAGAAGTGGAAGAAGTGCGACGAAAAGGAGCAAAATGCTCAAAATCAAGAGAAGGGCCATAGACCGATCTTAACTCATTCAATTTAAGGATTTCTCTTCATCATCTTGAAGAGAATTGAAAGATAAAAAGAATGCAAAAAGAATGAGGTCATTCCGAGTTCAGATGAAGAAGTTGTGGCCAAAACAAGCTTTTATTGAATACCGAAGACAACAAAGTTCGCGGACGGGTTTTCACACTTTAATTCCGAAAATATCTACTGGTATGTAGGATCAGAATTTCGCAATGACAATGTTTCAGCGAATTTATCAATGACACAGCATAACAGCGTCACAGAACAGTTTCAGTAATGATAGAATAAATGACGACATCTAAGGTCACGAGAAAGATGTGATAGTCTTGCGAAGATTAGAGAGTTTGCGAAATTAACATCTGTAAGGTTGCGAGAATGTCGCAAACCATATCCGAGAAGAAAGGACAGATTAGTTGTCATCCACTATGTATTTCCTTATAAATAGTCATTCGAGTTGTAAAGAAGAGGGAGATCTTTTTTGAGTAAGAAACAAGTAAATAGGAGAGAGAAAGTTCAGAGCAGAGATCATTCTTGACTTCTTTATCTTTCTTGTAAGAACACTCAAAAATTAATCAATAAAATTAAGAGTGTAAACCTAAAAATGAGTTGATCAACAATGAAATCATATGAGGGGTGTGTTGTGGGATTTCCTGCAACTACATAATGGCGCTAGAAACAGGAACGAGTTGAAGATTATTCTAGAAAAAGCTAAAGATTGATATTGAGATTTGTGAAAATTTAAAGTGATTGATTAAGAATTTTTCATAATTTCTTGCAATACTGTTAGCATTGAAGAAATGGCTAGAAGAAGCAAAAGAATTGCTGGAAGAGAAAGAAGTGAAATGGGAGAATCTACTAGAATGAGAAATAATAGAGAAAATCAAATTCAATCGCCAATTCAACAAACACTAGTTCAAGAGAGGAATACAGATTATGACAGAGTGAGCGTACACACTTGGCGATCAAATTCAGCAGAAGAAATAGAAAAAGAGCAACAAGATAGAAATTATAGACAGGAAGAGAGAAATCAAGAAGCAGATGAAGGAATAATTCATGGAGGTGAGGAAATTGGAGCGTTAGAAACATTGAGGCGAAGAATACATGAAGAAAGAAGAGCTGAGGCAGAAGAACGTGCGAATTTAACAAGGCAACATCACGAATTAAGGATGGAGAATATAAGACTGCAGAATAGAAGATCGAGAAGTATTACAAAATCATATTCAAGATCGACTAGAAGAGAATGAGGCGAAATTCACCCACAATCAATGCTGGAAACAATATTCAAGAAGAAATATCAAATCCTAATGAAGAATATCGCGAAAATAGAGAAAGAACTGATGATCGTTACATTCCACAAAATGAAACTTTTGATGATGGGAAAATTGGAGGAAATCAAGAGAACGGGCAAAATCAGAGACAAAATAACCAAGATGGCGAAGGAAATCAAGAGGAAGGAAGAAGAATTTTACATGTGATAGAAACTCAAAGAAATCAACAGAGAATAGAAGAAGAAATTGAAAGACATAATGCTGAACAAGTACGTTTAATCTGCGAACGTGAAAGATTGAGAGCGGAAATGGAAGGACAAGAGCTTCAGGAGACAATTCGCCAGAACAATCGTGACAATCGAGAAAGAAGGCGTGTACAAAACCGGAATAATGATAATCTCAATAAGGAGTATGATAGAGTAAAGAGAATGGCTGAAAGACAGCGAATTGAATTGATAAGAAATGAACAAAATTACGGAGGGGAAAATGAACGACGTCATCATTTGCGAATTCAAGATAGGGATGAGGAAGAGAATCGCAGAAGAAGACGAGATGAGGATAATGAAGAAGAGATACAAAATTTCGCAAGAGAAGATAGACGTGAACGCAAAAGAAGAGAAGCAAAATTTAAAGAGACCAATGGGTCAAGATTCAGGTGTAAATAAACAAATCTTGAAAGAATTAGAAGAAATGAGAGGAATGCTAAATAACAGAGGAGAAGTAGGTAGAAGACAATTGGATGAAGCAATAGAAGAAGCTACGAAAACTCCATTTACAAGGGAAGTACAATTAGGAGGAATACCACCGAAATGCAATTTGCGCGCATTAACCAACATTTTTGATGGAACAACTTGTGCAATTCAGCACATTAAAGCTTATGTGAGGTGCATGTTACAATGGGAAAATCATGATGCGGTATTGTGCAAATATTTCGCATCCATCTTAACAGGAGAAGCGTTAAAATGGTTTGAAGGTTTACCAAAGAATACAATAACCTCCTTCAATCATCTGCAGACCACATTCTTGGGAGCATATATAAGTAATAATTCCTCACGACCTGGTATAGAAGATGTGTTTGGATTAAAACAAAGGATTGGCGAAAGTTTGAAACAATTGACTAAAAGATGGAAAACTATGTGTAGCGAAATGTATGGCCGTGTAGATGAGAGATATCTCATATTATCATTTATCAATGCTATGTTTGCAACAAACCTGTTGTATGTCCAAATTTTCAGAGTCAAGAATACGATTACAATGACTGAATTGCGAGAACTTCAAGAAGAATACATTGCTCTAGAGGAAAGACAAAATGAAATGGAATCATATCCAGTTGCGAACACCAGCTCACAAACAGCGAATGCAAGCTTATTACCCAAGCTAATAAACACAGTAGCGATACTTCACAAGTACAACAAGAAAAGGTGACAAGTAACAATCAGCAGAAATTGGTAGCTATGGGGAGCCGAGATCAAGAAGAGTATGAAAGAGAAATAAATTTCTACAATCGTGGAAGAAATAACAAGATTCAAAGACTCGATCAACCGCAAGAAACATATGGAGGTCAAATACCAAACTTTAATAGAGGACAAGGAGGTCACAAGGTAATATGGGAATAAATCAAGATGCCGCCTCTAAATGCAAGTGTGGAGAAGATATGGGAAGATATAATTTTGATGGAGAATATACCAACACCATGGAACATGGGAACGGAACCACTTCCAAACCACAGAAGTCATGAATTTTGTTCTTATCATCATTTTCATGGACATACCACAAACGATTGCAGAAATGTAAAGAGAATTATTTTGAGAATGATAGATCAAGGAAAACTAAACGACTTTCTGGTAGGGCATCCGCAATCTCAACCATTACCACCACCGCCAGAACATCACAAAGTGAATACGATGAAAAGGAAAGAAACATTCTTCATAGAAGTTGGTGCAAAAGCAAAAAATCTATTCTGTCACTCTATCATACATTCATATAAGACAATTGAAGATTTTCATGATAATGTTTTGAGTAGAGTGTTCGCAAGAGATAATAATGGAAGAGAAATTATGAATATTGCGAAAATCTCGCCACTAGAGGAATGGCAGAAACAGATCATTTCTTTACTGCAGAAGAAATTCCCGAAGGAGAAGAGGTGCATGACAATCCATTGGTAATAAAATTATAAATTAATCCAAAACCGAAAGAAGATGAGGATGATGAAGCTGAAGATTCATGGGCAATCAATAGAATTCTAGTCGATACTGGAAGCTCTGTGAACATCTTATTTTATCATACTTATAAAACCATGGGTGGAAGAGATGATGATCTTATACCATCAACATATAAGATATATGGTTTTAATGGTACTGCTAACAAGCCTAAAGGGGAGGTTACTATGCAAATTCCATTGAAGGGAATATCTTCTGAAATCTCATTCTGTGTCGTTGATGTAGAATCACCCTACAATGCATTAATTGGTCGACCTTGGCTACATGGGATTCTAGGTGTAGCTTCAACTTTCCACCAATGCATCAAATTCCCTCACCCCAATGGTGTAGGAATCATAAAGGGAGATTGGGTTGAAGGAAAGAGATGTTACGAAACTGAGATAGAATCTTGCGAAGGAAGAGCAAACAAGAAGGAAAACTGGCGACACAAAATCAAATGTACAAAGAAGTGAGAGGTTGATGGTGGATACAATCGAAAAGAAAGGAGAAGAGATGTTGCGAAATTAATGCTAGCTCAAATAAAAAGGATGAACATACCACTGCCAAGGAAGCAGTAGCAGAAAATAATAAGAAGCAGAGGATGGCAAAGGTAATAAAAACAAGAAATGTATGAATGATTAAGTTGTTGCGATAATCTCGCAATAAGTAAAATTCTCAAAAATACATTTGATTGAACAACAAAATTGAGATTGCGAAATTCAGATACAATATAATGATTTGCGAGACTCTCGCAGAGATAATGAATTTTACAGAAAATAATCAGAGAAGAATGACAAAAGAGAAAGAGGCGAACCTTTATGGCGTACACCCTAGTTCGCGAATACAATTTCGCAAGAGGCAAATGTAAGACCTAAAGTACGTCATATAAGGGGGTACCTATTGGACTCAGGGAAAGGCTACACCGCCACCGGAACCTGAGTCATGGAGATTTGGGGTCAATGAAGCCCATCCGGGAGAGGCACCTTGGATTCTCAACTTAAGCATATGACTTAGGTTGGGCGACTAAGGTAATAAGGACTCTCCCAAGGAGTGCAGATCTGATCAAGGCGCCGAGGTACACGGTTGAGTCAAGAGTGCAGGGACGTTTGAAGCGTACCTTGCCATTCTTGACAAGTCTTGGCTTATACTGCACTCGGCCTGAAGAAAACCCCACTTAGGGTGCAGTCTCGTAACCATAACCCTATAGGTAAAAGGGATAAGAGGCTGCGAAAACAACTGGTTGTGTTAAGACTGGATGGGAGGAGCTAACCTTGTATGGTAGAAGTACGCCTCCTTGAAGGGGCAACCAGGGGGAGATAAGGGCGGCACCCTCCATTAGGGAGCTGATAAGTGTCTTAAGACGCAAATGTCATAAGGCTTTTTATTCGCAAGGATATTAAGGCTTGTCATATTTGTGCAACAATCCTGAAGAGGCAATAATACAAAAGAAAAAGATAAGACGAGATCAATGGGTTTTCGCATGAAAGTGCGAAGACGTCCTGCGATTTCGTCGCAAGACGGCAATGTCATGGGGCTTTATTTTCGCAAGAATATTTAGGCCTGTCATATTGTCGCAACATTCCTGAAGAGGCCATAATACAAAAGAAAAGTTAAGGCAAGATCAATGGGTTTTTGCATGAAAGTGCAAGGACGTCCTGCGATTTTGTCGCAATGACAAGAGGTGGCATAATAAGACCTTTAATTAGGAAGGCAAAATAAGACCACACAGGAATGAGATTTTGAAAAGAAACAAAATTCACTTCGCAAAAGGTTGCGAAATTATACAATAAAATTTTTTATGAAATCTCTCATTTGGATTCAAATAACAGAGGCAAGTATGGGAATGTATGAAATTAGAAAATGTTATTTCTCCATATGATAGATTTACTCAAAATTCAAGAATTAATGATTATATTGATTAACTGTATTGCAAAGAAGAATTGTTTTATATTGCAGGTCAAAATGAAAGAAACACAAATATACAGAAAGAAGAAATAAATGTACAAGTACAAAGAATCAAAGAAAGAAGTAAAGACTATTTCTTGGTTAATCCTTCATTATCTTCATCAGACTTGTTTCCTTCTTCATCTGCGTCAGAATCTTCATCACCATCAGAACTTCCATCACTATCAGATTCTTCATCGTCAGCTTCGCTATCAGAGATAATCAAACTGGGAGTATTCTGTGGGATTTCTTCTAAAAGACAAGGATAATCAGAATGTGGGATATTATGATCATCACAAACCATTTGGATGGTTTGATTGCGAAAATGCATAGCGTCATTCTTAAAATTCGCAACAGTGATCTTGATTTGATTCTCTAATCTAGAATACTTGTCGTTGCGAGAAGAAAGATTCTTTGCGAGTTCCTCCTTTTCAGCTTCAAGTTCTTCAATCTTTTCACGATATTTATTTTCAGAATCTGCGAACAAAAGAGTCATAAGAAGCAAAATATTAGTAAAGAAGAGCAATTAGCAACCTTCTATGTCAGAAATCATATCTCTAATCAAGGCTGTATGTTCAACTTGGAGACTAACATTTACGCCTAAATCTTTTCTAGCATCATCTAAAATTTTCGCAGCCCAGACAAATTCATCCTCACTACTTATGAGAAGACGAGAACGAATTTTATTTTCCCTTTCGCAGAGTTCAATATTCTTGCGGTTAGCTTCATCTCGCTCAAGTTGAACTTCAAGGAGAGCCTCTTGGAATTTCGCCAAAGCCTTGGCACCTTGATTAGAGATACGATCCTTATCATCTATGAGACCGCTAATTTTGGTTCTTAACTCATTGGTTTTCTCTTTGGAATCAATAAGGAAACGCTTAAATCTGTTGGCTAAGCCTAAACTGGATCTATGATCAATTTCTAAGAGGCGAAATTTCGATCTAAGTTCATTTAGAGAAAGAGATGAAATTCTATCATTTAAGAAGCTATTTAAGGAATTGTTAAGACGTTCAAGAAGGGTATCATTATCCAAGGCATTAGGAAATGAGCGAAGAAGGGTAGCTTCATCAGAAAGACCATAAATGTCTGCAAAAAGGATCATTTAAATAAGATAAAACAACAGGATGAATGAATAAAGGAAAAGAGAAAAGTAACATACCGTAAAGCTGATTATTAGCTTGTTGAAGACTAGAAATTTTGTTCTTATACGAGGAAGAATCAATTTCTAATTGTCTATTTTTCTCGCGAAGACCTTTAACTTCAGCTTCCAATTCTTCATTCTTTTTGCGAAATTGAAGATTCTTCTTTTCAAGATTTTCGCGTCTTCTCTCTAGATCTGAGGCAACAGCAAAAGAAGCTTTTCCAGCCTGCGAAAAGATAAAAAATATTAATATAGAAAGAGATTTTGAGTTATAACAATGAAGAAGTAAAAGGATAAATATACCAGACTATTGAGAGAATGCAAGAAGTCGGGAGTCACTGATCTAGAAACTCCACGAAGAGAGCTATCACCATCTAGTAAAGGGACATCACAAAGGGTAGCGAGAGCTTTGCAGGTATTTGAATTGGCTATCTCCCATTCCTTGTAGAGAATCAGAAAAGAGGCCAGAAAGCTTAGCCATAGAAGATTCAGGTGGAGAATCTTCAGTTGCAGCAAGATCATCGTTATCCTCATCACCCTTGTCACTTTCGAATTTTCGTTAGGAGGAAATTTGAAGGAGAAGAAGAACGAACTTTTCTTTTCTTTGGAGGAGGACCAGTTGATTTTTCCCTGCGAAGAGCACCTTTACCTTTATCACCAATCTTCGCAGCATCAGCAGATTCTTCTACTTCAGCAATAATCTTCACACACAGATAGAAATAAGAAATGGAAGCATGGAAGTAACAGTACTATTTAAAGTCATAAGAGAAAATTTCTTACCTCATCTGTGTATGAGCGAAGAGCTAACAGAGTACTAGATTTCCCAGTCCTGTTATAACTATCCTTTAGTTTTTGGATCTGCGGAATGTCGCAAGAGTTAGCGAACAGAATAGTAAAAATCAATAAAGAAATATAAAATGAGTTAAAGGGAGAAACATACCTCTTTCTCCTTCTCGGGCCAAAGAAAACCCAAGGTTGATATGCAGCGAGATTCGCAGGAAGAACGTTTGATCCAGCAATGTAGGGTCCCTTTAGCATTAAAGGAAAAACACACCATTTATCATCTTTGGATTGGCGAGGAGTTGTGTTTTTACCAGAATGCCAGTCAATATCTTGCATAAGAATTTTGGCTTCATCAATGTTATCTTTCCTTTTAATCGAATACCCCAGCGAGTATTCTCTTTCTTCATGGAGATAAGTTCGTAGTTTCAAAGAAATTCGCCACTGTATACTTCTCAGCAACTATCTCTAGGTTTGCGAATTTTGGATCCCTAAGTTCTTTGGAGTAAAGAGATCCTCTACCAGCACCACGATTAGCGAACTCTAGCATCAGACGGATGCAGTCCCCACTTAGTTGGAAGATGGCTCGCGAAAATCCCGAATGAGCGAGAATTTCATAAAATAAAGGAAGATCTGGGTTATAAAGAGGAATAGGGAGACCTGCGAGAATCTGACCTAGCGAAATTATGATTGATTGATCATCACAATATTGATCAGAGAAAAGCTTGACAGAAAGAATTGATTTGGCATTCTCACCAGGAATGGTGGAGAGTGTGAAACCTTTATCAGCAAGATCTTTTTGGACATCTTGTAAATTCTTCTCATATCTATGACCACTTGGAGCCATGTTTGAATATAGAGTATGGGAATGTATGAAAGTAAAAGAGATGAAGGAAGTTACAGCAGCAGAATTTGCAGAAGAATAACAGAGTTGCAGAGATGAGAGAATAAAAATAGAGGAGTAAAAAGTGGAAAAGGGGGTAGAGATATAAATTTTTTACTCGAATAATCCCATTAAGACGCGAGACGTGAGGCGGTTTGAAAGTAGCGGTTACAGAAGACGTGTCAAGAAATAAATGGAAGAGAGAGTACGTGTGATAAATGTGGAATATGAAAAGATAAGCAGCTGCGGCATTTCTCACATCATTCTATACTTTGCAGAGAAGATATGAGAAGGGGCAAGATGTAGAATCAGAATTTCGCAATGACAATGTTTCAGCGAAGTTATCAATGACACAGCATAACAGCGTCGCAGAACAGTTTCAGAAATGATAGAATAAATGACGACATCTAAGGTCACGAGAAATATGTGATAGTCTTGCGAAGATTAGAGAGTTTGAGAAATTAACATCTGTAAGGTTGCGAGAATGTCGCAAACCATATCCGAAAATAAAGGACAGATTAGTTGTCATCCACTATGTATTTCCTTATAAATAGTCATTCGAGTTGTAAAGAAGAGGGAGATATTTTTTGAGTAAGAAACAAGTAAATAGGAGAGAGAAAGTTCAGAGCAGAGATCATTCTTGACTTCTTTATCTTTCTTGTAAGAACACTCAAAAATTAATCAATAAAATTAAGAGTGTAAACCTAAAAATGAGTTGATCAACAATGAAATCATATGAGGGGTGTATTGTGGGATTTCCTGCAACTACATGGAATTTGAAGTTTTCGGACTGGGTTCGCAAACTTAGGTAGTAGGAAATGTGTATTTACACTTTGGAAAGCCTAAGGGCATGTTTGGGGTCGCTAGTTCGTTTTTTCGGGTTGGGTTCTTGAACCGAACTAAATACTTGGAGACCAAGCAATGTAAACCTATAAAAAGGTATTAGGTCTTTCAATCAATAAAGCATCGAATCTCATATTATATTTTTGTTCTTCATTAATATTTTAGGGTTTACCCTTTTAGGGGGAAACCGGGTAATTGTGTAATCATGAGAAACTAATCCTTTGTTGATTAAGGATGAATTCAATGTTCTAAGCATGAAGCTTTATTAATAATTCAAATCTATTGAGAGTTTTTAATCATCATCGTTTGTCTTTACCATATCTAGGGTTTATGAGTGATTCTTAGATTGATTTGGGATGCATACTAGATTAGCCTATTGATTGTTTTATTGCTAGTGGAAGTTATGAGATAAGTAATCGTCGATTAACTCTCTACACAAGTAGAAATCGCGAGACCTTACAAAGGGATTCTGTGGAGAAATCGTGTGTGAAGACAACACCAGCAAGTAAACCTTGATTTAAGAGTTTAACTACTGGGATCAACCTAAATTCACAAAGCTTTAAGCGTTCGATTGGATTACACCTTGAGTGATCTACTACTTGGTGGTTCGTTGGACAGAATCTGGTAGTCGAGAACTTCTGTATCCAGTGATTGAAGGAGTTCTGGGGATAACACTTCTCTAGCTGTTATTGTACGGTTGGTTATGAATGGTTCTTACGAACGATAGATAAGTATATTAATCCAGTTATCGCTTGGTAACGACGAAGGATTCCTTAATCATCCCTTTCTTCTTATTGTCTTTACATTTATCTCACAACCAAAACCCCCCTTTTTTATTTACTTTATCTTGTTATTTCAAATAACCTATCAATTACACAGCTCTCTGTGGGAACGATCTCTTACTACCGCTATATTACCAGTTAATTAGTGGGAAATATATTTATTAATTTGTTGTGCCTACGACAGCACATACAAATTTTGGCGCCGCTGCCGGGGAGCAGTCGCTAATTGATTTGTTATTTGTTTAACTTGTTTTTGTTTTTAGATTTTTTGTTTTGATTTTCTGTTTCTTGTGAGTCGTCATGTTTCCTTACGGAAATAACATGTACGGAGCACAAGATCAGACATATAATTGTAGTAATCAATATGGTTTTCAATCTCATTCTTATGACAACTACCAACCATGTTATGGGTGTAATCAAAATCAATCCTTTGGTTATGATCAATATCCCACGGAACCTTATGGATATCCTCATACATATCAACAATCTTATGACGAGTATGTAAGTGAGCAAACACAAGGATGGGGGGATAGTTTTGCTTCTAATGATAATTCTTCTAGTCTTGCAGATCTAATGCAACAATTTATGGATAATTTGGATCGAGATAACCAAACAATGAAAGAGTACCATCAAACTATGGATGAGTACAACAAAAAGACTGAAGATACACTCCAAGAACTTCAAAGGACTTTGGATATCCTGAGGAACCGCATTGCTCAACTCAGCGAGACAATGAATGAAGAAGAAGTTTTGCCTCAAAACCAAATTAATTCTGAAATTCCTAAGGACGACAACAAATATTTTGTAGATGAGAAACCTTTGGAAAGTCCATGTAACAATGATGAAGTTATTCCAACTCCGGATCTTAATAATGATCATTAGCCTATTCAAAAGGAGGAGATTGGGTATGACATATCTATTGTTATAAATGGTGTAACATACTCAAATGAAGAAATTAAGAGTTGCATCCATGAGCTAGACGTTTTAGGAGAGGATTTCGATTCCTATGATGAGGTTGTTGAAAAGTTGGAAATTGAGAATGAAACCAAATTGATTGATTTCGTAGAAGACCCAATTGAGCTAGACAACAATAGTTTGATAGAGGACCACGATATACTTGAGGTAAATAATTCATTGGAGATAATTAATGAGGATCCTAAACAATGTTTGTCTAATCCTTTGCATAATTCCATATCTATTGATCCTTTTCCTCTAATCGAATTAGCTTCTCAAAGAGTTGTTAACCCAACATTTAAGAAAATACCTCACTTAGGATTGGAGTTGCGTGCTTCCAAAGTTTTAATGGATTATTTTTCTTCTAAGTATCCACCACTTGATGTGTTTGATTCGAGTATTGTGCGGGTTCACCAAGCTGAGGAACCTTTTGAAGTTCCCGAATTCTATGCTCTCTATCCACTTCCGAGTGTAGAAAATGACTAAGTGTGAGGGAAACTTCAATAAAGAGATAGATTCAATACTTATATTTTGTGCTATTATTTTTGTGAAGCTGTTATTGGAATTGTATATTGTTATTTGGAAGGATTACCAAATTTTCAGATTATTGATGTATGGACGATAACAATAACGTCGGGCTGACGACGTTAAACCAAGCGCTTAATGGGAGGCAACCCATCGGTTTTGTATCGCTATTCCTTTTGTTTTTAGTTTTCTTAGTTTTTCATATCATATCTTTCATTCTCATCTTAAATTTTACAAGTCCTATATCTATAATGAAAGTTTTGACGAGTTCTCGTCAGAAAATTCTAACTGCGTAGTTGTCACAAAAATAGCTCTCGAGACTTCATTCGGAGTCCGATTTGAGTGGTTGACCCCAACTTTTAAATAGGACAGACTTACCTTTCTTTTAAAAAAATAAAATATGAATTCGAAGTCTGTTAAGTTGGAGCGATAGGCCTGGACATTTGAGTTTCGGTATTTTCCAGAACTTTTTCAGATTACATGTCAGTCAGTCCGGAGGCCATAAAAGTCAGAACGTTTATCCAAACACTGTGAAATTTTGACACGTTTTATAAAAGACGTAGGCGAACAACTTTCGTTTAGGATGTTTTCCCTAGTTCCCTACCCATTTGTAAATTTTTCGAGTTTTTCAGGGCTGTTATGTCAGAAATCAGAATTTTCGGTTTTGAACATTGAGGATAATGTTGAGTTTAAATGTGGCGGAGTAGTTAAGCATTTTTTGAATTACATAAAAATAAAATAAAATAAATAAATAATACTCTTTGATTTCTCGCATTCTTGAGACTTCATATTTTGGAGTTAATTATGAGCTATTTAGGATGACACTCTAAACCTTTTAAGGTTGAAACAGTTCTTACGGCTTGGTAATGGCGAAGGATTCCTTAATCATCCCTTTCTTCTTATTGTCTTTATACTTATCTCACAACCAAAATCCCCCTTTGTTATTTACTTTATCTTGCTATTTCAAATAACCTATCAATTACACAGCTCTCTGTGGGAACGATCTCTTACTACCGCTGTATTACCAGTTAATTAGTGGGAAATATATTTATTAATTTGTTGTGCATACGACAACCCATATAGTAAGCAACCTTAAGTTTCACTAAAAAAAATCACTGTAAAACTTTATTTTTCTAAATTACTTTTACATGTGTTGTAAAATATTATTGAATACTGGACAAAGCATGGTTTGCGAATTGGTTCCCCAACCTACCTTGAGTACAAATATCAGTAAGTTCATATTTCTCTCATATGATACTTGAAGCATTCCCAAGTGATATAATCATTTGTACGGGTAATTGTAAATTGGTCCACAAATTAATTCATAGAACTATATTGTTAAGGGCGTTTGAACATCTAATCGCTAAATCATATTTCGAGAGTTTTCACAAGACAAATTTGACTCGAAACATCTTCTTTGTAATTCTACTATAAATCATACAACATAGTCTCAATAGGTAAAACGATGGTATAGTGAGTAAAATAGAATGGTTCGGTCTTCTTATACCTGATACAGAAGTTATCCAAATGTCTTTGTCGATCTTCAGTCTTCAAGGGTGATCTCTGATACTTACTACATTCTAACCTATCCGAAACTTGACTTAGTAGACTAGAAATCAAGATATAGTTTTGATCACCTAACATTGACAACAAGCTTGAGATACCAAAACTTGTGTGTTCAACGGAGAAATTCTCTAACAATCTCCCCCTTTGTCAATTTTAGTGACAAAACTATTCAATATATATGGATTCATTAAATAAACTTTTCATCTCAATCCACTATGCTTGATTTCTTTGGTTGAACACGTCTTGAATTCTTCATACTTCAAGTTCTTCTGATATTTTGCATGTGTTTGTTCGGTACTTTGTTGTTGAATATCCGTAGCAATAACAACGTATGAGAATACTCGTAAAGAGATTTTACAGAATGACATAAACACACTCTACTCATTAGTCATTATACAGAAAAATAGTATTGTTACCTTCTTAAAAATTCAATTGCACCACAATTTTGAAGCAATACTATGGTGATATGTTCTTCTCCTTAGTCAATACATACTACTTTTGCACAATAGGTAAAACCTATAGATAATAATTCACTCCCCCTTACATGATGCTCCGTAAAGCCATATGTAATGTAGTAAGATACTACTTTCTTCGCATTTTTGTCAACAAAGTTGGAAAATGTCAAAAATCGGGATAATCATGAATTAATCAAAAGAGTTTCAAGACTAGAGACCGCATAAAAACCTTTAGTTTAGATGATTTCAATCAAGAAATCTCGGTTTGTGTCAAGGAGACATAAGACACAAGCATCTCCTGCAATTCCACATCCGCACTCCCCATAAAGATATTACCATTAAGCACAAGTTCAAAAGAACTCTCCCTCATTTATGTCATTCTCGAAAGAACGGCAAAGCGACCTTTACTCTAATCACAAGAGAAGGATTTTCTTGGACTTTAAATTTATTCGTCAGTTATGAACAAAATAAATTTATATCCAATATTTTTCTCTCTTTTCGCCAGTTACGAATAAAGAAGTTAAAAACAACGATCTTAATGTTAGAGGCACTAAAAAAAATATGTTGGTGAGAAAAATCCTCAACACAAACTATTCTCTACGCCATGTACGAACAAGAGAACAATTAGTGCGATATGACTCGACATAAGGATTATAACTTCTCTAGCCATGTACGGATGTAAATGCTAAAGTTCACCACTTATTCCTTGGTGGATGCAGAATCAAGGAAGTTCTTAACCCATTATGCCATAGGTTATTTTGGGAGATGAATGACATGTATATAAAAAGGAGAATCATAAAATAAAGAAATTTAAGAACATAAGGAAACTCGTATAACATTCCATAGGAAGTTCTTAACCCAGTATGCCATAGGTTACTGACCCTAGTAGTACACCCTTAATACCTCAAAAACACAAAACTCTGAAAATCTTTATAGTTAAAAAACTATAAAATACAGTATAACACAAAAGATTGTGACAGACTTGAGTAATCTTTGTTAGAGCATTGATTGGTCGAACTCACAAATGTTTCTACTCAAGCTTGTTGTCAAATTTAGTTGTTAAAACTATATC
This sequence comes from Papaver somniferum, assembly GCF_003573695.1. Lineage (NCBI taxonomy): Eukaryota > Viridiplantae > Streptophyta > Magnoliopsida > Ranunculales > Papaveraceae > Papaver > Papaver somniferum. The sequence goes on from NC_039364.1 coordinate 35,949,997, forward strand.
TTGATTTCTACTCTACATTTAGTCAAGTCTCGGATTAGGATAGAAGTGTGTAGTTGAGATTCGGATATCACTGCGTTCTACCGTTTGAAGGCGAAGATCAACAGGAGCTCTAGAGAACTTATTCAACAAAAGGTAAGTGAAGAATGAACCACCTATTTCTCAAGTATTCACCTTTCTATCTATGTAATATTGTCGCATGAGTGAATTAGACAGTACATGCATAATAGAAATTTCGAGTCAAGTTTATCTTGAATAGCGTTCTCGAAATATGCTAAGCTTAAAAACATTTGTTCATACTTGATGAATTTGGTTAAGAACAATTTATTATTTATGACCTAATTATGATTCAAGATTTAATAATTTGAAAATATCCTAGAATAGTGATATGTGTCATTGATGTTATTCGGGAATGTTTCGAATCGATTATTAGAGAGATATAGAACTACTGTAAATATGGATACATGACAGTATGCATACCAGTTTACATACTGGGAAAACTGTTATAGGTCTGTAGCCGCAGTACATGTACCCAGTACACGTACCGACGTAGCTATAGTTTGGAAACAACTTTGTGGTACGGATACCCGATATCCATACCATAAAAAATCTGTAAACTCGTGAACCAGGAAGGTACGCATACCTAGTATGCAAACCGGAAAAGATATGTTGTTTGAAAACTAGAAAGGTACACATACCTAGTACGCATACCATAAAAGATCTGTGAGTTCCTGATTTTTTTTTGTCTTAAGGGTACACATACCCGCTACAGGTACTATGACAAAGATATTCACGAACATGTATAATTCACGTATCCGATACACGTACTTACCTTGTCGAATATTTTTAGATGCATCAGAATTATTTCCATGAGATAGTCAGCATTTGAATGTCTCTCTAAGAACACATATAGACATGATTGATCACATTTGTGACTCACAGAAAGTCTTAAAGTGTTATATGAAAATGGTTAAGCTTATTGTTTGATTGGATGGTTTCGGCTAACTTTTAAAACCCAAGCATTATACACGGTTCAGTTACGGTTCATCTTAACCGTAGTGTATATTTTATTATGTTAACTCAAGTAAAGTTTTTCATCTAGCTGTGATTATTGATTGTTTGATTCCAAAGCTACCTTAGCTTAAATGTAAAGCAACCTTGATCTTCAAAGTCTACAATATGAGAACCTCAAACAACTGGGATTTTTGAATCTCTGACACTATTCTTGTGTGTCCTAGTTGTAAACTAGAGTCGTCCTCTCCTTCAAACCCTTTTAGGGTTTAGCGACTAAAAAGACTTCACCCAGGGATTCGTGAAGCCAGGTCCAACTATCTTTATCTTGATAGTTTTTGTATCCTGATCTTATTTTGATTGTCGATCCTTTCTCAAAAAAAAAAGATAGATAGAAATCACAAAGTATCTTCATCTCAAACTTTGTGATTCCACAAGTTTATACTTGTCAGGTGAATAATAATCTAGGCTGCTCTTCAGGAGTCATAAGACCGGATTTGGAGGTTTACTAGACTTTGTCTATTGCAATCGATTTCCTACCTCACCTTGATCTTTGATCAGAACGGAAATCATATATAGGCTTATCTATGGGAGCCAGATTGGTTTAAAGTATTCAATTAAGTTGAAGCAACTCTTAGGTTGTAAAGGACGTCACCTAATGGAATCAATTGCGCGAAGTCCAGCTGGAATTCAAAAGGCGTAAGGAGCGCGACTGTAACTGAATTGTTGTGACAGTTTAATTCGGTCTCAACTACATTCCAGTCTGAAGTTCTGATAGTAGGCTAGTGTTTGTTGCGGCTTAATATAGTTTGGTGTTCAAGTATGGACTAGGTCCCGGGGTTTTTCTGCACTTGCGGTTTTCTCGTTAAAAAAATTCAGGTGTTTGTATTATTTCTTTTCCGTATTATATTGTTTATCTTTATAATTGATCATGGGTTGTACGTTAAAATCAATTCAAGTAGATAAGTTCATCACAATTTTTAGATACGACTTCATTTATTCTTGGATATTGATCTTTGGAATCGTCCAAGTACTCTCGGGGTATAGTCAGATTCACAGAGTAGTCTATGTAACATTCTGATTATGAGAGAAACAGAAATAAGCTAGTTCATATCTTTCCTGATTGAGATTCATTAGGTTGAACTCTCGGAATTATATTTGAGTTTAGTCCATACAAGTTAACTAAGAAAAAGTTGGTAGTGTATTTTGGTATCCCCACGTTTTCAATTGGTATCAGAGTATGCAAACACGTTTAAGATCTAATAAGTCTGTGTTTGAAGCAATCTGACTTTGTGGACAGGAGAACAATCTCAATAAACATACCACCAGTCCAGGTGATAGGTGTCCTAAACGCCTTGATTTACTATTTATTGATTATGCTTTCTTTGCTATTTTTTTTGTGAATTATGTATTTTATGTGCATTTTGAGTTTTATAGGTGTTTTGGAGTCACTGGAGCAAAAAGAAATAGAACTCGCTCAAATCCTGGATTTCTTCTCATCAACTTGAAGAGGATGAAAAGACGAAGCCAACGCTGACAGAATGAGGCCATTCCGACTTCATGTGAAGAAGCTGCGAGCTTTTGAAGCATAGCAGAGTTGCGGAATTTGTTAACTGAATTGACTTGAACTGTCAGTCTCGCAGGACTGACATTGGAAATGAAATCACTAAGGGGTTGTTACTTCAGTTGGTGTCCCTTATAGAGGCAGCATTTCGGCTGCTTAATTTCATGGCGATAAAGCTGAAATCGAAATGGAGCAGTAAATCAATTGAACAATCAGGTGATGGAAGATTAAGAGTTACTGTTGGTTCGTGAACTGAAGAGAAGATCTTCATAGGGATGTGTTGATTGTTCTGATAATTAGGTTCTGAAATCAAGGGTTAATGGTTGATTCAATTGAAGAATAATGGTGATAAGCATATCGATTGTAAAAGGATTGCAGGGTATAAATTGTTGAATTCGAACTCTCAATTGAGAATTCAGTTGAAGAAAGAATCTGAAGGTGATGTTGAAGACAAGAAATAAAGCTTAATGGTGTTGCTTCTGGCGGAGTTGTGAATTCAGATGGAGCAGAGAAAGACACATCAAATTCATGGATCTGAAGCTGTTAAGGAGGTGGGTTTTGTGGCCAGAGAAAGAAGATACAAAAATGGGTTCTGGTGGCAGTTGCAGTGGCTTCGATCGAGTAATAACAAGTTGAGGAAGCTGTTGCAGTTAAGAAACAAGAAGAGAAGTGTGTTGCAGTTGGAGCTGTTGGTCTGCAACTTGGGATGGTGATACAGAACAGAAAGAGCTGAAATTGCAGGTGGGATATGAACTGTACAGGTGTTGGTAATGTGGTTGATCTTGAACTGACTGAGTGGCGAAGATTTGGTGTTGGCATTACAAGGAATAACAAGGATATGATGCTGCGAAGATGGGTTCTGGTGGAATGAGTGTCATGTAGAGGAAGATGGCAGTTGAAGAATTAAAGGGTTTGTTTGAGTCTGAATTTGCAGGGAATGAGCAATGGAGAGTGAGCTGTGTGTGTTCCGTTGATAATAGAAGAATGGCTCAAGGCGATATTAGTTGGTGATGTTGAGTTGTGTTGCAGAGAAGCAGTGGAAATGGAGTTGGTCTTGAGGTAGAAAGCTGCCAGTGGTTAAATTATTGAAGAACAGGAAAGATAGAGTGGAGTTGTGGACCATAGGGTTGGAATTGAAGCATAAGTAGTTTTGCAGCTGATGGTGTTGCTGGCATTGAAGTTACAAGGTCTGAATTGCAGGAGAAAAGCTGTGCTGAAATGGAGTGGTATTTGGCAGAAGTGGAGAACTGTACATTGATGAGTGGTGATGTTACTTAGCAGCTGAAATGGCTAAAGGAGAAGATGCTGATAAATGCAATGCAGAGCTGAGGAGGAGCATCAGCTGGTTATGTTGCAGTGACGGCATGAGTGAAAATGGTGATGTTGTTGCTGTCTTGGATGGAGTTTGAGGATGAGAATCGAATGGTGGAATTGAGCAGTGTATAGATGTATGTTTAGGACAGGTTTTAAGCTCAAGATGATCTAGTGGAGTTCTGAAACTGCAAAGCGATAGGAAGATGGATATGGTGGCTTGAGTATGCTGTGCTTGTATGTGAAATTGCAGGTGATGGCAGATTGCAAGAAGGAGCTGAGAGAGTGAACTGATTCGGGATGAGCAAGAAAGAAGTTGTTGCTGCTGGCATTTGAGTAAGTGCAATTGAGATGTTTGCATCTGCAGTTCAACCTGGTTACTGAAGGCAGTGAATGGATGAGTTGAGGAGATAGAGATGCTAAGTGCTAATAGTGCCAGAATGGTGTTGGTAGTGTTTGTTGGCTTGTAGTCTTGATGCAGCTGAAGCTGAGCCTGAGATGGATTTGCTTTTGCAGAATGGTTCAGTGAAATGAGTCTGAGATGGGAGAGGAGAGTTGAGTCATAGCTGGAAGTGTAAGGAGGGATTTTCCTTGTCAGTTTCACAAAACTGACAGGCATATCAAGTAATGGACTGATGGGCTCTTGAATTGGGCTTGTTCTAATTAGGCCAAAAATTCAGGCGAGCAAATGGGTCGAAAGGTGGTGGATGGAAATCGTAAAAGGCAGAGAGGGATATAAAAAGGAGAGTCTCCTATTCTATTATTCTATTAGAATATCTCTTTTCGTGCTTTTGTTTTCTAGGGTTTAGAACATGATGCTTTCTTCTATGTTTTTTGTTATGAACTCCATAAACACAAGTACTTGATTTATTTTTATTGGTTAAAGATGTAGTCGGATTTTGCAAGCATGCTATTTGATTTATAAATTAGTTTTCTCCCAAAATCATCGTTCACTTTCTACGGTTTATAATAATTGCATGATTGACCTATTGCAATATGATTGAATGTTTGTTTAGTTAAGTCTAGAATTGATTGAACTTACATCCATATATATAGCTATTTTAGGGTTTATCATCGAGCGATAACCTTGAATACGAGTAGCATGATATGATTACAGTTTGTAGTGATACACTCTTGTAATCATATGTAGATTTTGATCTTTGTCCGAATTGTCATGCGCAATGTGTGACAATTGCATTGATTAGCCTATTTCTGAAACTTAAAGCTCCTGGGAATTGAACTTAATTAGCGCAAGGCGTTAGGTTATTCTCTAGGTATAATTCACATACGCAGCTTTACTGTGTGTATTGATGAACTTAGGAAATTGACGGAGTATTCTTGCAATAAGGTATTCTAGGGCTCTTGATGATAGCGAGATTAAATACGAATTTTATTCATACATTCAAAAACTTGTTTGCTAATGAAGATGAAATCTTTATCAATATTTGACATCCTTGATTTGCGTGCTTTATTGTTTTGTTTGCTTTTATTTTACTTTTAGTTTATAAAAATCAGAAAACCCCCCTTGTTACTTTTAGGAAACCAAAACATATTGACAACCTAAGACCTCTCTGTGGGAACGATCCTTTCTTGCCCTTGCTTCATTATATATTTTGAGTAGTAAGAAAGTGTAATTATTTTTGACACCTACGACAGCGATCAAATTTTGGCGCCATTGCCGGAGAGGCAGCGGGTTGTTTTTTTTTTTTTTGGTTTCTTATTTGTGTTTTAGTTTTTCTTATTTCTGGTTTTTGACATAGTTTTGAGACCTCTTGTTTCAGGTACCAATTTCTATGGACGGAGCATATTGGAACAATGGATACGATTTTCAACAACCTCAACACTATGAAAATTACCCACCATCTATGGGATACAATCAAAACCAATTTATTGGCTATGATGCATATCCTAGACAACCTTATGGTGATTTTCGTACATACCAACAACAACCTTGTAGTGGGTATGTAAGTCAAGCACCAAGGTGGGATAATTCTACTTCTAATTGGCTTCATTCGAGTTGTATGCATATTTTGAATGGATTACAAGACATGCAACAATGACTAGACCAACTTGACCGTAATAGAGAGAACGTCGCACAAACCAATTTTTGCAACACTTTTTCTTACTCGACTCCGGATCGTAGTTATGATCATTCACCCATTCAAAGGGAAGAGTCATGGGAAAGAGAACCTATTGTAGCCGACGGTGGTAAGCGTGTGAACGTCATGAAACTTGCACAGAAATTATACAAGTTGGAAGATGATGGAGCCTCAGAAGAGATTGTCGATGAAATTAGTAGGACCATTCATATGGAACATTAACGACGTCGTGATAAAGGTTGAGAAATTGACGACGATTCTTATTATGGTGAGTCTGAAAATGAAGATGATTGTGTTGAAAAGGACCAACCTTTGGAGATATCTGATGACATTAGTGTAGTTGACTCAACTCTTGAACTTTATAATGATCACACACCTATCCAAAAGCTACATGAGTATGATGAAAGTAGTGTTTTACAGAAATTTGCAACAAGGTTTGAGTCTAATGATGACGAGTATGTTGAGAATGTGACTGATATGACCAATATTGTGGAAGACCCAATTGAGCTTGCATATGATTGTAATGATGACGTTGATGCCGAGATTTTGGTTAAGGCACAAACTGATGAAGAATGGTTGCAAGGTTTGTTAGAGTACCATGATATAGAAGAGGTGAATAATTCACTCGAATTTTTCAAGGATGAAGAGGATTTCGTGCTACAAGAGATTGTGCGAGGTTTGTCTAACCCTTTGCATATTATTTCTTCTCCTTTACCTCTTATTGGCTTGAATGTATGTGCTTTGAGAATATTATTAAATGACTTTGTTTCTCGATATCCGCCATTAGAAACATTTGATTCTCAAACTATGGATGTTTGCAAAGAAGAAACCATAGAAGTTCCTAATTTCTATATTCTTTATACACTTCCAAGTGTGGACAAGAATAAGTGTGGGGGAAGCTTATATTAGTTAATAGCTTCATTTCTGTTTTATCGTACTAATATTTGTGTGAAGCTAGTGTTTGCAAAACAGGTTCTATGGAAGGATCCCCAACTTTTCATATTGTTGGTATATGGGGAATGACTCTTGCAAGGATCTAGTCGGGCTGACGACTTTAAACCAAGCGCTGCATGGGAGGCAACCCATAGGTTTTGTATCTCTTATCTTTTATTTTTCTTGTCTTGTATTTACTTTTTCTGATTTCTTATCGCATATCATTATAAGATTTCCCACCTTGACTTTACTTGAACGATTCAATTTACATTGAGGACAATGTAAAGTTTAAGTGTGGGGGAGTGGTCAAGCATTTGTATTGTAAATTTGTCATGATTTTTCAACTTTTTTGTAAATTAGTGAATGAAAAACTCCAACTTGTAGTTAGTTTAGAGTCACATAGTATACATGTCGCTAAGATTACATCGAGATTCTCATAAGAGTGACTGAACTTAGAGATGACAGAGAACATGATCGAGTTTCTTACTTGTATGAGAGTTAAAGTTGGATTTAACCATGCCAGTGGAAAATGAGGTGCAGAATGAATTCGGTATTAGATTTGTGGTCCCATATAGTGGAGACTACCCATGTTACATAATGTGAGGCACCGACCTTCAATTCTTTGTACCTGTCTAAATATGTGCTTTTAGAGTGTGTGTCACCGTACGTAAACTCCGGGTAGAATGGTGAGCTACCCAACCTCCCACCAATAGAAGCACTATTTTGATCTCTTGAGTGCTATTTTATCAATCATGATGGTGACATCGAATTTCTAACTTATATACCACTTATAATCTTGTTCGCAGTTAGCACCATCCACTTTATCTCTCTCTACACCAACAGATGCATAGAAACACCATCATCATCAACAAGAGGAGCATCACAAATTCGAAGGAAAGTTGAAGACGTTCAAGGTTTACAAGCAACGGTACAGAAATGAGAAGATTTCATATTCAAGTAAAGCAACAAGACAATGAGCAGAATTTTTACAAGTTGAAGACTATTGTACAAGAGCGAAGATGATCAAGATGAGAATTCAAGAAGTTTATGATATCAAGACATACAAGTTGTGAAGAATCAAGCGGTAAAGTACTTACACCATTTCCTTTGTACTTGCATTTTTATTTTTATTTTCAGTTTGTGTTTATTTTTCTTGTCTCATAAAAAAAAGACAAGAGAAAATTTTATTAGGTGCATTATTAATTTCATTATTTTGTCTTGTTTTGTTTTTCATTTTGTATTTGTTTTATTTTTCTTGTCTCAATTAAAAAAAAAGAGAAAAAAAAAAGAAAAAAAAAAGAAGAGAGACAAGAAAAATATATTGTATTATATTTGGTTTGTTTTAGTTCGTTTTTAGTTTTGTTCTTTCAAAAAAGCCAATGGAAAAAAGGAATATCCATAATGAAGTTTCAAGCAAAAGGAATTAGAGGAAAGAATCAACATTGTCAAGATTCTACGAAGTTCAAGAGTTATCATCAACAGTTGAAGACCGAAGACGAAGATGAAGACAAGGATTGAAGACCGAAAACGTTTCTATAGATGCTGTGAGAGTGGTGCTAGCTGCACGTGGAACGGATAACAAGGTAAGTAAGCATATTCTCACCTTCGTTAAGTGGTTGATTTCCTTTCTTAGAGATCGTCAGAAAAAAAAGGTTTTGAAAATGATTGAAAGATGTGGGTTTTCAAACCAATTCGGAGGGTTTTGTCTTCCTACCGTTCAACATGTCGCAGGATTCTCTCTTCATTCCTACCTGGACATATGTGTGACCCATAAAGAGCTATTTACTATTGAGAGCAACTTCATAAAACCCTTTCTTGTGAGGCAGAGAAGAGTCGAGACTTTTGATCACTTCGAACCCGAATTTCTTTCGATAGGGGATGGTTATTTCTCTCTCAACTTTTAAGGATGAGATTGTGTTCATTTATGTGTCTAACTTCTTATGACTAGTGTGCAGAATTTCTATGTCTTCTTAGAGCGTTGGATGCTATCATTTCGGAGAACTAGTGAGTTGGAAAAGTAGGTTTTGTGGGTATATCTCTATTAAGCCCTCACGAGACTATAACTCGTCCACTAGGGACAACTACGGGTTTAAAGGCTTGTGATACATGCTAAGTGTGATCGTAGCCTCGACGACACGGAGTTGTATGTATATGTTTTTAAATTTGTTTTGTTTGATTTGCTCGAGGACTAGCAAAGTCTAAGTATGGGGGAATTTTATAGGTGTCCTAAACGCCTTGATTTACTATTTATTGATTATGCTTTCTTTGCTATTTTTCTTGTGAATTATGTATTTTATGTGCATTTTGAGTTTTATAGGTGTTTTGGAGTCACTGGAGAAAAAAGAAATGGAACTCACTCAAATCCTGGATTTCTTCTCATCAACTTGAAGAGGATGAAAAGACGAATCCAACGCTGACAAAATGAGGCCATTCCGACTTCATATGAAGAAGCTGCGAGCTTTTGAAGCATAGCAGAGTTGCGGAATTTGTTAACTGAATTGACTTGAACTGTCAGTCTCGCAGGACTGACAATGGAAATGAAATCACTAAGGGGTTTTTATTTCAGTTGGTGGCCCTTATCTTGATGAGTGGGTGTCAATTATCCACCCATTCCCCTTATAATCTTAAATCGAGAAACACTCTCTTCTTAATCACTTGTTTGTCTGAGAAAGAGAGGAAAGAGAGGCAGCAGTTCGGCTGCTGAATTTCATGGTGATAAAGCTGAAATCGAAATGGAGCAGGAAATCAATTGAACAATCAGGTGATGGAGGATTAAGAGTTGTTGCTGGTTCGTGAACTGAAGAGAAGATTTTCATGGGGATGTGTTGATTGTGCTGATAATTAGGTTCTGAAATCAAGGGTTAATGGTTGATTCAATTGAAGAATAATGGTGTTGGGACACCGACTCCAACTGTAGTTATTTTAGGAATTAGTTTTCTGTTTCCTTATTTGCAAATGATTACGTTCTCTATATATATCCTTAGTTTGTTATAGGTTTGGCATTCAATTATCAAACTATTAAGCTTTATTTAGAAGTGGTCGATCTCCATTCAAAAGATCAACTGTTCTTGTGTGTTTGTTAATATTAGAATCAGCTAATCAGTACCAGGATCCTATCATCTGGTATCACCTAGGTTTAGATCCTCTTTATTCTTCAAATCACAGGTTGCTCACGCGATTGTTGCTGACGTTTCTTATCGAAAAGCTTCACTCACGTATTTATCCCACGCGATTGTTGCTGACGTTTTCTATCGAAAGGCTTCACTCACGTATTTATCCAAGTTCTTATTAGTTTTACAGATGACGGGTGTAACCAACGCATACTTGAATGAGCGTCTTGAAACTTTGAATACCTCTTTGCAAGACATGCTCGAAGAGATGCGGACTGAACGAACAGAGATGCGGACTGAACGAACAGAGTCTAATGAAAAATTTGATACCTTCTGTGACGCTCAAACTACTCTGCAGACCACTCAAAACACCCTTCTTACAGAATTACAGACAATGAATCGCAACATTGCGGCTCATTTTCGTCTGCAGCAAGGTGGCCACGATGAGCGAGCTGACAATCAAAATCGTCGTATGCCAGGAGATGGTGGGGTTGGTCCATTACTCCGAGGGAGCCCTATAAATCTAAAGTTTCCTATATTTGATGGTAATGATCCAGACGGGTGGATTTTTAAAGCTGAGCAGTTCTTTTCTCTTCATGAGGTAACTGAGAATCAAAAGGTACCGGTGGCTGCTGCGCATCTTGATAAAGATGCCAATTCATGGTTTAGATGGATCAAAGAGTCTTTTGGGACTTTTGGGGAATTAACTTGGCAACAGTTCTCTCGTGCACTACGTTCTCGATTCGGTAATCGTAAGCACATCGATGCGTGTAGCGCCCTCTCCAAGTTGGAGCAAAAAGGTACTATTCGTGAATTCATCACTGAATTTGAGAAATTATTGAATTTTGTGGTTGGCATGCCTGAGGAACACCAAATCAGTATATTTCTTTCGGGTCTTCGTAAGGATATTGGTGCTAGTGTTCGTTTATTTCGACCGCGAAGTCTTTCAGAGACTTTTGAATATGCTTTATGCCAAGAAGATGTTATCAATTCATCACAGCATGTCAAGCCTTTGATACGTAAATTTCCATCGAAATCATTTGCAGCTGTAAACCCATCTCTACCACAACGGAATGTCGTACCTTCTGGCATTAAACGGTTGACATGGGAAGAGCAAAAACAAGGTTGTGCGAAAGGCCTTTGCTTTAACTGTGATGAGCCGTATACGCAAGGTCATCTATGTGCGAAGTCCAGGTTATTGTTCCTTGAAGTTGCTAACGATATGTCTATCACGGAGCTGCAACAGGATAACAATGAAGACATTCCCGAAGATGTGTTGATTGAAAGTGAAAAAGATATTGCTTCGACACCTGAAATTTCGTTACATGCATTTATGGGCTCTCCGTTTCCGAAAACAATGCGCATCACAGGGTATATTAAAGGACATCCAGTGACGATACTTATTGATTCGGGATCTACTCATAATTTTCTCCATCCTAAGATCGCAAAACACTGCGGTTATAAGGTTACGTCTAGTAACACTGTTATGCAAGTTATGATAGGGGACGGTGGATTTTTAAACACTACCGGTTCATGCTCTAATGTCACTATTAAGTTACAGGATTACGTATTCGACACCGACTTTTATCTATTAGCAGTCAGTGGTTGTGATGATGTTCTTGGCGTTCAATGGCTACATAGTTTGGGTACGTTTACTTGGGATTTCAATAAGCAAATTATGAACTTTTCCAAACTTGATAGAGAATTCTCCCTAATTGGTGACAACTCTCCAACGGTTATGCTTTTGGATACTAATCCTATGCAGCGATTTATATGCCGTGAGAAGCAAGGTATTTTTCTACAATTAACAAATGCTACAAATGAAACAGATTCAAGTAACTCAGTGACACCTCGTTGCACTCACGAGATCGAACCTTACATATCCTTAAGATGCATCTCCAAGCTGCTCAAGCTCGAATGAAATCCTACGCCGATGCTCATAGGACATAAAGAAGCTTTGAGGTAAATGACTTGGTTTATCTTCGTCTACAACCCTACAGACAGACTACAACTGCAAATCAAGCGTATTCTAAGCTCTCTCCACGTTTCTATGGACCTTTTCGCGTTGAATAGAAAATCGGATCTGTTGCTTATAAGCCGCGCATGCCTCCAACAAGCCGCATACATCCTGTTTTTCATGTGTCAGCCTTGAAGTTGAAATTAGGAGCACATGACACAGTTGAATCCCACTTACCTACAACACTAGATCAGTTCGAACGGGAACCAGAGAAAATCTTGGATCGAGGAATGTTTAAGCAACGCAATGTTGCGGTAACTCGTTGGTTGATTAAATGGAAAAATCGTTCTGTAGAAGAGGCTACATGGGAAGATGATGCATATTTCATTATTCGTTTTCCTGCCTTTGCAGCTTGGGGACAAGCTTCATCTGAAGATGGGTGGGATGTTGGGACACCGACTCCAACTATAGTTATTTTAGGAATTATTTTTCTGTTTCCTTATTTGCAAATGATTACGTTCTCTATATATATCCTTAGTTTTTTTTAGGTTTGGCATTCAATTATCAAACTATTAAGCTTTATTTAGAAGTGGTCGATCTCCATTCAAAAGATCAATTGTTCTTGTGTGTTTGTTAATATTAGGATCAACTAATCAGTACCAGGATCCTATCAAATGGTGATAAGCAGATCGATTGTAGAATGATTGCAGGGTATAAATGTCTGAATTCGAACTCTCAATTGAGAATTCAGTTGACGAAAGAATCTGAAGGTGATGTTGAAGACAAGAAAGAAAGCTTAATGGTGTTGCTTCTAGGGGAGTTGTGAATTCAGATGGAGCAGAGAAAGACACATCAAATTCATGGATCTGAAGCTGTTAAGGAGATGGGTTTTGTGGCCAGAGAAAGAAGATACAAAAATGGGTTCTGGTGGCAGTTGCAGTGTCTTCGATCGAGTAATAACATGTTGAGGCAGCTGTTGCAGTTAAGAAACAAGAAGAGAAGTGTGTTGCATTTGGAGCTGTTGGTATGCAACTTGGGATGGTGATACAGAACAGAAAGAGCTGGAATTGTGAGTGGGATATGAACTTTACATGTGCTGGTAATGTGGTTGATCTTGAACTGACTGAGTAGCAAAGATTTGGTGTTGGCATTACAAGGATATGATGCTGCGAAGATGGGTTCTGGTGAAATTAGTGCCAGGTAGAGGAAGATGGCAGTTGAAGAATTAAAGGGTTTGTTTGAGTCTGAATTTGCAGGGAATGAGCAATGGAGAGTGAGATGTGTGTGTTCCGTTGGTAATAGAAGAATGGCTCAAGGCGATATTACTGAGTGATGTTGAGTTGTGTTGCAGAGAAGCAGTGGAAGTGGAGTTGGTCTTGAGGTGAGAAAGCTGCTAGTGGTTAAATTATTGAAGAACATGAAAGCTAGAGTGGAGTTGTGGACCATGGGGTTGGAATTGGAGAATAAGTAGTTTTGCAGCTGATGGTGTTGCTGGCATTGAAATTACAAGGTCTGAATTGCAGGAGCAAAGCTGTGCTGAAATGGAGTGGTATTTGGAAGAAGTGGAGAACTGTACATTGATGAGTGGTGTTGTTGATTAGCAGCTGAAATGGATAAAGGAGAAGATGCTGATAAATGCAATGCAGAGCTGAGGAGGAGCATCAGCTGGTTATGTTGCAGTGACGACATGAGTGAAAATGGTGATGATGTTGCTGTCTTGGCTGGAGTTTGAGGATGAGAATGGAATGGTGCAATTGAGCAGTGTATAGATGTATGTTTAGGACAGGTTTTAAGCTCAAGATGAGCTGGTGGAGTTCTGAAACTGCAAAGCAAGAGGAAGATGGATATGGTGGATTGAGTATGATGTGCTTGTATGTGAAATTGCAGGTGATGGCAGATTGCAAGAAGGAGCTGAGAGAGTGAACTGATTCGGGATGAGCAAGAAAGAAGTTGTTGCTGCTGGCATTTGAGTAAGTGCAATTGAGATATTTGCATCTGCAGTTCAACCTGGTGACTGAAGGCAGTGAATGGCTGAGTTGAGGAGATAGAGCTGCTAAGTGCTAATAGTGCCAGAATGGTGTTGGTAGTGTTTGTAGGCTTGTAGTCTTGATGCAGCTGAAGCTGAGCCTGAGATGGATTTGCTTTTGCAGAATGGTTCAGTGAAATGAGTCTGAGATGGGAGAGGAGAGTTGAGTCATAGCTGGAAGTGTAAGGAGGGATTTGCCTTGTCAGTTTCACAAAACTGACAGGCATACAAAGTAATGGACTGATGGGCTCTTGAATTGGGCTTGTTCTAATTGGTCCAAATATTCGGGTGAGCAAGTGGGTCGAAAGGTGGTGGATGGAAATCGTAAAAGACAGAGAGGGATATAAAAAGGAGAGTCTCCTATTCTATTAAAATATCTCTTTTCCTACTTTTGTTTACTAGGGTTTAGAACATGATGGTTTCTTCTATGCTTTTTGTTATGAACTCCGTAAACACAAGTACTTGATTTATTTTTATTGGTTAAAGATGTAGTCGGATTTTGCAAGCATGCTATTTGGTTTATGAATTATTTTTCTCTCAAAATCATCGTTCACTTTCTACGGTTTATAATAATTGCATGATTGACGTATTGCAATATGATTGAATGTTTGTTTAGTTAAGTCTAGAATTGATTGAACTTACATCCATATCTATAGATATTTTAGGGTTTATCATCGAGCGATAACCTTGAATACGAGTAGCATGATATGATTACGGTTTATAGTGATACACTTTTGTAATCATATGTAGATTTTGACCTTTGTCCGAATTGTCATGCGCAATGTGTGACAATTGCATTGATTAGCCTATTTCTGAAACTGATACTCCTGGGAATTGAACTTAATTAGCACAAGGAGTTAGGTTATTCTCTAGGTAGAATTCACATACGCAGCTCTAATGTGTGTGTTGATGAACTTAGGAAATTGACGGAGTATTCTTGCAATAAGGTATTCTAGGGCTCTTGATGATAGCGAGATTAAATATGAATTCTATTCATACATTCAAAAACTTGTTTGCTAATGAAGATGAAATCTTTATCAGTATTTCACATCCTTGATTTGCGTGCTTTAATGTTTTGTTTGCTTTTATTTTACTTTTAGTTTATAAAAATCAGAAAACCCCCCTTGTTACTTTTAGGAAACCAAAACATATTGACAACCTAAGACCTCTTTGTGGGAACGATCCTTTCTTGCCCTTGCTTCATTATATATTTTGAGTAGTAAGAAAGTGTAATTATTTTTGACGCCTACGACAGAGATCACCAGGAAATTTAGAATTTTCTAATAAGATGTGCACAGAAGTACTCAATCAGAAGCACACAAAGTTGTGCTACTCTCTGAAACATAATTAGTGATTTTGTATGAACGCAAAAAATTCACCATAAATTGATTGATTTTGTGTCATCCCACAAAATTCAATCTTTCTAACCTAATTTTATTAATTTACAAAAAATTAGGTCTTTTACGGCCTGCGTAGTATCTCGAACCCCATTGGTCGAAACTAAACTTAGGCAAGCTAGGAAATTGATCCGCCATGGACTAGTAGGATCAAAATCCTACTAAAAGTACAAAACAAGAAATAAAGAGGAATTGCGATAGGTAAAGGCAACAGCAAAATGTATGCAGAAGCGCCACTTCGCCGGACGGTTCGCCCTAGCTGTCCCCGTCGTACCATCGGCCAGCCATTCCCATATTGCTGCGGCGGCCCCTCTTTCCCGTCGACCAATCAAATTGCTCTAAATGCGCAGCCTACACTTTTAACTAAAGTTGGAAGTTGGTTGGTCGAGACACCTAATTCCTTAAGGAATCGAATATAGGCTTCCCATGTCAGTCTTAAAAAAATCACGACCACACGATTTGGCCGGCCTATTTAACAAGCTTGGCCTCCTCCCAGCGTGACCAAACAAGCTCCATGGTGTTCACCGGCGGGCCCACTACTATTCAAACCAATCTGAATTCTCCTAACCCGCCAGCAACAACCCTAATCGCTGGCTAAAAGTAGACTAGTTGTGTTGCTGAACAAAGGGTTTAACGAGTTAAGACTGACCATGGCAGTCTCAAATTCATCGCGGTCGTCCAACTTAGCCAGCCTAGTTGGATGGCTTAGATTTATTTTTGGGCGACCAATGAAGTGTCGGTATGCTCACCAGCAGCTCGCCTTTAGCCCTGGAAAATCGAATTGATCCCAGCCCGCATCTAACACCTAAAACCGTTAGCTCAAAGTAGGTTGGCCACGCGGCTTTAAAAGCCTCAAGATCGACCAACGACAGCGCATAACTGCCGCAAAGAAATCTCGGCCATCCAAATTCGCCAGCCGAATCGACCGTCCTATATCTGGTTTCGGGGAACCAATGAGATGTCGTCGTGATCGCTGGCAGCCCCTCTTCCACAAGAACTGATCGGACAATCCTCAGCCTATCTATATGGCTCCTGGTGGATTCCCAAAGTTAGTTGGCCGCGCTACTCATAAGAGTCTTAAGTAATTCAACGGCAGCACATTGCTGCCGCAAATGATCTCAGACAACCAATTTTGCTAGCCAATTTAACCGGTCTAGATCTAATTTAGGCCGACTAATAGGATGTCAAAATAGCTACCAGCCACCACTCTCCTATAAGGACCGACTGACTCACCTTTGATGTACATGAATAGCTCTTGGAAGCTTCCTGAAGATGGTCGGTCATGCTCCTTTTAAGACATTAATCTTCGCGACTAATCTAAACGAGCTTTATACAACGATGCTTCATGAGCATCGATTATTTTGAGCTGCTTGCTTAAAAGCAATGCTTTATATGCATCGATTACAAACGATGTTTTATAAATATTGATTTCACAAATAATTTAATTATTTAACCCAAGAGCATTACATGATATTTATTGCGGTAAGTCTCATGGCTTGACTTATAACATATGACCGCCCGCCGCCTAGCTTGCGTGTGATTGGTCGAAATAATTAGGTCTTGCAAGCAAGACCCACTCAGCAGCCTGCTATATTTTTTTCTACAAAAAATACTCAAGACATCAAACATGTCACAAACTGGGGGGATGTTCATCAGGGTATTGGTCTGGTGGTTTACAGCGTGCGGCGTGCAACACGTCTATTATGAGAAAGTGTCAGTAAAGACGGATAGTTAGTGGCAGCAAAGAAGTAGTAGGTGTAAACCGACCCGTCTTCCCTCATAGTAATACGTGGTTTTCAGTATGTTTACACGATCCCCACTTCTCCATCACTCAACTTCCTAATTCCTATGAGATCAGAGTGCGTTCAAGTATGACTTATATAAATAGGTTTTCAACCTATTTCAACCAACAACGGTGATTAACACAAGTATCCAGAAAAACATAAAAAGAACTTATAACTTACATTATGCAAGCAAGTTCCACATTCTGATACAAGTCATAAAACAACCACACCTTCAGAGTTAACCATTCTGATCTCAACACCTTCTTTGCTTCCCTAGCTAAGATCAACCCTTCTCCTTCATTTTGTGACCGAAGCAAGACTGGAACAACCATTTCTTGGTTTAGGCCAGAATTGTACATATTGATCTCTTGAATCTAAAATACTCCCGTGCAGTGCATTTGTTTAGGGTTTAGATTCGTTTCTCGGCGGCACACCCAAATTTACCATTTCCAGCGGTATTAGTTTTTACCCCAAAACAGAAGGCTTTTTGAAAACAGGCACGTGGTTTTTACTAAACCCTGTTCTGATTAGATGCAGTTGGAAGGAAGCCTTATCTTGGTGTCATTCCATACAAATCTCCAAGCAAAAATTTGTAGCTTTTATGTTGAGCCTCTCCCCATAAAAGTAGTCTATATAACAATCTCAATAATCATAATTTTAGGTGCTCTAAATATTCTATGGAATGATTTTATCGAGCCAGAAAAAAAATTGCTTAAAAAGTTGGTCAAAGACAAACAATTTGGTTTTAGGGCACATGTGCGGTTCACGTACCCTAATTTAAATCTAGTTCCAGAACCAGTTTAACCGGTTCGGGTATCGATCGGTCTCTTCACATAAAAAGAGAAATTCCTTCTCTTGTTTTCTCCATCATCTTTTCTCGACAATTCGAGAACCCAGTGAGAAAAACCAAAGGGTTCGTAACCCATCGTTATCTTCAAGCTAAATCCTCAATCATCTTTAGATTTCTTGGTACTATTGAATTCGTGATGGGGTTTTATTCAACGATTCGTTATTAGTTTCTTCTCTCTTCGTTGTTCCGGAGCCGTACCATTAACGATAGTTCACAAACCCGTTAAGTTCTTCATCTCGTCTAGTGAGCTTTTTAATTTGAAAATATTTAGGAAGAGAAGCCATCATGGAGAAAGTTCGAATACTAGTAATGCAGATGAACCATACTTTGATTCTAGTTTTCAAACCATGTTTGTTAATAAGCATGCTCTAACCTATATAGAGATTTGTACTATAACCACTATTATGGAACGGATATATGATGCACCGCGGCTTAGGGTTCGTGACCTTCCTGAATTTATGAACCTACATAAATGGAGACTAATTGGCCATGCTATGGGTATTGCTCACATTGAGATGACATCTCAATTTTATGCCATTTTGCATGAGTCTGATACTCGCAATTGCACGTTTAAAACTATAGTGGGAAATACAACCTTTGTTGTGAACCGTGAAGTAATTTATGTTAGAGCACTGCTCGGTCGAACTCGCAAGCGTTGTTATCTCAAGCTTGTTTGTCAAGTTTAGTTGCCAAAACTATAAGTCTTGATTTCTAGTCTAATTATATCTATGTCTCGGATTAAGATAGAATGTGTAGTTGAGTTTTAGACTTCACGACGTTCATCGATTGAAGACGAAGAACTACTAAGGGGATCTTGTGGAACTTCATCAACAAAAGGTATGTGGATACTTGAACTCATCTATCACTCAGAAGTTTATTTCTACTCTATCTCCTATTGAGACAAAAGTCGTATAGCTATATAGACTTTATTTTATAAACATTTTATATTTCGAGCTGATTTTAACTCACTTACATATTTCTCGAAATATGTATTGGTAAGCTTTCACTTTAACCAAGTTCATCTTATATTCTTGACGAAAGTCAAAAGATGATCATGTGAAAATCGCTTGGTAACATCTTACATGATTTATGTTAGACAATCATTTGATGTAGGCTCGGAATGTTTCATACTGATCATTCGATCACTTGAAAATTCCTTTGAAGATAATAGTTTGTGTGAGACAGCTATTGTCGTCTTCTAATAATGTTTCAATGATTTAAATGGGAGTTTAGAACAATTAACCATGATTGGATATAGCACAGTATGAGTACTTGTATGCTAACTGTTGCAAGTTATTCAAATTCCGGGAACCATAATATGCATACCCGTATGCGTACTGTTTTGATAGTTGAATTCCGGGAACGTAGTATGCATACCCGTATGCGTACCGGCTAAAAGTTCAAGTCCGGGAATTCAATTAAGTTTGGTCACGTGTGACAGTATGCGTACCCGTTTGCATACTGGCGAACCCATACCAAATCTGGAACTCTAAGTATGCGTACCTGTTTGCATACTTGAGTGGGTTAAGTTCTAAAATCGGTTTGTTCATGAACAAATAATTTTATATATCAAGGAATGCAATCTTTTGCAAACCGTGGCTATAATGTTCATGAATTGATTCGAGTGAATCAAAATCCATTTTGCTTCAATTGTGTCTTGTATACTTTTATGAGAATATAAACAATTGAACAACTCTAGAACTAGTTTCATTTTAGTCATTTGAACTAGTTGTGATTCAGATAAACAAGGTTAATATGAAAGTATTCATATGGCTAACTTCGGTTAACTATTGTTGAGACAACCATGTGCACTCGTTTGGGTACGGTTACTCATACCTAAATGAAGTCACATTTCGTTTGTGTATAACAAGCTAAGTTCGATCTAACGGTTGAAAGATATTAGCTTGACTCTAATCAGGTTTTCATCTAACGGTGAATATTGAATGCTTTGTTACCAAGGTAACATTAATTGCAAACCATGATTTGAAAACTATATAAGGGAGAACTCTAGCAACTGGGAAACCTAATCCCCACACCTCCTGTGTGATACTAGTTGCGACTAGAGTCGATTCTCCTTTAACCTAGGTTTTTCCTAAAACCATTATAGGATAACGACTTAAAGACTTCATTGGGATTCTTGAAGCTAGACCCAACTATTTTCTCTGTAGTTGCGTGATCTGATCTTACTTTGTTCTATCGTGTTGAGTACTATACGAAAATGCGGGGGTCTAACAACCTCACCCAATATTTCGATTAGCAATCTGTATGGACTAACTATAATATACTTTTAAGAGAATCAACTAGATAGTCAGACTCAATCTTAATAAAAAGTATATCAAGGAGTTAATATCTCTATCTCTCGATTTGATCTATACTCAAACAAATAGAAATCTGTGAGTCTTTATCAAATACAAGAGATATAAACTTGGATGGTATCAAAGACCAATATCCAAGGATCAATCAATTTCCAATCAACAACCAAAGGTTGGATTTCACAATTGATCGATACAACGCACAACCTGTGATATTTCAATTATATAACAAAATATAACGCGGAATTGAAATAACACATACATCAGAAGTTTTGTTAACGAGGAAACCGCAAATGCAGAAAAACCCCGGGACCTAGTCCAGATTGAACACCATACTGTATTAAGCCGCTACAGACACTAGCCTACTACAAACTAACTTCGGTCTAGACTGTTGTTGAACCCTAATCAATATCACACTGATTCAAGGTACAGTTGCACTCCTTACGTCTCTGATCCCAGCAGGATACTATGCACTTGATTCCCTTAGATGATCTCACCCAAAAATAAGAGTTGCTACGACCCAAAGTCGAAGGCTTGAATAAACAAATCTGTATCACACAGAAAAGTCTGCGATAATAGATAAATATGTCTCCCACAGATAAACCTAAGATTTTGTTCCGTCTTTTGATAGAAATCAAGGTGAACAGGAACTAATTGATAATCCGGACTTATATTCCCGAAGAACAGCCTAGAATTATCAATCACCTCACAATAATCTTAATCGTATGGTAGTGAAACAAGATATTGTGGAATCACAAACGATGAGACGAAGATGTTTGTGATTTTTTTTTATCTTTCCCTATCAGTAATATAATCTCAAGTCAATTATTCAATTGAACTCGTACGATAGAAATTGGAAAGATCAGATCGCTCAACTACAAGAGAAGCAGTTTCATCTGGCTTCACAATCCCAATGAAGTCTTTAAGTCGTTAACCTACAGGGTCTCCAGAAGGAACATAAGGTGACTGGTTTATGAGTTCATAAACTCCAAACTCAGCAGAATTTTCCGGGAGGAAAAGTTCCGCCAGTACGCGTACCCAACCTGTCTCCTTCACCAATACCGTACGCACACATATGCACACACCTGGTTTCCGGTACATGGATTTATACACTAATGTGCGAACACACTATATATGATTATATCCATATATGTTAATCTCAACTCTACATTTCAATCATTGAAACATTCTTCTATAATGTTATAATAGTCGTTATTCACAACTATCGTCATCAAAGCCATTTTCAAGATTGAAACGTCATCATGACTTTAGTCACGGGTAAAGATGAAAAATGGTTAAAGCAAAAGCTTACCAACACATATTTCGAGAAAAAGATAGGCGAGTAAACTCGACTCGAAATAGCAAATGTGTATGTATGAAAACTATCATACTTATACGACTTTTGTCTCAAGAGTATAAGATAGAGTAGATAGACTTTTGAGTGATAGATAAGTTCAAGTCTCCACATACATTTTATTCGGATGAAGTTCCATTGGTTCCTTGAGTAGTTCTTCGTCTTCGTAAGATGATCGCCATGAAGTATGGAGCTCAACTACACTTAACTATCCTAGTCCGAGACTTAGCTATAAGTAGACTAGAAATCAAGACACATAGTTTTGACAACTAAATTTGACAAACAAGCTTGAGATAGAAACGCTTGCGAGTTCGACTGAGCAATGCTCTAAAAATCTCCCCCTTTGTCAATTTTAGTGACAAAACTATCAATATATATGGAATACAAAATAGATAAAACTTTGTGGCTTCTCGTCCACATGCTTGATCTCCTTGGTGCTTCAACATTACTCGAAAACTTCGTATTTTCCAAGTACTCCCATGATTCCATAGATGTTCAGTTTAGCATCATAGTTGTTGAAGATCTGTAGCCATAACAATGAGAAAACAAAAGCTCTCGATCATTGTTATACAATGACATAGTATTATTACACAGTATCAAAGTTCAATTGTATCACAACTTTGACAACAATACTATGGTGATATGTATCACTCCCCCTTAGTCAATACTTTCATCTCAACATGAAAACCACTCCTCCTTACATAATGATCCGAAAACCATATGTATTTGTAGTGTGAACTACATATTAATTCTCCCCCTTTTTGTCAATAAAATTGGCAAAGGTAAGAAAACGGGATCCTAATGAAATTTTCATGGAGACGCTTTAAGACTAAAGAAAAGTACATATCAACTTTGTTTAGATGCAATCATAAAGCCGAAGCTAAATACATTCATCATGGAGTTTATAAAGATACAAGATAACTCCTCAAATATTCCACAGCCGCACTCTCCAAAAAGATATGGAAATTAAGCGCAAGTTCAAAACAACTCTCCCTCATTTGATGTCATTCCCGAAAGAACAACTAGAGCGACCCTACTTTTACGAGAAAAGAAGGATTTCTTTGGACACCAAAAACCACAAAATGATTTTATATCCAAAGTTCTCCATTAAATTAATCACAAGAGGACCCATGATTAATGTAATTGGAATACACAACCAAATTAACCACAAACGAATCTATGATTAGTCTAGTTGGAAATGCTCAATAAGAAGACTTATGGATCCGCACAGTATATACATAAAATATGGATCAGGGAAGATCAATATTTCGGAATAGACAAGGATTCATTCTATTTTCCATCACTATTTGCACAATGACATACAATAGACATAATCCTCGTAAACAAAAGATTTTAACCTATCTTCCATCAATAAATGACATAATAGGCTTAACTTTTGTTTGTCAAAAGTTCATCGATCTTGTATCAATACATGAATGTCGACATATGAAAGAGATAACTTTTGACATCGTATGGGACAATAATAGTTCACGGACGCAAACACACATATCCCATAACATATTGCAATATATAAAACCATAAAGATTAATACTGCAAAAATCATCTTCCAAATCAACTTTAGAATTTAAATAAATAAATCTAAAAACATTGCAAGATGAAACGTTGGACATAGCTATGTGTACTCATAATAATGGCTATTCCAAACCCTAGTTATCCTTCTTAAACAAAACAAGAATAAAAATTCTCTTAAGAAGTTTCCTAGACAAAAAAACATTTCACTTACTTTCAGAATTCTTCTTGTATTCCCTATATTTGTCAAGCTCATCTTCAATCAGATCAATCCTTGATTCAAGGTTTTCAATCTTTTCTTCCAGTTTTTTGGAAGATAAAACCAGTTCGTTTTTCAGAGCAATTACTTGTTCCAAAACGAGATTCATGGTCAAAGAGAGTTTCTCAAACTGGGATACAGACGGATTTCCATCAAAAGAAACATCACGTTTATCGGAGCACAAATCATTATCAGATGATTCGAACCGAATCTTCTTAGATGGAAACAGAACAGTCCACACATCACTCTCTTTGCTTGAGAGACTGGAAGAGGACATGATAGAAGAGAGAAATGAAATGCTCAGTCTTAAAAAAAAGACTTCTTCTTAAAAAGAAGAAGATATTCCACGAAGAACTTTGACCTAAACCCTAGACCAAGGAAGGGTACGAGGTAACGGTTTTATAGGAGAAACTGTTTATGAACGCTCACCAAATAGGTCTTAATCAATCCAAACAGAGATGAGAAACAGACTAAGAACAGATATACAACCCTCTTTGTAGGATATGGTTCTTATTGAAAATTGAGGGTACAAGAACCATCTTTTACTCTTACTACAAAATAAGCTCCTTCCTATCCCGAATAGGATTGGGAGGTCTCCATCTCAAGGATGTACATATTTCTTGATTCTGTTCAGCTTCGAGTGAACAGAATTAAGAGTTTTACTCAGTCTTCTTAGAACTGTTTTGAGAGCTCTATTTGTTGATGTCTGTAGGCTACAAGTGGCCTCAGAGTTCTCTTCTGTACTTTTGATAGTACAATTGAAATATTTCTTTTTCCTCTTTGGTAAGTACGTTTTAACTGAGGAGACAATGTCTTGAGTTTTTGTGCTCAGATTATTATCCTGATTTTCACACAAGATTTCAAAAAAAATTGAAACAATCTTGTGGTTTTCTATATCATCCTTTTCGTTAGATATAGGGTCAGGAGTAGTTTGCTGAGAAGAAATAATCGAGGGATGGTATTTCTTATCGGAATCACGATCGCGATCATTTGCAATTTCTTGTCTTAGAACAGCCAGTTGATTTTCCAAATATTCAATCCTTTTCATTAGGCTTTATTTCTATGAAGGAACATGATTGAGTAATTAGGAGTGGACTGGACTGTTTGGAGGACACGCGTGATTGTCAGCAAAGAAGTTAATGGAACTTACACAGAATTTTTCCTTTGGACAGTAGTCAAGAATAGCCATCCAAGCCTTTGTTAACGCATTAACCTTCTCATCAGAATTTTTCGAAGTATGAATACTTCTGTAGCACTTTAAACAAGACTTATCTTTATGATTCTTTTGATCTTTATTATTCCCCTTATTGATTAAGATATCTTTCTTATGAGACTTTCTTTTACTCTGTCTGAGAGTCTTTTTCAACTATTGTATAAACAATGAAAGAGATGAATTAAAGTTATTCTCATTTTTTTCAATCACTTTTGGGTAGCGAGATTTCTATCAATTGTGGTAACAAAGTTTACTACCAAATGATGTTTCTCTCGTTGTTGTAGTTCAAGATCAAACATATTTAACTTCTCAACCAGAGTATTTCTTGAGAGAGTATCAAGGTTATTTCCCTCAATGATGGCATGCTTCTTAGAATCGTATCTAGATGGCAGCGAT
Source organism: Papaver somniferum (assembly GCF_003573695.1). Classification (NCBI taxonomy): domain Eukaryota; kingdom Viridiplantae; phylum Streptophyta; class Magnoliopsida; order Ranunculales; family Papaveraceae; genus Papaver; species Papaver somniferum. Next base: position 35,975,100 of record NC_039364.1, read on the forward strand.
CTGAGAATTTTCATCACAATGTCCTTTTCAGGAATAGTCTTACCCAATGCAAAAGATGCATTAACAATTTCAAACACTTTGTGATTAAACTCATCAGATAAATCTTCATCTGCCATAAGAAGGTTTTCCCAATCGGAATTTAGGTTTTGAAGCCTGGCTTCCTTTTCACTGGTATTTCCTTCGAATACGGTTTCTAAGATATCCCAAGCATCTTTAGACCCAGTGCAATTTGACACATGGTGTTGAAGATTTAGGGGTAATGGCATGTATGATAGCATTCAAAACGTCGGAGTTTTTCTTTGCAGCAAGTATCTGAGCAGCATCGTATTCGCCAATATTCTTTGGAACAATAGTGTTACCTATTGCCACATCGGGAGCATCATATCCATTAACAACATATACCCATGATTGAAAATCACGCCATTGAAGAAAAGATCGCATAGCGATTTCACACCATAATTAGTTTGAGTCATCGAAGACTGGTGGTACGTTAATAGAGATAGCACCTCTGTCCATAGAGTTAGATCTCTACAAACACAGACTTTTGAGGTCTTAAACGTGTTTGCCTGCTCTGATACTAATTGAAAACGCGGGGGTCTAACAACCCCACCCAATATTTCGATTAGCAATTTTTATGGACTAACTCTAATATACTTTTAAGAGAATCAACTAGACAGTCAGACTCAATCTTAATAAAAAGTATATCAAGGAGTTAATATCTCTATCTCTCGATTTGATCTATACTCAAACAAATAGAAATCTGTGAGTCTTTATCAAATACAAGAGATATAAACTTGGATGGTACCAAAGACAAATATCCAAGGATCAATCAATTTCCAATCAACAACCAAAGGTTGGATTTCACAATTGATCGATACAACGCACAACCTGTGATATTTCAATTATATAACAAAATATAACGCGGAATTGAAATAACACAGACACCAGAAGTTTTGTTAACGAGGAAACCGCAAATGCAGAAAAACCCCGGGACCTAGTCCAGATTGAACACCACACTGTATTAAGACGCTACAGACACTAGCCTACTACAGACTAACTTCGGTCTGGACTGTAGTTGAACCCTAATCAATCTCACACTAATTCAAGGTACAGTTGCGCTCCTTACGTCTCTGATCCAAGTAGGATACTACGCACTTGATTCCCTTAGCTGATCTCACCCACAAATAAGAGTTGCTACGAACCAAAGTCTAAGACTTGAATAAACAAATCTGTATCACACAGAAAAGTCTACGATAATAGATAAATCTGTCTCCCACAGATAAACCTAAGAGTTTGTTCCGTCTTTTGATAGAAATCAAGGTGAACAGGAACTAATTGATAACCCGGACTTATATTCCCGAAGAACATCCTAGAATTATCAATAACCTCACAATAATCTTAATTGTATGGTATTGAAACAAGATATTTTGGAATCACAAACGATGAGACGAAGATGTTTCTGATTTCTTTTTATCTTGCCCTATCGGTGATATAATCTCAAGTCAATTATTCAATTGAACTCGTACGACAGAAAATGTCAAGATCAGATCGCTCAACTACAAGAGAAGTAGTTCCGTCTGGCTTCACAATCCCAATGAAGTCTTTAAGTCGTTAACCTACAGGGTCTCCAGAAGGAACCTAAGGTTAAAGGAGAATCGACTCTAACAAAACCAACTAGTATCACATAGGAGGTGTGGGGATTAGTTTTTCCAGTTGCTAGAGTTCTCCCTTATATAGTTTTCAAATCAGGGTTTGCAATCTATGTTATCTTAGTAACGAAGCATTCAATATTCACCGTTAGATGAAAAACCTGATTCAACCAAGCTAATATCTTTCAACCATTAGATCAAAACTTAGCTTGTCACACACAAATAAAATGTATTTCATTTAGGTTTGAGTAACCGTACATAAACGTGTATAGTTAGTTGGTTCACAAATAGTTAACCAATGGTTAGCCATATGAGCACTTCCATATTAACCGTATTCATCTTTCTCATAACTAGTTCAAATGACTCATAAGAACTAGTTGGATAGTTGTTCAATTGCTTAGGTCTTTATTCATAGACACAATTGAAACAAAATCGGTTTGATTCATTTGAATCAATTCATGAACAATATAGCCACGGTTTGAAAAGATTGCATTTCTTATAATTTATTGTTTTAAGTTCATGAACTACCGATTTGAGAAATAACCAGCTTGGATACGCGTACGGGTATGCGTACCTTAGCTACCGGATTTGAGTTGGTTTTGGTTTCCAAACTCAGCAGAATTTTTCGGGTAGAAAAGTTCCGCCAGTACGCGTACCTAAGGTGACTGGTTTTTAAGTTCGTGAACTACAAACTCAGCAGAATTTTCTGGGAGGAAAAGTTCCGCCAGTACGCGTACCCAACCTTTCTCCTTCACCAATACCGTATGCACACACATGCACAACCTGGTTTCCGGTACATGGATTTATACACTAATGTGCGAACACACTATATATATGCTTATATCCATAGATGGTAATCCCAACTCTACATTTCAATCATTGAAACATTCTTCTATAATGTTATAATAGTCGTTATTCACAACTATCGTCATCAAAGCCATTTTCAAGATTGAAACGTCATCATGACTTTCATCACGGGTAAAGATGAAAAATGGTTAAAGCGAAAGCTTACAAACACATATTTCGAGAAAAAGATAGGCGAGTAAACTCGGCTCGAAATAGCAAATTTGTATGCATGAAAACTATCATACTTATACGACTTTTGTCTCAAGAGTAGGAGGTAGAGTTGTAGATGGGGAATAACGATTTGCTGGTTTTTACGGAATTGAGGAGATATCCGTGTGGAGACTCCTTGAACCGATAAGGGAGTGATTTAAGTTCGAGAGATCAATCTGTAGGACTCCGGCCTAAACCAAGAACAATGGCCGTTCCAGAGTCAATTCGGTCACAAGAGAGGATGGGTTGATCTGTAGGAGGGAAGCTAAGAAATGTGTGGGACCAATGGTGATCTGAGATTGTAGGTGTGTTGTGAATTCAGCGTAGGAAAGTTCTGAATGATTGAATTTTACTCAATTGAGAGTGATTGCTCAGACGATGAGTTCGTGTAGACGAAAGATTGTCTGTATGAACTTGTCGAGAAATTCTTGTCCTTTTCAATCCTGATTCAGAGGTCTTTTATATTGCTAAATTGAAAACACCATGATCCCGTGAAGTGTGACAGTTGCTGGAGTCAGAGAGTGGGAAAGTGGGAAATCATGTCAAAACCAGTTGCTCATCGTGCGGTGCCTTGGTTAATTTTCCACCCACTACTTTGTTGACTCTTCCAACTGATTGCACGGCTTCCTCACATTCTCTTCGTGTGTTTAGACACACGTGCCGTAGACCTCCAGATCAAAACCCTAGTTAATATCCCACATGTGACACAATTGATGTCTCGTGATTGTGAAGTCAGTTGCTGACTTTATGGGACGATGAGTCCTTGTATTGCTGAGTTGAACATAATTTTCAAATGTTCTGAGACTCATGGATCGAACATGCCTGCTGAGGCAAAAATTTCATTGTCAAATAAATATTGATAACTTGAGCAAAACGTGTTGCTGAATTATTGAATATTGCTAGTTCGAGCAAATAATATTGCCGGTTTGAGCAAATATTGCTAGTTCGAGCAAATAATATTGCCGGTTTGAGCAAATATTGCTAGTCTGGCAAATAATATTTCCGGTTTGAGCAAATATTGTTAGTCTGCGCAAATATTGCTCGTTTGATGAATTGTTGGTAGCAGGACCAAATAAAATACTAATTTAAGATACTGACTGTTGGGCCGAGTATAATAAATAAAAGTGTTGATCACGGGATCAACATAAAATTATCAGTATTTGAATCTGTTCAGAATTATGTTTTGCAGAACTCTGGATTCAAAACCCTAATTTTAATGAATTGATGATTTATTCAAAATCAACCGCAGAGTGAAGCAGGGACCGGCTACATGGGATGATGAGTCTACCATGTAACACCCAGATGCTCGAATGAGAAAAAATACCAAAGTCTCTTGAAGACCAGTTGGTGAAAGAATGATTAAATGCTGGTTTAATCATTTATTAAAATGATGCTTGTGTGAGCGACAGGTAGTAAAACCTAGCCATGAAAAGATGAGGGACCGACCAAGAGGTCATGAGACCGGCCCTTGGTGGTCGTGGGACCAATTGATGGTCATTTGAGCAAACCCTCAATTGTTTGAAAAGAGTTCGGCAATTGAGCAAATTAGGTCAAAATAACTAAAACATGTGGGACCGGCTATTTGCAAGCCTTAGGGCCACCCTTGGTCGGTTAAGGGGATGTGCACGTGTCACCATGGTGTTTGTGTCTCAGTCCTGAGAGTTTTGATATTTTCCGATGCGCGTTTGAGCAACATTTTGAGAAAATATGCAGAATCCAGGGTTTTGCTGAAACTATGAAAAATTCATGAGATGATGAAAAATAGTTAATAAAATAGGGAATTGCAATGTGTGGGACCGGCCATGGCATGACCGGACATCTAGCAATCTCGGTCCCGCATCACTCTTCCCAATTTTATATAATTTTTTGTATTTTTTTCTCTGATTTGAGAGAAATTCTATAAAAACGGAAGAATTTCATGAAATTAAGGAATTTCCATGAGATCAGGAAAATAAAATAATAATAAAATAGGGAATGATGGAGTGTGGGACCGACAATGGCTAGGGCATGGCCGGCCGGCCAACGGGCACTGTCCCAGGGCACTCCTCCCAATTTTATGTAATTTTCATGATTTTAGGGAAATATCATAAAATCAAGAGTTTTGTTGAAACCAAGGTATTTTGTTGAAATCAGAGAGTTTTCATGGAATGAGGAAAACAAAACAAATAATAATAATAAAATAAGGGGCGTGGGAACTTGCTGAGAGTTGAAACCTGCTGGAGTGTTTTGTTGAAATCAGAGAGTTTTGTTGAAACCTGTCTAGGAGCATTAATTATCTGAGAGTTGAGCAATATGAACTTGCTGGAGTGTCATATTTCTCCTATATAGTCAGGGAAAACTTGGTTGCATCCTGAAGACGTTGTTGCTCTATACTAGCAGGCATGTTGTCTAGGAGCCGTCCAATCTTTCGACTCTATACAGAAATAATTACTGAAATTGCTCAGTATTCATGAGATGTGCCGTGGCCTCAGCTGGGAGACTACACATCTACATATACTCTGAGAGACAACCTTCTCAGTCAGATATTTATGGCATGAACATGAGTCTCACTACTCATCTGATTGCCGGATCCGGAGTATGTATAATTATGGTTTTATGATTTTACCCTTGTCGAAAATCCACCATCTACATTAAGTCCCCTGCTTAGTGAGGGACAGTCATGTTCCTCAGTCAGCATTGAATGGTGATTTTCTAGGTACAGACAAAATAAGTAATTGAACTTATAAGATAAGATGTTACCGGATTTAAACTGAACGAGCAAACCATGGTTTGAGCGCAAACCCCAGTGGCCTAATAGAGCGTCATCCAGCGAGCATAAATTGGTGTAGAACCGTTGATTTGATGGTGGAACCTTGGTTGGTCTAGGATTCACGGGCCGGGTCCGAAAAGGAAATCCTTATGGGATTAGGTTTTGGAAATAAAATTTGATATAAAAGGAATTACTCCTTTTTTTTTTTGAAAAAGCGGGGGTCTAACAACACTACCCAATATTTCGCTTAGCAATCTGTATGGACTAACTCCGAAATACTTTGCTAGAGAATCAACTAGACAGTCAGAGTCACTCTAGATTAAAGTATCTCAAGGAGTTAATATCTCTCTCTTGATTTGATTTTTACTCAAGCTAAAAACAATATCGAGTCTTTATCAAATACAAGGAATAACTTGGACGGTACCAAAGACCAATATCCAAGGATCAATCAATATCAATCAACAACCAAAGGTTGGATTTCCAATTGATAATCTTAACGCACAACCTGTATTATTTCAATTATATAAAATATAATACGAAAAAGAAATAACACAGACACCAGAAGTTTTGTTAACGAGGAAACCACAAATGCAGAAAAACCCCGGGACCTAGTCCAGATTGAATACACACTGTATTAAGCCGCTATAGACGCTAGCCTACTACAAGCTAACTTCGGACTGGACTATAGTTGAACCCCAATCAGTCTCCCACCGATTCAAGGTACAGTTGTACTCCTACGCCTCTGATCCCAGCTGGATACTGCGCACTTGATTCCCTTAGCTGATCTCACCCACAACTAAGAGTTGCTGCAACCCAAAATTGCAGACTTGATAATAAACAAATCTGTCTCACACAGAAAAGTCTATTAAAGGATAAACCTGTCTCCCACAGAAAAACCCTAGGTTTTTGTTCCGTCTTAAGATATAAAATCAAGGTGAACATGAACCAATTGATAATCCGGTCTTATATTCCCGAAGAACAGACTAGATTAATCAATCACCTCTCAACAATCCTTCTTGACTACACAAGCGGTTTGTCGAGGAATCACAAACAGTGAGACGAAGATTTTTGTGACTTCTTTATCTTTCCTATCGGAGAACTCTCACGATCTCAAGCCAATCAATAGATTGTACTCGTACGATAGAAGATACAAGATCAGATTACACAACTACGATAAAAGTAGTATCAATCTGGCTTCACAATCCCAATGAAGTCTTTGAGTCGTTAACCTGGTTTTAGAGAAGAAAACCAAAGGTTAAAGGAGAATCTACTCTACTGAGCGCACTAGTATCACACAGACGTGTGGGGATTAGTTTTGCACAATGCTAGATGTCTCCTTTATATAGCCTTCAAATCAGGGTTTTGCCTTAGTTACAAAGCAATCCATACTCACCGTTAGATGAAAACTTGATTTAGATTCAAGCTAATATTTCTCAACCGTTAGATCGAAAACTTAGCTTGGCACACACACTTGGGTAGACGTTTACTGGTTTGTGAAAACCATGCCCAAACGTGTACGTGTATGTTGGTTCAACATAGTAACCCAAAAGGTTAACCATATGAGCAATTCATATTAACCTAGTTCTTCTTCACCATAACTAGTTCAATTGACTCAAATGAACTAGTTAGAGAGTTGTTCAATTGCTATGAGATCTTATGTAACTACACAAGACACAATTTTAAAAAAAAAATGATTCGATTGAATCGGCTCATGAACTTTATAGCCACGGTTTGCATAAAGAATTCCTTAGTAATTTAAGTTTCATGTTCAGAGCACATCTTTAGATCATAACCACTTAAGCTCACAAACAAGTTCGCGGACTTTAGCCAACCGGCAGAGTTTTCTAAACTCAGCAGAAAATATTGACAAAGAGACTTCCGCCAGTTCGCGGACTAGGTTCGCGGACTGAGTTCGCAGACTTGAACTTCACGAACGAATTTGAAATCCCAGCAGAAATTCTCGGTACAAGAACTTCCGACAGTTCGCGGACTGAGTTCGCAAACTGGGTTCGCGGACTTGGCAAAGCCAATTCCTCCGGTTTCTCTCAATCAACAAAGTTCGAAAACTTCGGATTAAGGAATACATGGTTATGTAATCTAAACTCTCATTTCAATCATTGAGACATTCTCAGAGGACGTTATATAGCCGTTATTCACAGACCGTTTCACGTCAGAGCAATTCTCAAAGTAATTGAAAATTTTCATGACTTTCGTCACTAGGTGAAGATAAACTTGATCAAAGCGAAACGCTTTACCAACACACGATTTCAAGAAAAATATAAGTAGTGAATACTCAGCTCGAAATGTCAAATGTGTATGATCCAGTCTATATAGCATACGACTTTTTGTCTCATAAGAAGTAGGAGATAGAATAGATAGACTTTTGAGTGATAGATAAGTTCAAGTCTCTACATACCTTTTTGTTGATGAAGTTCCACGGTTCCTTGAATAGATCTTCGCCGTTGTATGATGAATCGCCATGAAGTCCTTGAGCTCAACTACACTTTTCTATCCTAATCCAAGACTTAGCTATAATAGACTAGAAATCAAGACTCATAGTTTTGATCACTAACATTGACAAACATGCTTGATATAGCAACGCATGCGAGGTCGACCGAGCTATGCTCTAAAAATCTCCCCCTTTGTCAATTTTAGTGACAAAACTATTAATACATATGGAATGCAAAAAAAATAAACTTTAGTGGCTCATATTCCATAGTCTAATCTTCAACGTTCCTTGAAATCTTCGTCCTTCCAAGTACTCCAATGATCCCAAAGGTTGTAAGTTTAGCACCACCGTTGTTGAAGATCCGTAGCTATAACAATGAGAGAAATCGAGATTCTCGATCATTATTATACAGTGCCATAATATCATTATGTAACATCAAAGTCCATTTGCATCACGACTTTAACAACAATACTATGGTGATATGTATCACTCCCCCTTAGTCAATACTCCATATCGATCATGGAAACCACTCCCCCTTACACAATGATTCGAAAACCATATGTATTTGTAGTGTGAACTACATTATTTCTCCCCCTTTTTGTCAATAAAATTGGCAAAGGTAAAAGAACGGGATCATAATGAAATTTCCACAAGAGATATTTCATAGACTAAAAGAAAAAATACATACCAACTTAATTTAGATGCAATCATAAAGCCGAAGCTAAATGCATTCATCAAGGAGTTTTAAGATACAAGATAACCCCTATAAAATTCCACAGCCGCACACCCCGCAAGATATTACCATTAAGCACAAGTTCAAAAGAACTCTTCCTTATTTGATGTCATTCCTGAAAGAACAACAAGTGCGACCTTAATTTCGAAAGAAAAGAAGGATTTTTTAATTGGACACCAAAAACCATGGAAATGATTTTCTATATCCAAAACTCAATCAAATTAATCACAAGTAAACCCATGATTAATTTAATTAGAATACGCAACTAAATTAAACCACAAAAGTGATCAATTTAATTGATTGTGCTCAACATAAGAAAACTCACGGAGCTACGACTAAGATAACCACACGGAGATGACTACCTTAATCGTTCAAATACTCAACATAAGGAAAACCTTACGGAATATACGACTACATATACCAATAGAACATGATTAGTATAGTCGTTCATATACTCAATACAAGAACTTGTGGAATATATGAAAAACTCAACTAGATTAATTACAAGAGAACCTATAATTAATCTAATTGGAATACACAACCAAACTAATCACCAAAGCAATCAATTTAATTGTCAAAAGATTTTGCTCGACAAAAGAAGACTTCCGGAGCAAATAACTAAATAACCAATCAAGATGATTAATTTAGTTCAAGAATGCTCAACATATAACATCTCATGGAACAACCAACAAGGCCAATATTAATCTACATAGTTGTAAGGTGCTCAATATAAGATACAGAATGGAGCCTTCACGGTAAAACATAACAAAATGGATCAATGAAGATCAATACCGTGGATAACATACGAGGATCTATTCTATTTTCCATCACTATTTGCATAACGACATAATAGACTTTATCCTTGTCAAACAAAAGATTTTATCCTATTTTCCATCAAATAAATGATTGCATAGGCATAAATTTTGTAATTGTCAAAAGTCCATTCGTCCTTTCATCAATACGAATATCAATTTATGAACGACTTTATTTTTGACACAATATGGGACCTTCAAATTCACGGACGCAAACAATACATATCCGATAAAAATATTGCAATACTTCAAAACAGATTAATACTGCAATAATATCATCCTCCAAATTTTTTTAGAATTTAAAAACCAATAAACCTAAAAAATAAACATAAGAAGGTGAAAACAAAAATAGCTATGTGTAGTCACAATTTTCGCTATTCAAAGCACTAGTTATTATTCCAACTAATCCAAAAGAAGACATACTAGGTATCTATACCTCTTAACAATCATTTCACTCACCTTGAATAATCTTCTCGTATTCTCTATATTCTTCAAGCTCATCTTCGATTAGGTCAATCCTGGATTCAAGACTATCCATTTTCTCCTCAAGTCTTTTGGAAGAAACTTCAAGTTCATTTTTCAGAGCATGAAATTGTTCCAAGACGAGATTCATGGTTAAAGAGAGCTTATCAAACTGAGAGCCAGTAGGATTCTCATTAGAAGAAAAGACATGTTTGTCGTAGCACGTCTCATTGTCAGAAGAATCGAAACGAATCCTTTTTGAAGGAAAAAGAACTGTCCATACATCACTTTCTTTATTTGAAAGACTAGATGAGGACATGATAGAGAAGATGAAATGAGAGTGTTGAAGAGGTAGAGCTTTTAAAAGGAATACAGGTGTAGAATTCACAGAAACACCCTTTTTACCAAACCCTAACAAAAGTTGGTTATCCAAAAAGCTGAAGCCGTTCACGAACAAGACCTGGTAAAAGCACAAACAGAAAATAACAAGATTATATTACAGTCCTCTTGTATATCATGATTTTTGTATAAGAGGAAGAAAATACAAGAATCATTTTTCAACAAGATTACTGGGCATAATGCCTCCAATCCAAGGTTGGACTGGGATAATCTTTGCAAAGAGAGAAACCACCCTTTCCACTAGTTTTCTGCTTATCTATTTGAAAAGGATGGTTATGAAGAACTTTCCTATCCATTGTAATCACATCTTTAAAAAACTTGACTGCAGATCTTTGCAAATCCTGCACCATATTTGAAAACACCTTTTGATGAAAGGGAGACTTCCTTTTCTTTTTCCTGCATATAATGGTTAGTCGGGCAGGACTGTTTTTGATTTATCGCGCTAAGATAATCCTGAGATGAACTCAAATAAACAGAGAGATTTGGTGGAGCCTTCTTCGAGAACCTTCTGGAGTTCAACACAAAATTAGGAGAGGTTTGCTGACCCCACTCATGAGACACAGACGGACATGTCATGAAGGACTTATGAGAATGATTTTCAGCAAAAAGACTGTGAGAGCAATCATAGATTTTCTCAGGACAATAATCAAGAGTATTCATCCATGCTTTAGTTATCTCTCTTACCTCTGTTTCTGGATCTTTCGAAGTGACCTGAACACTTTTATAGCACGTGAGACCAGTTTGCTTTTCTGGATATTCTTATCCTTTACATTGAATAACGGAGTTTCTTTTTGAGACTTTCTTTTATTACGTCTGAGTATTTTCTTAAGTTTCTGTATAAACAGAGACAACGTAGAAATAAAGCAATTCTCACTTTTCTTGTTCGTCAATTTAGGACGACAGGTCTTACAATCAGGAGAAGTGACGTGATTGCTAGAGAATAGATGGTCACCTCTTGACATGTATTCGCGATCGAAAATTCTAAGTTTTCCGACAAGTGTGTTTCGCGAAAGAGTATTAAGGTTATTTCCCTCAACGATGGTATGTTTTTTGGACTCGTATCTGGATGGCAGCGATCGGAGGATTTTCATCACAATTTCCTTTTCAGGAATTTTCTTACCCAATGCACATGATGCATTAACAATTTCAGACAGTTTGTGATAAAAATTGTCAAACGATTCTTTTTCTACCATATAAAGGTCTTCCCATTTGGAATCAAGGTTTTGAAGCCTAGCTTCCTTTTCACTAGGGTTACCTTCAAATACGCTTTCCAAAGTATCCCAAGCTTCTTTAGATGTCGTGCACAAGGACACATGATGTCAAATATTTGGGATAATAGCATGCAGGATGGCGTTTAGCCCGTCGGAGTTTTGTCTTGCAGCAATTAACTCGACAGCATTATACATAAGAAATTATTTAGGTACAAATGCATCTCTTTCCATAACAACGAGAGTTTCATAGCCATTCACAACATAGATCCATGATTGGAAGTCACGCGACTGAAGAAATGTGCGCATAGCAACTTTCCACCATAGATAGTTTGAGCCATCGAAGACTGGTGGTACGTTTACAGAGATAGCACTTCCGTCCATAGAGTCAGATCGCTACAAACACGGACTTGTTAGGTCTTAAAACTTTTTGCCTGCTTTGATAGCAATTGAAAAAGCGGGGGTCTAACAACACCACCCAATATTTCGCTTAGCAATATGTATGGACTAACTCCGAAATACTTTGCTAGAGAATCAACTAGATAGTCAGATTCAATCTAGATTAAAGTATCTCAAGGAGTTAATATCTCTCTCTTGATTTGATTTTTACTCAAGCTAAAAACAATAGCGAGTCTTTCTCAAATACAAGAATAACTTGGACGGCACCAAAGACCAATATCTAAGGATCAAGCAATATAAATCAACAACCAAAGGTTGGATTTCCAATTGATGATCTTGACGCACAACCTGTATTATTTCCATTATATAAAATATAATACGGAAAAGAAATAACACAGACACCAGAAGTTTTGTTAACGAGGAAACCACAAATGCAGAAAAACCCCAGGACCTAGTCCAGATTGAATACACACTGTATTAAGCCGCTACAGACAATAGCCTACTACAAGCTAACTTCGGACTGGACTATAGTTGAACCCCAATCAGTATCCCACCAATTCAAGGTACAGTTGTACACCTACGCCTCTGATCCCAGCAGGATACTACACACTTGATTCCCTTAGCTGATCTCACCCACAACTAAGAGTTGCTGCAACCGAAAATCGCAGACTTGATAATAAACAAATCCGTCTCACACAGAAAAGTCTATCAAAGGATAAATTTGTCTCCCACAGAAAAACCCTAGGTTTTTGTTCCGTCTTAAGATATAAAATCAAGGTGAACAGGAACCAATTGATAATCTGGTTTTATGTTCCCGAAGAACAGCCTAGATTAATCAATCACCTCTCAGCAATCCTTCTTGACTACACAAGCCGTTTGTCGAGGAATCACAAACAGTGAGACGAAGATGTTTGTGACTTCTTTATCTTGCCTATCAGAGAACTCTCACGATCTCAAGCCAATCAATAGATTATACTCGTACGATAGAAGATGCAAGATCAGATCACACAACTACGATAAAAGTAGTATCGGTATGGCTTCACAATCCCAATGAAGTCTTTGAGTCATTAACCTGGTTTTAGAGAAGAAAACCAAAGGTTAAAGGAGAATCGACTAGTGAGCGCACTAGTATCACACAGACGTGTGGGGATTAGTTTTGCACAATGCTAGATGTCTCCTTTATATAGCCTTAAAATCAGGGTTTTTCCGTAGTTACAAAGCAATCCATATTCACCGTTAGATGAAAACCTGATTTAGATTCAAGATAATATTTCTCAATCGTTAGATCGAAAACTTAGCTTGTCGCACACACTTGGGTAGACGTTTACTGGGTTTGTGAAAACCATGCCCAAACGTGTACGTGTATGTTGGTTCAACATAGTAACCCAAAAGGTTAACTATATGAGCAATTCATATTAACCTAGTTCTTCTTCACCATAACTAGTTCAATTGACTCAAATGAACTAGTTAGAGAGTTGTTCAATTGCTATGAGATCTTATGTAACTACACAAGACACAATTGAAACAAAGATGATTCGATTGAATCGGCTCATGAACTTTATAGCCACGGTTTGCATAAAGCATTCCTTAGTAATTTAAATTTCCTGTTCAGAACACATTTTTAGATCATAACCACTTAAGCTCACAAATAAGTTCACGGAATTAAAGAACCCGGCAGAGTTTTCCAAATTCAGCAGAAAATCTCGTCAAAGAGACTTCCGCCAGTTCGCGGACAAGGTTCGTGGACTTCAACTTCACGAACGAATTTGGAATTCCAGCAGAAATTCTCGGTACAAGAACTTCCGACCGTTCGCGGACTTGGAAAAGCCGATTCCTCCAGTTTCTCTCAATCAACAAAGTTCGAAAACTTCGGATTAAGGAATACATGGTTACGTAATCTAAATTCTCATTCCAATCATTGAGACATTCTCAGAGAACGTTATATAGCCGTTATTCACATACCGTTTCATGTCAGAGCAATTCTCAAAGTAATTGAAACTTTTTATGACTTTCGTCACTAGGTGAAGATAAACTTGATCAAAGCGAAACGCTTTACCAACACACGATTTCGAGAAAAAGATAAGTAGTGAATACTCAGCTCGAAATGCCAAATGTGTATGATCCAGTCTATATAGCATACGAATTTTTGTCTCATAAGAAGTAGGAGATAGAATAGATAGACTTTTGAGTGATAGATAAGTTCAAGTCTCCACATACCTTTTTGTTGATGAAGTTCCACGGTTACTTGAGTAGATCTTCGTCGTTGTATGATGAATCGCCATGAAGTCCTTGATCTCAACTACACTTTTCTATCCTAGTCTGAGACTTAGCTATAATAGACTAGAAATCAAGACTCATAGTTTTGATCACTAACATTGACAAACATGCTTGATATAGCAACGCATGCGAGGTCGACCGAGCTATGCTCTAAAATTTTTTATTTCTCCCACAACCGACCACCATCTTCATCTCTTCATCACCTTCACGCCCGAGCAACAGGAGAAGCAGGAGAAATTCGCCGGAGTTGCTGATCGCCGACGTCGTCCGTCCACCGTCCTGCCAACTTCCGGCCGGCACCGACCAGGTAGGGTTTTTTTTTTCTTCTGATTTCATGAGTTTTTCATGCTTTGATCATGTTAAAATTCTATACATGTATATATATTAGCGTGATTTTTGTGGAAAAACCCTTATTTTATTAAATGTATGTTCGTTCGATCATTAGTTCAAGAGACTAGCAACAATCCCTAACTTGAGAGAGATTTTTCTTTTGAAATAAACCTGTGTCCAGTGATAAAATTTTGTTTATGAGCTTTCATGGAAATCAAAACTTTATCTTAAAAGATGTGAACTTTGCACAAAACCGAAAGAAACCTCCGTTTCAAAGAAAAACGACCATACAAAGGAAAATAGATTCTTTTTTTTTTTAATTTCATGAAACCGTGACATATTATGTGAAATATAATGCCATAAGTTTTACCTACGTGAGTTTGTTCACATTAGATAAAAATTTGAAAATTTACGTGAGTAATTCATGTTAATTATTGTTTTATAAAATCAAAACACGGGTCTTGGTGTAAATTTCATAGCTCAGTTGTGTATGTTTATACTATGAAAATTGTGTCTATGATTTTATGAAAAATCAGTTTCGAAAATTAATAAAGCTCCGTTCGTTATTGCAGGTTTCAATGAACGAACTAATTTTGGAGTGTTAACTCTTGCGGCACAATCACTATTGTTAGTGGAATTTTAAAGAGGTAAGAGTCAAGAATTACCATTTTTGTAGATGTCTCCATAAGTATCTTGTTGTCAGATTATATGACCCCATCATATTGTCGAAGTTTGCACCTGGTATGATAATATACTGAAGTAGAATGCTTTGTGCACATTACAGCTACTTCGCAAGGATGTCTGACTCCCAGGAAAATGACACTTCCAGAGATGATACATGTGTGGATGAGACTTCTATTGGTGATGAAGAAGAAGAAGCACCTGGAATAAAAAATGTTCCAAATATAGATGATGCATTCTTCGCGGTTCAGCAAGATACTGAAAGACGTCTCAGAACTCCAGCATTCCGCCTTTTGATAAATCCCAGAACGGTTATTCAAAAGAAGTTGGTGACTCCTCGAGCATTTATTCGGTTTTGCCTTGAACGAGGACTTTTCCTTGCCTTAAATTATAGAATTCAAACTCTCTCGATGACCTTTAGAGAAATTTTCTGGATGGGAAGACACATGCTGGGTTTTCCTCGTGTTAGAGCTATGCTGGATAGAGCACAGGTTACCAGAGCTATTCAATCATCCGGAGATTTGTATATTTTTCATGATGCACGAGGTATTGTGGCCCTTCTCGCTCGCTGGTGCATTCCAACTCATACCTTTATATGCAACTGGGGAGAGTTTACTATTACCTTGGAAGATGTAGTTGCTTTATTGCATCTTCCAATCACAGGTAACTTTCCTGAAGAGATTTCGACGGAGGAGAAATCAATTTCCAACACCTTAACAACTGGGATGGAGAGAATTAACAAGGCTTCTGGAAAAGGTTGTTATGCTCACTGGTTAACACACTGGTGGCCACGAGATGTCCCTCTCGACGAACCTGACGGTGTGTTGTCTATTGATGCTTTCTTGTGTTTATGGTTGTCCAGAGACGTGTTTGAAGACGCAGGAACTTTGCTAAAGCCTTTTGTCCCTTTTGCCATTAAGATGGCTCAAGGTGAACAACTTCCCATAAGTAGCTTAGTCTTGGGTTCTTTATACTCTAACCTGGACTCCTTGGTTATAGACTCCAGTGTTTCGAACGACTTTATGAAGATTGAATGCTACGCCAATACGATGTTTCTCCAGGCCTTGATGTGAGAACGCTTCGAGAAGTATGCACCTATTCCCCGTAGTATCTTGCAAGGGTTGAATGCTTCTGATTCTCGACGTATTTTCCCCGAGAAGGATAACGCCAGGATTATGCGTTGGTCAACAAAACAGCCTCAATCCAAGACGCGCTTCGTTGATGTAGTAGACGATGAGTCTGAGTTTAACTTTCGTCCCTGGGTGCTGATTCCTCCTCATGTTTCCCAATTGATAACTTTTCGGTGGAGGAATACAACATTGACAGAGCAGCCCGTCAGATAGGTATGGATCAATGAGTTCCAACTTTTCGGGGGAGAAAACCATCGGTGGAACAGATTAAGACTTGTTTAGACCGTACACATGTCGAAGGAAGCTCATATTGGTTCCCTTGTGCTGACCGAGCTACATATGTAACTCTGGGTTATATAGATTTCTGGAACCAGCAATTTGAACACTTACATGATTTCGTAAGGGTTAGTCAACCTTTGGTGAAAGAGCCTCCTTCTGCCGATATGATTGCTTCTCGACCCAGATTGAAACACATCTCCGGCGGCGATACGCGAAAGACATCTCCAGGATGTATCTTTTGCACATTCTTCGTAAAATTGAAATAATTGCCTTTGATTATCACCTCAATTTATTTTTCAATACGGTCGCGCTGTGAGACCTCGTCTTGAAGTGAATTTCTCAAAAGCTGAAACAGTTATTCACGATGGAGAAGGTAGGAACAAGAATTGTAAGTTGCTGCTTAACACCATAAAGTCCTCGGTTGTTTCTTTGGTGAGTTGTCGACACTTTTCCG
This sequence comes from Papaver somniferum, assembly GCF_003573695.1. Taxonomy (NCBI): domain Eukaryota; kingdom Viridiplantae; phylum Streptophyta; class Magnoliopsida; order Ranunculales; family Papaveraceae; genus Papaver; species Papaver somniferum. Next base: position 35,992,167 of record NC_039364.1, read on the forward strand.
CCGTGATTTCTTCTACCCGTATTACTAGTATCGTAAAACCAATATTAGTTATTTGGTTACAGAATTTTGCTCCGTCTAGTATTTATAGTCTTCAATTCTCTGCTGTTGGGCAGACAATTTCTGATTCGAGCGTTGAAGAAGAAAATGACGTGAGTACTCTTCCTCATAGCCAAATATAATGCTTCATATGTAAAATGCTAATTGTTTGAGAACATGTCCAGGAGGACGTCGCCATGGAGGTGGAGAGTGTTGATACTAGGTCATCCTCTGAGAATAGAGATGAAGAAAATTCCAAAGGTTCGGAACCGAATGGAAGTAATGAGCCTCTTGATGTTGACACGGGCAATCCCAATTCTTTGATCGCTTAGGAGACTCCCCAAGTAAGCACATATCTTATAACCTCTTCATAGAAGTATGAAATTTCTTATTTTTGAATGAATGAATGAGAATCCATGTTCATATACGAAAAACTTTGTCGAAATTCGTCGTCAGAAAATTCAGAACCCAGTCTTTTAGCAAAAATACCATAAAACCTTCATCTGAAGTCGGATTTTCATGGTATGCATATGTGTATTTAATCCCAGAGAATTTCCAAGATTTAACATAGAAGCTTTTTAAGTTTTGAGCGCTTTCAGAGCCTGAAAAGGACGAAACAGTAAACTTCCAAGAGATTTTCAGAACTTTTTCAGACTGTACGTTGTTCGATGTTTTGACCACATCTCTTTGCTAGTTCATCGGATTGTTATGAAATTTTTATATGTGGTATAGGACATCCATACAAAGAGAATGGTATATAACGCATCCTCAGATTACTTGTAGATTTCTCCTAGTTGGTCATCTAGTACAGGGAAGAGTACAGTCTCTTTAGACGAGCTTGCCGCAAAACTTATTTTCATGACTTTCATGCTATTTGCTCGTGCCTTGAGTGTATAATGATGAAACTTGATGATGTTGGACTTCTTTTATATTGTATTTTATGATCTCATTTGGTTTCATGTTTATATTGCTCTAACCTCATGTAATCTTCACATTAGGTGTCAAATACCGAAGTTGAGGATACTGAAACCAATAAGGATAACTCGAGATTCCCTGGAGTTATTGATGAAGATACAACCATACCTGCACTTCAAGGCCATCAGAAGGTTGTCAATGAAGTTATGGAAACCCCGATTGATGCTGGTTCAGGATAGAAGAAACCGAGCTACCAGTAGAGAATACTGAAGAAGTTGTTGCCTTGACTGTAGAAGTTGCTCCAGTAACTGAGAACCATATAGTGGTACATGAATATCCAAGTGCAGGAGTTTCTTTTGATCCTCCATTTGATTCATCACTCCCATATCATGAACTAGTTGGTGGGTTCAGCGTTTCCATTGGATATGCGGGCTTGTACGAGAAAATATGGAAGAAGTTTGGTCACATCATTGTTAACAGGGATCCTGGACGCGCTTATGCTTTAAAAATGCAAGTAAGTTTTGTCTTGCGTGTCGTAAGTGATATATGCGCTAGGGCCAGAAATATTGTGACTCCAGATGTACTCTTTGATTGGGAGTTCAACTTGGAGAATTCTGAAAGACTTGGCTTCAACGTGAAGTGGCTTCGTAAGAAGATAAATGATATCAAGAACTCGTGTGAGAATAACATACCCTTTCCCAATGATGCTGTGTTGGAGAAAGAAGACAAGATCGCCAAGCTGACTGGGGAGCTAAACATGGAGAAAGCAGCCTTGCAAGTCTTGAAGGATGCAGAGGAGCGAAAGTCTTTCTTTGCTGATTTTCTTTGATTTCATTTTCATAATCTCCAGAACTTCTGAACTTCTGAGAGATGTGAGGTTTTATTTTGGTTTTGATATCGATTGGTTTTAGACTGGGTAGATGATTGTGGATTTCTTTTTGGATTTGGTAGAGATTTTCTTTAAGTAAAATGAACTGAATTGGATAAATTTCTGAATTCAAATACTGATTGCAAGTATTGCAAACGTTTTGGAGGAATTAAAATACAATGAATGCTCAAACGTCCAGTACCTCAAATGCTCAATAATTTCAGACAAATGCCTTAAGTCAATTCTCGTGAATTACTGGAAGGGTTCTGCCATCTGTGTTGATCAACTTGTAGTATCCTCCGGTTATGGACTTAGCAACCATAAATGGTCCTTCCCAATTGGAGTTCCTTGCAGAATGGAGATCACGTTTAGTTGCCTTGAAAACCCAATCTCTTTCCTTGAATTTGTTCGGTTTAGTGATCCGCGCCTTGAGTATTTTCTGTTGATTCCATGGCTGCGGCACATATGGACACTCGTGCAAAGGGGAGTATCCAGCATACTGTCTGTCATGCTTAGCCACGTCTTCAGCAATGAATCTCTCGATAGAATGACCAATTTGAAGAGGCTCTGTGCGTAACCACTTGGTGTAATATTGCTGAGGTGATATTATCCACTCGTAGCTTTTTGTAATTTCTAAGTTGTTAGCAGGGAGAAGTCCCCGGACTTGAGTAGCATATTTGAACAATGGTATTATTGGCGCATGAATAGGGATAAGACTTGCCTGGGTACGGAACCTTTTGACAAAGGCGTATGCCCTTTCTCCAGGTTTCTGTGTGAGCTCCATTAAATTTTTAACTTCCTCCAGATGCTCAAATGGTGGGGCATCCTCTATTTCTCCCGAGTCAGAGCCTTCTTCGGCAATAGGATGTGCTGAAGGTGTTGGAGCCACCCCTCCGGCATGAATCCAAGTTCTTCCAAGGATCATGTCATATCATGGATCTTCCCGGATTATGTAAAACTTGGTCTCGGTGCAGATTGAGCTTTCTTTGACTTTGAGGATGATGTAGCCATATGCGTCTCTGGAAGTCCCTTCGTGATCCCTGATTGCCATGGGAGCGTGAGTAGCCTCTTGTCGAGTAATGCCAACAGCTCTGAGAGTTTTCAAAGGAATGATGTTGATGGCAGTGCCGACATCAACAAATGCCCTCGTGAATTCATTTCCTTTAATATGCACCGTGGTGAGCAGTCCCCAGTCATACATTTCTTTATCAGTGGTTGAAGGTTCAGGAGGTACTTCTGGAATCAATAGGCTTTTTCCAGACACTATGTGGTTCAAAGATGCGAACATGTCTCCCCTTTGCGCCTTAGACAGATAGAGTAATTCACAGACATGCTCTATCAATGACTGAACTGCTTCTTTGACTGGTTCTTCAGAGATGGAGAAAGTTCTGACTGGGAGGGGATCTCTGTGCACTCCTTCAGCACCCAGATTAAGTTCTCCTCACTCAACTTTTTCCCTGAATATGCGTTTCAAAACTTTGCAGCTACTTTTGGGGTGATTGACGGACCTGTGGAAGCGGCAGTAACGAGGATTTTTCATGTCTTCATCAGTTGGCTCTTTCCTGACATATGGCAATTTAATTGCACCATCTTGGATCCAGGCATCTAGTAGTTCGAGCACCTCTTAAATGGGAAGGGGAAAGTCGCGTGCATCTTGATCAGGAGTCTCTGTACGTTTTCCAGGGGCTTGTGCATCTTATTTATCCTTCTTTTGTGTTTTTGAAGGAGTTGCGGTACGCTTATGCAGAGGTTCGGCTTTCCGTTTGCTCCCTTCTGCAACAGCGTTTGTGGAAGGCTGTAGGTTGTACTGCTTGTTGATCAGACGTCTGCTTCCTCGAGTGTCTCGTGATTCTTCAGCCTTTGTATATTTTGCTCTTTCCAATAGAGCAGGTGCAGTAGTTGCCAATCTCTTCGCAGCTTCATGAAGCTCTGAGAAAGTCTGGAAACGAAGATTATCCATTAAAGATCTATAGACCGGGATCATGTCATTGATGCACAAGTCCACCAGTTGTTGTGCCGTGACATTTGGATCATGACAGTCCAGGGCCTGGACTCTGAATCTCTTCACGTAGTCATTGGGATTTTCACTGACTCTTTGAAACATTGTTCCAAGATCAGAGAGAGTGACTTGTTCTGACACAAAGAAGTACTTTCTGTAGAAGGAATTAATCATTTTTCCCCAATTTTTGATAGTCCCTGGTGCGATGTTGTTGTACCAGGTGTATGCCCTGCATTTCAAAGATTTTGAAAATTCCTTGAGGCGAACAACATGGTTGTGTTCGTGTTCCCCCAAGGCTTCCAGAAAACGAGATACATGTTCTAAAGTGTTGCCAGTTCCATCATACAGAGTGAAGGTCGGAGAAGTATAACCTTTCGGAAGAGGAATCCTTTGCATAGCGGCAGGGTATGGAGGCTGGTGACGATGGACATGTGATGTCTTATACTTTCCACGGTTCTCCAAAAGGCGCTCCAAATCTTCCCGAGTAATGAAATTTGATGGTTCCTTTGCTAATGGATCGTCTGCGGCTTTGCGGACTTTGTCGTCATCCACCGTATGAATTGGAACCACCTCAGCATCAGCATCTGAGGATTTCTCCTTTTGCTTTCCTTTTCCTTGAGTTTTATCTGACATCTTGTCAGTGAGAGTCTTCAGATAATCAAACAGCTCATTCTGTGTTGTAGTCATATCAGTTTGATTCTTTGCAAGAGTTTCTTGCACTTTGATGAGATCAGCCATGGTAGATAGTCGGTTTCCTCTGACTTCCTCAGAGTGTCGGCCGAACAGAGGATGGCCTTCCGTGTTAGAGTGAGGAGGAGTAACATCACCACCGTTAGTGTTAGAGGCCGGAATGGTTTCTGGGATATCCTCATTGTTGTTGTTACTAGTGCTAGCGTCGTTTGTATTGGAACCTGTAACTAACCCAGACCTAAGACCATCCATCTTGTGAAATTGTGAGATTGCAACCGAGAGATTAATCTCCCACTGTGGTCGCCAATCTGTAGATGGGGAAAAAAGATTTGCTGGTTTTTACGGAATTGAGGAGACTTCCGTGTGGAGACTCCTTGAACCGAGTGAAATGTTGAACCTCACACAGATGCACTGCAAGAAGGGAGTGCTTTAAGTTTGAGAGATCAATCTGTAAGAATCCGGCCTAAACCAAGAACAACAGCCGTTCCAGAGTCAATTCGGTCACAAGAGAGGATGGGTTGATCTGTAGGAGGGAAGCTGAGAAATGTGTGGGATCAATGGTGATCTGAGATTGTAGGTGTGTTGTGAATTCAGCGCAGTAAAGTTCTGAATGATTGAATTTTACTCAATTGAGAGTGATTGCTCAGACGATGAGTTCGTGTAGAAGAAAGATTGTCTGTATGAACTTGTCGAGAAATTCTTGTCCTTTTCAATCCTGATTCAGAGGTCTTTTATATTGCTAAATTGAAAACAGCATGATCCCATGAAGTGTGACAGTTGCTGGAGTCAGAGAGTGGGGAAGTGGGAAATCATGTTAAAACCAGTTGCTCATCGTGCGGAGACTTGGTTAATTTTCCACCCACTACTTTGCTGACTCTTCCAACTGATTGCACGACTTGGTCACATTCTCGTCATGTGTTTAGACACACGTGTCGTAGACCGCCAGACCAAAACCCTAGTTAATATCCCCCATGTGACACAATTGATGTCTCGTGATTGTGGAGTCAGTTGCTGACTTTATGGGACGATGAGTCCTTGTATTGCTGAGTTGAACATAATTTGCAAATGTTATGAGACTCATGAATCGAACATGCCTGCTGAGGCAAAAATTTCATTGACAAATAAATATTGATAACTTGTGCAAACTGTGTTGCTGAATTGTTGAATATTGATAGTTGAACCAATATTCTTTAACCTGAGCAAATATTGCTAGTTCGAGCAAATAATATTGTCGGTTTGAGCAAATATTGCTAGTCTGAGCAAATAATATTGCCGGTTTGAGCAAATATTGCTAGTCTGAGCAAATATTGCTCGTTTGATGAATTGTTGGTAGCAGTACCAAATAAAATACTGATTTAAGATATTGACTGTTGGGCCGAGTATAATAAGTAAAAGTGTTGATCACGGGATCAACATAAAATTATCAGTATTTGAATCTGTTCAGAATTATGTTTTGCAGAACTCTGGATTCAAAACCCTAAATTTAATGAATTGATGAAAATTAACCACAGAGCGAAGCAGGGACCGGCTACATGGGATGATGAGTCTCCCATGTAACACCCAGATGCTCGAATAAGCAAAAATACCAAAGTCTTTTGAAGACCAGTTGGTGAAAGAATGATTAAATGCTGGTTTAATCATTTATTAAAATGATGCTCGTGTGAGTGACATGTAGTAAAACCTAGCCATGAAAAGATGAGGGACCGACCAAAAGGTCATGAGACCGGCCCTTGGTGGTCGTGGGACCAATTGATGGTCATTTGAGCAAACCCTCAATTGTTTGAAAAGAGTTTGGCAATTGAGAAAATTAGGTCAAAATAACTAAAACATGTGGGACCGGCTATTTGCAAGCCTTAGGGCTACCCTTGGTCGTTCAATGGGATGTGCCCGTGTCACCATGGTGTTCGTGTCTCAGTCCTGAGAGTTTTGATTTTTCCGATGCGCGTTTGAGCAACATTTTTAGAAAATATATAGAATCCAGGGTTTTGCTGAAACTAGGAAAAATTCATGAGATGATGAAAAATAGTTAATAAAATAGGGGATTGAAAAGTGTGGGATCGGCCATGGCATGACCGGCCATCTAGCAATCTCGGTCCCGTGACACTTTTCCCAATTTTATATAATTTTCTGTATTTTTTCTCTGATTTGAGAGAAATTCTATAAAAACTGAAGAATTTCATGAAATTAAGGAATTTCCATGAGATTAGGAAAATAAAATAATAATAAAATAAGGAATGATGGAGTGTGGGACCGGAAATAGCCAGGGAATGGCGGACCGGCCAACGGGCACGGTCCCAGGGCACTCTTCCCAATTTTATGTAATTTTCATTATTTTAGGGAAATATCATAAAATCAAGAGTTTTGTTGAAACCAAGGTATTTTGTTGAAATCAAAGAGTTTTCATGAAATGAGGAAAACAAAACAAATAATAATAATAAAATAGGGGTGTGTGGGACCCGCTAGGGCGTGACCAGCCTGCTAGGGCCCGGTCCCACGGTTTCCCTAATTTTATAATACTTTTCATGGGTTTAGGGAAAAATCATGAAATCAGGGAGTTTTCATGGAACGAGGGAAATAATAAAATAATAAGAACCATGAGGTGTGGGACCATCCACGGCTAGGGCATGGCCGGACGGCTAGTGGGCTTGGTCCCGCGACACCTTTTCCTAATTTATTATTTCCTTGGCGTGCGGAAACACCATGAGACTGGGAGTTTCCTTGAAACGAAGGAGATTTGCTCAAATGAGAGAATTTTCATGAGATCAGGGAAAAATAATAAAATATGATAAAATTAAAATTGGGCGTGGGACTGGTCACGGCGTGACTGGCCGGCTGGTGAGCCCAGTCCCCTGGCGCCTTTGCTAATATTTTATTATTATTATTATTCCTATTTTGCATAGGTTCATCGTTCCTTCGTGTTCCGAAATGCTCGTTTGTGCATTCAGATGCTGGTATGTGCATTATTGATAAGTACACTTGCACCATTTTAGTCAGGGCTTATTCGATGCTCAGATGCCCGTACGTTGAATATTTATTACTAACCCATGGAACTCTGCTAGGAAGAACCATAAGTTGAAGTAACTAGATATTCGAATAATCGTAGAATATAGCTGCATATTCAGTTACGATCAGAGATAATTAATTGATGGCTCTATACTAGCGGGCATGCTGTCTAGGAGCATTAATTATCTGAGAGTTGGGCAGTATGAACTTGCTGGAGTGTCATATTTCTCTTATATAGTCAGGGAAAACTTGGTTGCATCATGAAGACGTTGTTGCTCTATACTAGAAGGCATGCTGTCTAGGAGCCGTCCAATCTTTCGATTCTATACAGAAATAATTACTGAAATTGCTCAGTATTCATGAGATGTACCATGGCCTTAGCTGGGAGACTACACATCTACATATACTCTGAGAGACAGCCTTCCCGGTCAGAGATTTATGGCATGAGCTTTCATGCTTTAATGAGAGACATGAGTCTCACTACTCATCCGATTGCCGGATCCGGAGTATGTATAATTATGGTTTTACGATTTTACCCTTGTCGAAAATCCACCATCTATAAGAGTAATATACTTTTGAGTGATAGATAAGTTCAAGTCTCCAAATACCTTTTAGTCGGATGAAGTTCCACTGGTTCCTTGGGTAGTTCTTCGTCTTCGTAAGATGATCTCCATGGAGTCTGGATCTCAACTACACTTAACTATCCTAGTCCGAGACTTAGCTATAAGTAGACTAGAAATCCAGACACATAGTTTTGACAGCTAAATTTGACAAATAAGCTTGAGATAGCAACGCTTGCGAGTTCGACCGAGCAATGCTCTAACACTATATTCTCTAAGATTTGCTTGAGATTCAATCTCCGATAGTTAAGATAAAAAGTAGTCACAAACATCTTCGTCTCATCGTTTGTGATTCCACAATATCTTGTTTCGCTTCCATACGATTAAGATTATTGTGAGGTGATTATCAATTGATCTAGGAGTGTAGTTGAGCTCTAGACTCCACGGTGTTCATCGTGCAAAGACAAAGAACTACTCAAGGAACTGGTGGAACTTCATCGACAAAAAGGTATGTGGAGACTTGAACTTATCTATCACTCAAAAGTCTACTTTATCTCCTATCTTGAGACAAAAGTCATATTGCTATATAAACTATGAATATACACATGTACTATTTCGAGCTGAGTTTATCTCGCTTATCTATTTCTATAAATATGTGTTGGTAAGCTTTCGCTTTGGCCAAGTTCATCTTTACTAGTGACAAAAGTCATATTAGTTGCAATCACTTGAAAATCGCTTTGACGAAAAATAGTTTATGAACAACAACTATATAACGTTCTCTAAGAATGTTTCAATGACTGAAATGAGAGTTTAAAATACATAGCCATGGTTGGATATAAATATTGTGAGACAACTCATATGTGTGTAAGTCCAATATCCTTGAACCAAAGTATGCGTACTTTGCTGCTCAGGATAACCGGAACTAAAGTCCGCGTACCGTCGGAAGTTCACATCCCGTGAATTTCTGCTGGAGTTTGTGAACTGAAAACAAACTTAATCCGGGTAGTTAAGTCCGCGTACCAGTATGCGTACTTAAGTAGGTTATTTTCTAAAAACAGTTTAGTTCGTGAACTAAGACATTTATATTTTAAGGAATGCAATCTTTGCAAACCGTGACTATAATGTTCATGAATCGATTCGAGTGAATCAAAATTGTTTTTGTTTCGATTTTTTCTTGTATACTTCAACCAGATCTAAGCAATTGAACAACTCTCTAACTAGTTCATTTGAGTCATTTGAACTAGTTGTGGTAAAGAAGAAAAAGTTTGATATGAAAGTGCTCATATGGCTAACCTATGGTTAATTACTGTTGAACCAACGACTTGTATACGTTTAGGTACGGTTACTCAAACCTAAATGAAGATACATTTCATATGTGTATAACAAGCTAAGATTCAATCTAACAGTTGAAAGATATTAACATGAATCTAATTAGGTTTTCATCTAACGGTGAATATTGAATGCTTTGTTACCAAGGTAGCATTGATTGCAAACCCTGATTTGAAGACTATATAAAGGAGAACTCTAGCAACTGGGAAACCTAATCCCCACACCTCCTGTGTGATACTAGTTGTATAAGCTAGAGTCGATTCTCCTTTAACCTTAGGTTTCTATCGAGACTCTGTAGGTTAACGACTTGAAGACTTCATTGGGATTGTGAATCCAGACCCAACTATTTTCTCTGTAGTTGCGTGATCTGATCTTGTTGTTTCTATCGTATTTGAGTATAATCGAAAGATTGGATTGAGATTAATTTCTCCGATAGGAAAGATAGAAAAGTAGTCACAAACATCTTCGTCTCATCGTTTGTGATTCCATAATATCTATTTTCGCTATCGTATGATTTAGATTATTGTGAGGTGATTGATAATTCTAGGCTGTTCTTCGAGAATATAAGTCAGCGTTATCGATTGGTTCCTGTTCACCTTGATTTATCAAAATACGGAACAAAACTCGTAGGTATTTCTGTGGGAGACATATTTATCTATTCCTGTAGACTTTTCTGTGTGATACAGATTTTTTTATTAAAGTCTTCGACTTTGGGTCGTAGCAAATCTTAGTTGTGGGTGAGATCAGCTAAGGGAATCAAGTGCGTAGTATTCTGCTGGGATCAGAGACGTAAGGAACGCAATTGTACCTTGGATCAGTGTGAGATTGATTGGGGTTCAACTACAGTCCAGAACGAAGTTAGTTTGTAGTAGGCTAGTGTCTGTAGCGGCTTAATACAATGCGTGTTCAATCTGGACTAGGTCCCGGGGTTTTTCTGCATTTGCGGTTTCCTCGTTAACAAAACTCCTTGTGTCTGTGTTATTTCTTTTCCGCATTATATTTTGTTATATAATTGAAATATCACAGGTTGTGCGTTGAATCGATCAATTGGTAAATCCCACCTTGGTTGTTGATTGAAATTGATTGATACTTGAACATTGGTCTTTGGTACCGTTCAAGTTAATTTCTCTTGTATTCAATTAGACTCGCAGATTTCTATTTGCTTGAGTAAGTATTGAATCGAGAAATTGAGATATAACTCCTTGATATACTTTTTGTTAAGATTGAGTCTGACTGTCTAGTTGATTCTCTCAATAGTATATTGGAGTTAGTCCATACAGATTCCTAAGCGAAATATTGGGTGTGGTTGTTAGACCCCCTCTTTTTCAATATCAAATGGGGGAGAGTTCTTAAATGAACTTGTGCTTAATCACTATATCTTTGTGGGGATAGTGGATATGGAATTTACAGGGGATGCTTGTATCTTAAATCTCCTAGATGAGACGCTAAGTATTTTATACTCTGTGATATCGTCTAAATAAAAATTGATATGTAATTCCTTTAAAGTCTTGAAGTATATTTTGTTTGAATTCATTACGATCCCATAGTTTTCGTACCTTTGCCAATTTTTATTGACAAAAAGGGGGAGAATTGATCAGTAGTTTGGCACTACATACATATGGTTTATGGATCTTTATGTAAGGGAGAGTGAATAAACATCTATAGGTTTCACTTATTGTGCAAAAGATGTAAGTATTGACTAAGGGGAGAAACATATCACCGTAGTATTACTTCGAAATTGTGATACATTTAAACTTGGGAGAAGATAATAATACTATGTTTATGTATAACGATGATTGAAAGTATCTTTTGAAAGTTGTTATCGCTACGGATCTTCAACAACAACGATGCTGAGTTGAACACGTTCAGAATCATTGCAACTTGAAGTAACGAAGAATTCAAGGAGTTGAAGAACCAAGGAAATCAGGAATGGTGGATTCTGGAGTTTTGAAGCTATATTTTTTTAATTCATATGTATTGATAGTTTGTCATTTAATTTGACAAGAGGGAGATTGTTAGAGCATTGCTCGATCGAACTCACAAGTGTTACTATCTCAAGCTTGTTGTCAAATTTAGTTGTCAAAACTATATCTTGATTTTTAGTCTGCATATAGTCAAGTCTCGGATTAGGATAGAAGTGTGTAGTTGAGATTCGGATATCACTGCGTTCTACCGTTTGAAGGCGAAGATCAACAGGATGTTTGTAGAACTTCTTCAACAAAAGGTAAGTGAGGACTAAACACCTATTTCTCAAGTTTTCACCTTTATATCTACGAGACATTGTCGCATGACTAAATTAGACAGTACATGCATAATAGAAATTTCGAGTCAAGTTTATCTTGAATATTGTTCTCGAAATATGCTAAGCTTAAGTACATTTGTTCATCCTTGATGAATTTGGTTAACGATAATTTATTATTTACGACCTAATTATGATTCAAGATTTAATCATTTGAAAATATCCTGGAACAGTATATGTGTCATTGATGTTATTCGGGAATGTTTCGAATCGATTATTAGAGAGATATAGAACTACTGTAAATCTGGATACAGGACAATATGCATACCAGTTCACAAATTGGGAGAACTATTATAGGTCCGGAGCCGCAATACATGTACCCAGTACACGTACCCACGTAACAATAGTTCGGTAGCGACTTGTGGTACGCATACCCAGTATTCATACCACAAAAAGTCTGTGAACTTGTGAACCAGGAAGATACGCATACCTAATATGCAAACCAAAAGATCTATTGGTTTCAAAATCGGAAAGGTACGCATACCGAGTACGCATACCATAAAAGATCCGTGATTTCCTGAATTTGTTTTTGTCTTAAGGGTACACATACCCGGTACACGTACTATGACAAAGATATTCACGAACAGGGACAATACACGTAACTGGTACACGTACTTACCTGTCGAATATCTTCAGATGTATCAGAATTATTTCTATGAGATAATCAACATTTGGATATCTCTCTAAGAACACATATAGACATGATTGATCACATTTGTGACTCAAGTAAAGTCTTAAACTGTTATATGAAAAAAGGTGAAGTTTATTGTTTAATTGGATGGTTTCGGCTAACTTTTATGAACCAAGCATTATACACGGTTCGGTTGCGGTTCATCCTAACCAGAGTGTATATTTATCATGTTAATCTCAAGTCAAGTTTTTCGTCTAATGATGGTTATTGATTGCTTGATTCCAAAGCTACCTTAGATTAAATCTAAAGCAAACTTGATCCTAAAAGTCTATAAAAGGAGAATCTCAAACAACTGGGGTTTTTGAATCCTTGACATTATTCTTATGTGTCCTAGTTGTAAACTTGAGTCGTCATATCCTTCAAACCCTTCTAGGGTTTAGCGATTAAAAATACTTTACCTAGGGATTCTTGAATCCAGGTCCAACTATCTTTATCTTGATAGTTCGTGTATCCTGATCTTGTTTTGGTTGTCGAGCCTTGCTCCAACAAACAAGATAGATATAAATCACAAAGTTTTTTCATCTCAGACTTTGTGATTCCACAAGCTTATACTTGTGAGGTGTATGATAATCTAGTCTGCTCTTCGGATTCATAAGATCAGAGTTGAGATTTGCTAGACTTTGTCTATTGCAATCAATTTCCTACCTCACCTTGATTATTGATCAGAACAGAAATCATATATAAGCTTATATGTGGGAGGTAGATTGGTTTAAAGTCTTCAATTAAGTTGAAGCAACTCTTAGGCTGTAAAGGATGTCAGTTAAGGGAAACAACTGCGCAAAGTCCTGCTGGGATTCAAGAGACGTAAGGAGCGCGACTATAATTGAATTGTTGTGACGGTTTAATTCAGTCTCTACTACATTCCAGTACGAAGTTCTGATAGTAGTCTAGTGTCTGTGGAGGCTTAATATATCTTGGTGTTCAAGTCTGGACTAGATCCCGGGGTTTTTCTGCACTTGCGGTTTTCTCGTTAACAAAATTTCTGGTGTATGTGTTATTTCTTTTCCGCATTATATTGTTTATCTTTATAATTGAAATATCACAAGTTGTACGTTAAAATCAATTCAAGTAGATTAGTCCATCGCAATTGTTAGGTACGACTTCATTGATTTTTGGATATTGATCTTTGGAAGCGTCCAAGTACTCTCACGGTATAATCAGGTTCATGGACTAGTCTTTGTAACATTCTGATTGTGAGAGAAAGAGATATAAGCTCTTTATATCTTTTCTGATTGAGATTCATTATGTTGAACTCTTAAAATTATATCTGAGTTTAGTCCATACCGGTTTCCTAAGAAAATGTTGGTGGTGTATTTTGGTACCCCCATGTTTTCATCCTAGACATCAGAAAACATAGTTCTCATGATGCTTAAGTAGTGCAAACCTAATATTCTCAAGCTAATATCGTGAGGTTACACTCATCACTAAAATTAAGTTGTGTTGGGGTGAGTAGAATACTCACCACTCGTGTCAGATGACACAACAAGGTTAGTTGAGTTTTTCTTATCATTTCTTGGCTTCCTTTTTATTTTCTCTCGTTGCACGAATCATCCTTTCCATATAATTCTGAATTTTGATAAGAATCTTGTCATTTTTCTTCGATTTATGAGACTTCCCTTTAGAATGACCACAACTGCCACAAAAAGTGTAGTTTAAGGAAAGAGAATTTCCAAAAAATACTGGCTCATTTCTGCCACCATGAACACTTTCACTCTCCTTGGATCCTGCAAGAATGAAGGTATCGTTCTTGGTGAATGAGGTATTACTCTTAAACCCAATTCTACTCGTGTTAGCAGAAGACTTTTAACCAAACAACATAGGTGAGATCTAATCAGAACTTATCGAAAGTCTTTGTAAGTCACACTTAAGTAGATCAATCTCTTCATCCTTAAGACACGTAGTTTTAGTGAAATTTTCATCGACTTTTTCAAACTATAAAGTTTTCACTTGAAGTGATGTTTCAACCTTTTCCAAGTTTTTCCTTAGACGGAGATTTTCACTATGAATTTATTCACTCTTATCCGAGATTTTAAGAATCTCCTTATCTGCATCAGAATTAGGATCTACGGGTATTTCTGCAACAAAAGCATAATTCTATGTTGAATTTTTAGAGGGAAGCTCATTAGGCATATCATCAAGAGAAACTATGAGAGCATTATTTCCTTGATAGTATTCCTTACTTGAGCATTCCTTTTGCAATATGTCCAAAACCTGAACATTTAAAGAAGTGAAGATAATTTTCATCATGAAAAGAAGATTCGTCTTGAAAGTTTGATCTAAGGAGCCTTTTTCCAGAACGTCTTTCTCTTCGTCTCTTAAGAATATTTTTGACATGTTGTGTAATCAAGGACATGGTAATGTCTTATAGCATAGCTCGGTTGAACCCATCAAGCATTGGTATGTCAAGGTTGGTTGTCATATTTTAGTATCAAAACTCATCTAGAGTCACTTGATTAAATACTAGAGTTAACTTCGTTTAGGTTAGATTAGAAAGTCTAGGAATGTTGAGACGTACAAGTATTACTCTGAAGACCTGAAGAAAGTGAAGAAGTAACGACTGCAACCACGACACCATCCTTCCTCTTGAGGTTAGTAATATTGGGTTGATCTTGTTTCCATTCCTAACGTATCTTTCAAGTCGTTTTAGTTTGAAATCATAACATGCGAAGATATATACATATGAAACTCTAGTGTTAGACTTGGTCATAATAGTATGATCAAAGTATTATGGAATTATATTACGAAGTATAACGCTTATCTTTTGAACTTCGTAAATACAACATCGACATAATCCATTGTATTTTGTTACTTGATTATGTGTGCATTATATAGGTGTGATTTCATCCTAGAAAACTATGTATTATTACATTATTCTAAATAAGTAGATGTATGAAGTTGTTTCATAATCGAAAGGGAAATCATTATGTGTTGATACGGTTCTTCATTGAATATTTTAATCGAAAGTCATGAGCTTCTAAGAGAGAATGCATAACAATTTTCCACCATAAGTAATTTGTGCCATTAAAATATGGTGGTACGTTTATTGAGACTGCACTCTTGTCCATAATATAGATCACTTCAAGCACCACTTATTAGGTCAACCATGTTTTCATGCTCTGATACCAATTGAAAATGCAGAGGATACCAAATACACCCAACTTTTTCGTTCGACAACCTGTATTAATGTAGAAAAATTAGGATAAAAGCAATTAGGATACTACTAGAGATGTGAAGAGAGTGAAAAGAGATGCGAAAACAGAGGTTGAAATAAAAAGAATCGTAAAACGAAGAAGAAGAGAAGATTGTAGGTAAGATAATATTTAGGTTTCAATAATAATAATTCTGTGTAAACTTGAAACAAGGCCTGCCATTACATAGGCATCAGATAGCCGACTAACTTAGGAAAGAGTTTAATTAAACTAACTTAGGAAATAAGAGTTTTACTAGAAACATAACTCAAATAACTAACTTAGGAAATAAAAAGATAAACTAGGAAATAGGTGTATGCGGGTACTGCACCAGTCCCCCCTTCTTGAATGAAACTCGTCCTTGAGGTGTCTGTAACTAACAAGACTTCAAAATCATGAAAAGAGAAAATTTCTTAAACATAGAATACATTTGATATGTTAAAGTCATCCGGAAGATCTATGATATATGCATTATCATTGATACGTTTCAACACTTTAAAAGGACCATATTTCTTCATCTTGGTTTTGTTGTAAGTACCCGCTGGAAATCTCTCTTTTGTTAAATGAATCATAAATAATTCTCCTTCTTTGAAAGATTTAAAACGTTTGTGTTTGTCAACAGCCTCCTTATATTTCGCATTAGATTCTTCAAGTTTATTTTTTACTTTTTGATGACCATATGATAAGCTTTTGTTGAAACGTTGTAACTTAGGAAGCATTAGTAGATCCAAAACATGATTAAGAACTTTAGAATAAACAATCTCAAAAGGAGTCTTATCAGTAGATCGATTCACATAGGTGTTGAAAGCAAATTCCATATGAGGTAAAAGGATATCCCACTGCTTGCTATTGTCTATACATTTAACTCAAATTAAATTTCCCAAAGATCTGTTAACTACTTCAGTTTGATCATCTGTCTGTGGATGAGAAGTACTACTAAATTGTAATACAGTTCCAAGACGCATCCATAATGATTTACAAAAGTAACTCAAAAACTTTGTATCTCGGTCAGAAGGTACTGATTTTGGGACTCCATGCAGACGAACAACTTCTCTAAAGAATAAAGAAGCTACATCAGATGCATCTACAGACTTCATGTAGAAAAAAAGTGCCATCTTTGAATATCTATCAACCACCACCACGACTGAATCATTACCCTTTTGTAGTACGAGGTAAACCCAGAATGAAATCCATACTTACATCTACCCAATGTGCACCAGGTACTGGTAAAGGAGTATATAAAATGAAAACGCGTGGGTACCAAAATAAACCACCAACTTTTTCGTAGGCAACCTGTATGGACTAAACCCAAATATAATTCCGAGAGTTAAAATTTAATGAATCTCAATCAGGAATTATATCACTAGTTTATATCTCTTTCTCTCACAATCAATATGTAAACAGAAACAAGTCCATGAACCTGATTGTACCGCGAGAGTACTTGAACGATTCCAAATATCAATGTCCAAGATCAACCAAGTCGTATCCAACAATTAAGATGAACGTATTTACCTTGATTGATTTTACGTACAACTTGTGATATTTCAATTATATAAAAATGTTTTATGTACAACCTGATTGTAACACATACTTTCAAGAGAATCAACTAGACAGTCAGACTCAATCTTAAGAAAAGTATATCAAAGAGTTGCATCGAAGGTGGAAATCTTTGTTCATAGGAACATCAGCTGATGAATGAGGTTTTTCACTTTTGACGTCAGTGACATTTTCAATTAAGAACTTGTCATTAGCACATACAAAATTTATCTTATTAGTATTTGGCGCGTTTATTCCTTTATAGCCCAGACCACATGTATCACGATGTTCTTTACATGCTCCCAGCATAGTGGATAATTTTGTAGAGCTAGTACTGAATCTTTTAAAATTCTCTTCCAGTGATTTGACTTTATCAAGAGCAGCAGCAAGAGCATCCTCCAATTTTTTTCCCTGGCGAGAAGGTTGATTTCTCTGTCGTCAAAACATTTTTATTGAGAGTCATATCTTTCTTCAGTTTCTGCAAGTCTTTCTTTCAACAGATAGAGATTTCGACGAAGATTATCACATTCAGAATTTTTTGACCGCATATCTTCTTCACGATCTTTAAGGATAGATTGTAAGAGTTTGTAGCCACAATCATATCCCTTAAAGAGTTTTCTCAATTTTCTGTTTTCTTGACAGAGAGGAGTCAGATATTCAGCCAAGCAAGTTGTTGCCTTTTTCTCCTTTATGAGATGGTCAAAAAGCTTGATATATTGAGATACTTCCTCATCAAGATCTTTTCCCCCTTCTGAATCACTTTCATCTGAAAGATCATCCAACTGTTCATCTAGGCATTTTTCCCAGTCGAACACAGTTTCAGTTAATGAAGAAGGAATGAGAGATTTCTCAGGAGACTCATGACTTTGAACCAAATCAGAGAGCTTCTGAACTGGTGTTGCGTTGTCAGAGATAACACTACTATCCATAGAGTCAGATCGCTACAAACACAGACTTATGAGGTCTTGAACGTGTTTGCCTGCTCTGATACCAATTGAAAAAGCGGGGGTCTAACAACCATACCCAATATTTCGCTTAGCAATTTGTATAGACTAACTCCAATATACTTTCAAGAGAATCAACTAGGCAGTCAGACTCACTCTTAAGAAAAGTATATCAAAGAGTTATATCTCAATTTCTCAATTCAATCCGCATACAAACAAATAGGAATTTGCGCGCCCGATTGAATATAAGAAATAACTTGGAAGGTATCAAAAACCAATATCCAAGTGTCAATCAATTTAATCAACAACCAAAGGTTAAGGATTCATAATTGATTAAACTTACGCACAACCTGTGATATTTCAATTATATAAACAAATATAATGCTGAAAAGAAATAACACAGACACCAGAAGTTTTATTAACGAGGAAACCGCAAATGCAGAAAAACACCGGGACCTAGTCCAGATTTGAACACCACACTGTACTAAGCCGCTACAGACACTAGCATACTACCAGTGAACTTCGGACTGGAATGTAGTTGAGCCCTAACCAATCTTACACTGATCAAGGTACAGTTGCGCGCCTTACGTCTCTGAATCCCAGCAGGACTCTACGCACTTGATTCCCTTAGTTGATCTCACCCACAACTAAGAGTTTCTATGACCCAAATTCGAAGACTTCATAAACCAATCTATCTCACACAGAAAAGTCTATTGAATAGACAAATCTATCTCCCACAGATAAACCTATGAGTTTTGTTTCGTCTTTTGATAAATCAAGGTGAACAGGAACCTATTGATATATCGGAATTATATTCCCGAAGAACAGCCTATAAATATCAATCACCTCAAAATAATCTTAATTCTATGGTAGAGAAACAAGATATTGTGAAATCACAAACGATGAGACGAAGATGTTTGTGACTACTTTTTATCTTGCCTATCGGAGATCAATCTCGAGAAAACCTTAGAGAAGATAGTACTCAATATGATAGAACACGGCAAGATCAGAACACGCAACTATAGAGAAAATAGTTGGGTCTGGCTTCACAATCCCAATGAAGTCTTCAAATCGTTAACCTGTAGGGTTTTGGAAAAACCTAAGGTTAAAGGAGAATCGACTCTAGTCGCAACTAGTACCACACAGGAGGTGTAGGGATTAGGTTTCCCAGTTGCTAGAGTTCTCCTTTATATAGTCTTCAAATCAGGGTTTGCAATCAATGTTACCTTGGTAACAAATCATTTAATATTCACCGTTAGATGAAAAACTGATTAGACTCAAGCTAATATCTTTCAACCATTAGATCGAACCTAGCTTGTTACACACAAATGAAAAGTAACTGCATTTAGATATGGGTAATCGTACCTAAACGTGTACACCTTTGTTGTCTCAACAATATTTAAATGAAGTTATCCAGATGAACACTTTCATATCAACCTGTTAGAGTATTGCTCGGTCGAACTCGCATGCGTTGCTATCTCAAGCATGTTTGTCAATGTTAGTGATCAAAACTATA
The DNA here is from genome assembly GCF_003573695.1 of Papaver somniferum. Classification (NCBI taxonomy): domain Eukaryota; kingdom Viridiplantae; phylum Streptophyta; class Magnoliopsida; order Ranunculales; family Papaveraceae; genus Papaver; species Papaver somniferum. The sequence goes on from NC_039364.1 coordinate 36,011,741, forward strand.
ATTCTTAATATCTAGCCTATTTGTAGATGTCTCGGACTAGGACATAGATAGTGTAGTTGAGCTTAAATCTCTCGACGTTCATCTCTTGAAGACGAAGAACTACTAAGGGGAGCTTGTGGATCTTCTTCGACAAAAGGTATGTGGAGACTTGAACTTATCTATCACTTGGATAGTCTATTTCTACTATCTCCTATATTGAGAAATAAGTCGTGTTACGATATAGTTTTCTCTATACACATTTGAGATTTCGAGCTGAGTATATCTCGCTTACATATTTCTCGAAATATGTGTTGGTAAGCTTTCGCTTCGACCAAGTTCATCTTATATCATGAGAAAATTGCCGAGTAACATCTTACATGGTTTGTGTGATACAATCATTTGATGTAGGCTTGGAATATTTCGAAAATTATTATTTCAATATCTTGAAAATTGCTTTGATGCTAATAGTGTGTGAAAACGGCTATTATCATTATAGAAGAATGTTTCAATGATTGAAATAAAGAGTTGATGATGTAACCATCTTTGGAT